>NW_006912940.1:0-398926 GCF_000585535.1 Cladophialophora psammophila CBS 110553 | reverse complement strand
TCACTCACTCACTCACTCACTCACTCACTCACTCACTCACTCACTCACTCACTCACTCACTCACTCACATCTCTCCCGCTCTAGCCCTTTCCGCTTCCTCAGAATACTCGGTCCGCGTCCTCACGCGAGACCCAGCCTCCACCCGCGCAAAGTCCCTCGCGGCCCTCCCCAATGTCACCTTGATCCAAGGCACGCAGGACTCCGAAGCGGACCTGCACCGCGCCTTCAAGGGCGTATACGGTGCGTGGGTGAACCTCGATGGCTTCACGTTGGGCGAGATGAAGGAGTTATATTTTGCGTTTCGGTGCTATGAGATTGCCCGGGGCGAGGGGCTGAAGCATTATGTCTGGGCGAACTGTGACTATGCCTTGAGGATTGCGGGTTGGAGAGAGGAGTTTCATTGGGGCCATAATGACGCAAAGGGACGGGTTGGCGGTGAGTCTTATGAGGTTTCTCTTTGGTTCTTGAGATATATCACCTGTTTTGAGGGTGGTGCTTGTGTTTTCGTCCTTTGCACGATATCAAGGATGCTGGAACGTCTCAAGGCTGGGCATGACGTTCCGGTGCTGATGGATTGAATGTGAAATAGACTTCATCCTTGCACAGGATCAGAAGGGCATGGCGTCGACGCTGTTCACTGTCGGCCCTTACATGGTGAGACTACCCTCAATCCACCTGTATCTGGCTGCACGTCGGCCTTCCATTACTCAACGGATGCTAACTTTCTCTCGCACAGGACATGCTGATCGATGGAATGTTGATGCCGGCAGAAGAGCTCGACGACGGCACCCTCGTGTGGGAAAATCCGTCCGGTGAGTGAGCCGGCTTCAGGAAGATGCCACCATATTCTCACACGGTGAAAACGGGGATGCTGATAAATCTACGCGACACGCAACAGAGGACGGCAAAATCCCCCTCATGGCTCTCCACGACGTCGGCGTCTTCGTGAAATGGATCTTTGACCACCCAGAACGTTCCACGGGTATCAATCTCGAAATGGCCACCGACCAAGTCTCTTTCTCGGACATCACATCGGCATTTGCGCGCGTGACAGGCCGCAAGGGGATACACCGCAGGGTTTCGTTCGAAGAATACCTCCCTAAGAAGGAACCTTACCCAAATGCCCCTGCCAACTGGGCAAATACCGACGGATCGCCGGCCACAATGACTTGGCGGCAGAACTTTACGGCGTGGTGGAAGTTTTGGGGTGGCGGCCTCGGAGCGACCAGGGATATGAAGTTGTTGGACAAGATTTATCCCGGCAGGATCAAGACAGTGGAAGAATGGATGCGAAAAGTTAATTACCAAGGTGGGAAGAGGGGAGCTGTGTTGAAAAATATTGGGGATCTCATAGCGAGGCGGCAAGCTGCTGGCTAACCAGGACCGAAAAGGAAAATTGCTTCGTAGTATTGAGGAAAAAAGCATCTCAAGAGAGATCACTGAGATTCAACCTTCAGGCAGTGCATTTCACCGAGGTTAGTCGATGTTTTCTACCCTCATGACGTCCGCAGGAGGGAAGAACGTTGTATGAGGATCAACCGAGGATAGGATGGGCAGCTCCGTGCGATGAAAGAGGCAGCTCTCGGTGGATTGGAGGGATCATCCATCGTGCAGGAGCTCCCATCGTGATGGTTTGGCCACACTATCAACATCCTGCAAGCTTGGTTTGTTCGTCATCAATACTAGGTTTGTCCAACACGAGGACTCTTGCCGATCTCGGGGGAAACCCCACGGTTGAGAACGAGCGAGCCAGCGAGCCAGATAGCTGGGTCATAAAGTGCTGTCGCCACTACTGCCAGTGTCAGTAGTAACACATCCACACCTGGTTAACTCTCTCGCCTTCTAACCCTTCTCTGAAGGAGAGTGCTGGGGGGTGGTAAGTCAACTCACGGGCCCTGACGCTGTGAGGGACACATTCTCCTCTTTGGAGTTGTCGCAAATGGGCTTGTTGGAGGAGCAGATAGTGGTAGAATGCCCACATTCAATGGACTATTAACCTAGACCTAGTGCAAAGAGGCCAGGGGGGAAGGCATTTGCACGAACACCCCAAAACAGGTTTGGGAATAAGTCCAAGTAAGCTGGCGAGCTGGATGTCTTTTGTGGGTGGTGAGTCGCCAGAGGCATGCAGCCAATGGATTAGTTGTCGTCATGGCGCGTGGCGGTAGCTTGCAGGGTGTAGTATTGGTGTGCGATTCCTTGCACCCTTACCAAGTCCTTTTGTGGACCTTTTAGATGCGGATGGAAGGTGTCGCCGACTCGAGTCAAGCGAACTGATCTCCGCACTGTGTCTGGCATATATGTACATATGTACAGGATGCAAGAGGAAGCGATAAGAGAGCGGGGGGATCTCGTGATTGTCGTGATGGTGGTTGGTTGCGTCTTTTCAACAGTTCCTCTCTCCGGCATCCAGGCCGAACAACCCCCGCCGTGGGCCTCGTACGCGCGTGTCGCTGCTGTTTGGGCACGCTACTTGCGTGTTGCTTCACAGCTTAGATAATGATCGAATTGCGTGTGCACCAGCCTCCTTTGCCATCGCGTCAGCCTTACAGCAATAGGAGGTCTGACTGCGTTGTCGCGATCTCGGGAGGCTTTAAATAGCTTGCTGACTCCTGGAACGTGGAGCAGGCGTTAGGAGGCCGAGGCTGATGAAACGCGGTGACCGGAACTCATCGGGGGCAAAATGCCGGACGCCTGTGACACAGGGCAACAACACAGGGCTGCGAAATTGCTGAGCGGCGAGAAGGGTCAGGGGTGGGTGATTGGCTGCGTTGATCATCGCGCCTGCTAAGAAGCGGCCAAATCACGGCTTTTCGCCATAGTAACAGACAGTGGGGGATGGGCAATGGGAGATGGGAGGTGGGAGGTGGGTGGTGGTACTGTAGCGGTGATGTTGATCAGATGGTTCACAGCAGGGCAGGTGTAATGTGTAATGGATGGTGATTTGTGTGTCTGGACAAAAAGCAAGAAACGATCAGGAACCTAAAACTTTCGGCCGCGGCTTTCACCCTCGCCTCGCATGGTGCTGCCCATTCCAGAAGCGAGGCCTGCGGGTTTTAGCCTTGGGGGAGGGGGTGCATTTGGGAGCATCAGGGGGGATCGGTGATTAGGGTTGTTACGTGGCCCGGGGATGCTGATCTAGCCTAACAAGTACTTAACTGGGTAGAGAGGAGATGCCGTGGGCCCTGTCAACCACTCACACGCCCCCGTTAGTCTACCCGAAGCCCACTCGACACAGCGAACATCAGTATCCACCAGAATTTACACGTTCCCTTTGCTTTTCCTTTTCGCGTATCCCATTTCCACCCATCCTTGCGGACATGGAGGCTGTGCACCTACGAAACGAAGCGTGTCCTGCGCCTGGTTCAGTTTAGCATGCATTGTCACTCGCTCGCTGCTGCTGGCTGCCCTTCTTTTCGTTTTGGTTCCTGGGACATTTGCCCCGAAGCTGAAAAAGTGCCTGAACCCACCCTCATCTGGTCGGGCCTTCTGACCCTCTTTCCCTGCCCCCAGAACACGCGTTACCAGATTTTCTCCGAGTTTGCTGTCTGCCTGCGCCCTGAATATCCCACAGCCTCCTTCATCCACATACATTCTTCATTGCCTGCATAACGCTGTCTTCTCTGCTTCAGCATCTATATTCTTCTTGGAGTCTTGACTGACTTCCAAGTCATATGGCGGCTTCCTCTCCTTTACTACGCCAACTTCTTTTCGTTCTCCGCACTCCTTGTCCCCGCAAATCATGAATTCTCCTTGTCTGCAGTCGGATGAGTACGAGCTGTCGAGGACGAGTACACACACATCAGACGAAGCAGACGACCCTTTACTTTATTTCGAGCACGATTCAGACCACGATGGTTTCCAATCCCATTTGCTTACGGGCCAGACGGTGTCCGGCGTGGTCAAACCAGGAGTTTCCTCCCAGTTCATCTCCCTAGCCCCTGCGTGGCTGCGCAGGCAGTATCTGCCACGCCGTCCCCGAACGAGATCAAAACGACTCCCTCGCCGATACGTCTGCACGCCCAGATCACTCCTTCGAAAATTCGCTTTATTTTGTTACATATTCTTCACCACCATCGCCGCCATCGTTATCGTGGGAGGCGTCTTTTTCCCCGGCTACACTCACCTTCCCCCTCATTATAGAGCATTAAGACAAAGGGCGTTGGCTTCCGAGACTCCAGGGCGTGTGAACCAGCAAAGTCAAAAAGTCTTTCTCGTAGCGAGCATCTACGACAAGGGCGGGAAACTGCTCGGCGGAGATTGGGCAGAAAATGTACTAGAGCTGATACAGTTGCTGGGACCACAGAACGCATTTCTCTCGATATATGTCAACGATTCCGGACCGGAGGCGAAAAAGGCGTTGGAGGAACTCGAGAAACGGGTTCCATGTGATCATGCGTTGGTGTTTGAGGACCACTTGAGCATCGACAATCTGCCCCACATCCAGATTCATGGACAAGAACGCGTGAAGCGTATCGAGTATCTGGCTGAGGTACGGAACCGAGCGTTGAGGCCGCTGGAAGGTTCACGCACCACGTTCGACAAACTCCTCTACCTAAACGACGTCGTTTTCCATCCGATCGACGCTGCCCAATTACTTTTCTCAACACACACCGTGGCCGACGGCGTCACGGACTACAGAGCTGCCTGCGCGGTGGATTTTATCAATCCTTTCAAATTCTACGATACTTTTGCAACTAGGGATGCCGAGGGATACAGCATTGGACTGCCCTTCTACCCGTGGTTTGCGGCCGGTGGCGACGAGACCAGTCACCAAGACGTTCTGGACGGCAAGGACGCGGTGCGAGTTAGAAGCTGTTGGGGTGGGATGGTTGCATTTGACGCGCGATTTTTCCAGGCGCGACCTGGTAGACCTGAGCTGATTACCGCGGGCAATCAGAGCCCGAGCAATTTCTCCACGCCTTATCGCTTTCGTGCAGAGAGGGACCTCTATTGGGATGCGTCGGAATGTTGCCTTATCCACGCCGACATTCAGAACCCTGAGCCTGGAAATTCGGGCATTTACATGAACCCTTTTGTTCGCGTGGCCTATGACTCCACAACCCTTTCGTGGCTGGGCTTCACGCGGCGGTTTGAGCGTCTGTACACACCAATTCATTGGCTAATTGACCTTGTTACCAACAAACCAAATTTTAACCCGAGGCGCCATGAAGAACCGTGGCAGCAAGTGCAGGAGACAGTTTGGGTTGCAGATGAGAGGTTACCGCCAAACAACGGTTCATTCCACCAAGTGACGAGGCTTGCCTCACATGCAGGCTTTTGTGGCCGCCAGGGATTGGCGCTGATTAAGGAAAACATCATGGAAGGGGAAAGAAATTGGGATTTCGTGCCGGTACCTTCATGAAATCTTTGAGCATAGCGACGGCGTCCGGAGCGAGACAAAATTTCAGCGTGGGAATATTACGAGCTTGTAAAAATCATCTGGCGTCGACGCGAGCGACGCTGTTTCGAGATCAGCTGTGGAAAAAGAAAACTTGATGGAGAAAGAGAGATATGTAAATGCTGAAGCTGTTGGACAGCTCTTTCTGCCTTCCAAGTGAGCATGTCTGCCCCAAGACCATTTCCCATTTCTCGGCCATTTATTGTGAAATCGACCGCCGAAATTGGAGTGAGTTGTTCCTTAAATTGTTGTCAAAAGTATCAGGGGGGCCATCAGTTGTGAATGTCCCGAGTGAAGTCAGAGGAAACGTTGGCGACCGCAGCTGGATCTTTCCTTCTCAACTCGCCTCACATTCGACGACTTCTTTCTCTCCGACTTTCTTCATTGCTATTCGTAAAGCGCCTTGCTCCTGCTGTTTTGCGAAGCTGTCAGACTCATTACAGTCGCGATCATGGCCAAGTCGTCGCCGTACGACGATCCTGCCATTCTCAACAGATTCCTTGACGTGATCAGAGGCAATGCCCAGTCTGCAAAGAGTGCGACCCAATCCGAAAAACCCGAGTCAAAACTCAACCCAGCAAACCCAGTGAGTCATGTTCTCGACGGTCCGTCCTTCACCCTGCTTACGCTGACTTGAACAAGGACTTCTCTCCCAAGGTTATCGTCGCCGGTAGTGACAGTGGCTTCTCTAAAACCAGCAGCCGTCCGGACGACTTGCAATCGGGATGTCAACAGGGAGCTACTGCAAGCCTTCTTGCACCTTACCATTCTCCTTTCCCCCACGTGTCTATTGCTCAGAGGACTGCTCCAGTCGACCTGGTCCAAGATCAGAATGGCATTGTCACCGAACCGACAACTCCGCCCGCTGTTCAGGACAAGCAAAGAAGCCTCATGCAAGAGCACCCCAATACGGCCGCAGCAACAGACGGACCACCATTTCTGACCCCAACACAGCATCGACTCCTGGTTGGCAAGAAATCCGGCGCCGAGCCCCTCAAAGAGAACAAGTTAGCAGAGCTAAGCCATCAGACTCAGGGTTACATGGATAGTGTGATTGATCGATTCCGAAAGTCAAAAGAACGGATTCTGGGACAGAATTCTGTAGCTAGTGGCCGTGTTGCTTTGGGCAAGTGCCAGATCATGCTTCTTCTTGCGTTTGCTAACTTTCTACAGCTCGAGACCAAGAGTCTAACATGGACGCGACGGATGCTGCCATATTCCACCAAAACGACGAGACGTCAATCGGATCTCGAGTAAGCCAGGGCAAGAGAGATGAGCCTGGCAAGAGCAGTAAGCATATTTTGTCGCCTTTTGAGTTTGCTGTAGTTTACCAGCTAACCAGCTGGAAGGCTGGCAAGAGAAAGCTCCCGATAGTGCACCTTGCCGCACTCTTTTCGCGGATTCTGCCTACAAAACAGGTGGTCAGCAGAGTGAGAACGACTGTAAGCTCCAAGTTTACTCCATCCCATCACTTTCTCACAGATAAATGCAGGTTCGAAGGAAACGATCAAATCACCAGAGGTGGTTCCATTTCTCACCTTCGCTGAGACCGCAATTGCGAAATGTTCTGGTAACGTGAAGCTGTCCAGAGAGGAACAAGAAGCGTCGACAACCATGATTTCTGTCGAAGACGAGCCCCCGTCAACTTCCGCTCTTAATCTTCATAGAGACAGCACAGTCGAATGGGAGAACAGTGGCGAGGAGGGCGTCCCAGCAAGATGCACAACGAACGAGAGTAGTCCCCCCTTCACACACACCCAATCCCCCACGATTGTGGTCATCGCGAGCACAGAGACAGATGACAGCGCTAAAGAAGGAGATGATGGTGACGAAGAGGAAGATAGGGAAAACCTGGCTCGATTCAAGTCATGGGGAGCACCAGCGCTCCGCAACAAGCCGCGTAAGTTCTCGTGAATCTATTGGACGCATTTATCACTAATGCTGCTAGGATCTCGCCCACGCACTATCATACTCTCTGGTCTACCACGCGGTGCCGATTTCACCCTCGTTCAGTCTCTCATCCATGGTGGTGCGATTGAATGTATGAGACTCATATCATCCAACCCTCAGCGAGTCACAATCTCGGCGCATGTAACTTTTACCTCTGCCGATGCCTGTGATCGCTATATCAAGGAGTATCCCAACGGTATGGAAGTCCGTTATCAAGGCAAGAGGTGGTCTGTTCTCGTGCACAAGAAAGATCATGTGGACGTGATTTCCGGAATGCTACAGGGATATCTCGATTGCGGCGCGACACGTGTGGTTAAGGTGAGCGGGGCAGACGACGACTGGGGGATTGTTGCCTTGAATAGACTTGCTGAAGGAAAGACTGGAGCACGTCAAGTCGAGGCTGTGCAGGATACATATCACAATGAGGTGAGTCCTTTGAGTTTTCGGATGTTCACAGTTTGGCATGTGA
Source organism: Cladophialophora psammophila CBS 110553 (assembly GCF_000585535.1). Classification (NCBI taxonomy): domain Eukaryota; kingdom Fungi; phylum Ascomycota; class Eurotiomycetes; order Chaetothyriales; family Herpotrichiellaceae; genus Cladophialophora; species Cladophialophora psammophila. The sequence continues at coordinate 391,109 of NW_006912940.1, read as the reverse complement.
GCTCAACTGATTTCTGTAACAGACCCGTACCATCGTTTTCCGATTTGCCAACATCAGCCATGCAGTCCAGTTCAAGGGCATTCTTATTCGAAGTGACGATTGGGAAGGATGTCGTGTGGAGTTTGCAGAGGATCCATGCGAAAAGGCTACTGGACTTCGCAATGATTGAACGCCGCAATGGGTCAGCCTTAGGTGCCCGGGCTCTTTCCTTGACTGGGGAGATGCCAGCGACCATGTTCGGACCGAGACGACTTGAAACGAGACTGTGAATACAGTACGTGCAGCTGTGCGAAGAGACAATGTCGAAACGGAGAATGGGGCCCCAGCTGGGATTCGAGTTAGAGCTGGTACTGGATAATACCAGAGGAGTCAGTGTCTGTCTATCTACACCACCCTGACCACCCACGTGCAAGAGAGAAGCACTCTCTTCTACGGGGAGATCTGAGGGCCACTGAGCTAGTCGTCGAGAGCAACATGGTCCCCATTTGCGGGATGGTGGTGGTTGGTGGTTAAGGCAATTAAGGTTAATAACCCGAGCTGCCCGAGGTCCAGCTGCATGTGACATGAGCCCTGGTGAGCACAAGTTGTGCCCAGGACCACAATAATCGAGGTGCCCCACGTCGACATGAGCCCGCGAATTTTTCTTCTTCTCTCTTCCTCATACCCCAACTGAGAGAGGGGTGATTGAGCTCTTCATTCTGTACAGACATTCACAACCATCGAAGATCACAGAGTAGCTGTCAGTGATCGGCTCGGCGAAGTTCACCATGGGTCAACCATCTCAACAGGCGTCCAACGCCATCATCTACACAACTTACGCGGCATTCCTGTGCGCAATTCATCACCCTATCCGTCTGACGCAAAGCAAGAGAAGAACAACTAACAATGCTCTTAAACTAGTGTCTTCGGTCTCTTCGTTGCATGGACTCTGCGGCACCAAACCAAGGGCGAGTATCTCGCGACTTTGCGAACACAGAAGGGTACAGAGAATGATTCCATCCGACCAACCTACCAGACTCCCGCCTTGGAAGAAAAGTTGGAGGCTGACACATTCCCCAGGCATACCTTTGGCCCTCAACTTCATCGCGTCGGGTGAGTGTGCTCGAAGAGCAGCAGCCTGAAGCGGCAGCGGCACGGGGGTTACGCACGGTCGACAACCAAAGCACAACCAGAAATGGGACGACACATCGAGCTTTTCGAGGTGGAACAGGACCTCGTTTGATTGATACAATACTTTGACTCGTTGGCATGCTGAGCAAAGCTCTCCATCTGAGGTTCGTATGCTTGCATCAACGCCATTGGCCCTCGTTGCTTTTGGCCGACAGAAGATTCCGTGCTCTGCTCCTCTACTCTGATTGTCCACCTCAAACAGGTTCAGGCGTGGTGTGCCTTCTTTTCGACGCCGAAGCCCAAGGGCCAATGTGCAGCACTACGGGCGCTTGTGTCTGATCATTTCCCTCGCTTCATCCACCTGGCTACCTACCCCAGAAGCCAGAGATGAACAAGTCGAGAAATGCTGATTACACAATGCTGAGACTGTACCGTCAAAACTCGATCAAGTTAATGCTTGCGTGGGAAACGTGCTGCCAGCTTCTTCCTAATCCCCTGTCCCCCTTCCCTAACACTCAAGATCGTGCATACTAACAAAATTCTACATTTCCGCCAAACAGCTCTGGGCTCAGGCATATTATTTTCTTACCCGCAGATCTCCACGATCGCGGGTGTCCAGGGCCTCGTGGTTTACAGTCTCTCCTCAGCTTTACCACTTCTTATCTTTGCCTATCTTGGGCCCATCATTAGGAGAAAATGTCCGGAGGGATTTGTACTCACTGAGTGGACACGCCAGCGATATGGAGTTATCACTGCCCTATATCTCTCCGCTTTGACGTATGCATCTTCACCCTTTCCCTCTGATCTCCTCACATCTAACGCAAATCAGGCTTATCACTCTTTTCCTCTACATGGTCGCTGAGCTCTCTGCCCTCCAACAAATCATCAACGCCCTCACCGGGCTCAATGGGCTCCCCGTGGTGATAGTGGAATGTGCCGTAACCACAATCTACACTTCCCTGGGCGGCTTCAAAGTCTCTTTTATTACGGACAACATCCAAGGCGCCATGGTTGTAGGGCTGATCATCATCGGGTGCATCACTGTCGGCGTGGAAACTCATATCCGTCAGGACTTGATCGACAAGAGTGGATACCTGAATGCGAGCTTGTTGGGCTGGCAATTGGTTTACATCCTGCCAGTGGCCATCTTGACGAATGATTTCTTCATTTCGGGATTTTGGATGAGGACGTTTGCGGCGAAGACGGATAAAGATCTGTGGGTCGGTGTAAGCATCGCGACCGTGGCGGTCGCCATCATCTTGACACTTTGCGGCGTGTCTGGGCTCTTGGCAGGATGGTCTGGCGCGCTGGGGGATCCGCCTCAGCAGTCTTCGATCGCCTTTTTCCTCTTACTGGAACAACTTCCCGCTTGGGTCGTGGGGATCGTGGTTGTCATGACGGTCGCTTTGTCCACTGCAGCATTCGACAGCTTTCAATCCGCCATGGTGAGCACCGGGTCTAACGACATCTTTCGAAACAAGTTGAACCTATGGGTTCTCCGAGCCACAGTAGTGGTGATTATTGTCCCGGTCGTCGTGGTGGCATTGAAGTCCCCTTCGGTGTTACAGATTTACTTGATTTCCGACCTCATCTCGGCGTCGTCCATTCCTGTATTGGTTATCGGGCTCAGTGATCGATGTTACGCCTGGCGCGGGTTTGAAGTCGTAGTCGGTGGATTGGGTGGTATATTCACCGTCTTCCTGTTCGGCCTTGTTTTCTACAAGGGAGACGCCAGCGCTGCAGGAGCTCTCATGTTGCTGGAACAAGGCCTCTACGCGGATGATTGGTCCGCGTTCGGAGCGTTTGTGGCTGCGCCAGTTGGTGGGCTTCTGTGGGCCCTTGGTGCGTTTGGATTGAGGCTCGCTGTTCAGTGGTGCATCGCGAAGATTCAAGGGACAAAGTTCGATGCGCTGGACAAGCCCGCGGCGCCGACGGCGAGCTTTTACACTGGGAGAGTCAGTCCTGCGCCGGGCGATTCAGAGGGAGAAGTCTATGCTGATGGAGACGGGGTTGTGAGGAGCCAAGTCGAAGTCAAGGGCAAGTTCTTTTGAGCAAGGACTCTGGAGTAAAGGAGAAAAGGAAGAGAGTTCTATGACGACGTGGCTCATCAATGCTACTTGGAAATAGGGCATTGCAGCCAGAGCTCTCTTTCGGCGGCTCTCCTGATTTGAGGGAAGATTATGATCAGCAGGCAGAACGGAGACGCTCAGTCAGTTCATTTGCTGAAGACACGGTGCTTTGCCTTCACCACAACAAACACAGGCTTGTCTATTCCACAGATCAACATTGACACAGACGATCCGACATCTGTTCCAGGTCCGGCATGAAAGCAGCTTTCAACGAAGAGATGGATATCCCTCTTGCAATTTGCAGCGCGGAAGGAAAGGCATCATGTCGCAGTTGGGTTCATGTGTGATGTTGCTGTTCGTACATGTTTGTCTGGCAGGTTTGCTTGCGCGATACACTCATTTGGACACATAATGTTGCATTCCATATTATGTGAACACTGCTCGTCCGCTATCTATCTGCTCTTTCCCACTGTCGTGCAATCCATGATCTATTGATAACCCGAGCCCCACGGCCTAAAACGTTTTCTCGGTCTAATTAATTCTAAAGCAGCCAAGAGCAAAAACAACCTCTCGAAGGTGATTGATTCATCTCACTGCCCGTCCACCTTCTCCTTCAAAAGCTCTTCGCCTAGCTTGCACTCTGCCCTCTCCTCCTTCAAGACCGGCCTGGGAAGCTCAAAGCCATCCACCACCCTCGCATAGGTGATTCCTCCAAGCCTGGCCACGGGTCTCAGCACGGCGGGATCAATGAGGGTTCTGTCCTCGTTGATCGCGTCCTCTCTCACCCAGAACCTGACTCCTTCAATGACGGCCAGCACGCCGGTCTTTTTCCCGGGGGTCTTTGGGGAGCGGGACTCGAATTCCTGCGTCGAGAGCAGCTTTCCCTCAACGCTGAACACGCTCTCCTTGATGCGTGAGCACTTGACGACCTCGCAATTCGCGGGCGTCAGGCCTGACACGCTCCACTCGGACAAGCCGTAGGGCAGATCGATGGCGCAGGCGTTGGCGGCCTCGACAAAGTCCTCGCTAATGATGTTGATCACGCACTCGCCCGTCTCGACCAGGTTGCGTAGCGAGTCTTTGGCGTTGTCGAAACCGCCGGAGAAGCCGACACAGAAGATGGGCGGGTCGTGGTTGAACAGCTGCGTGTACGAGAAGGGGGCTAGGTTTGTCGAGAGGCCGTCCTTGGACCGCGTCGATAGGAAGCCCACGGGTCGCGGGATGATGCCACTGATGAGCAGCTTGTAGTTCTGCACCGGTTGTCTGTCCGGCGCGTAGGGGTCGATGCTGATGTGTTGTTTCTCGGACGTGGATGATGGTCCGTTCACGTTTGACTTCGATCCCGACCCAGCACCAGAACCATACGTCCACTCTGGATTCCGCGTCTTGGTGAAGCGCCACGTGCGTGACTCGTCCCAATCCGGGCGCGAGGCTTGCACTTTTGCAAAGTCGCCGTGCGGATTGCGCTTCACGCTCGCCTCGGCGTCATGCTTCTCTTGCGCCTCGCGTGGATTCGACGGAGCTGTGGACATGTTTGATGGACGGAAAAGAGCAGGCCTGGATCGGGAGAGGGCTTCTTAGGCGTTTGTAGTGAAGGTGAAGGTGAAGGTGATTCCGTAGAGCGGTTGAGGTTGATCAATCAGAGGAATTGGAGCCTGAGGCTATTGTTTTCTGATCTCAGATAATATGTACCAGAGTTTCCGATCTCGACGTGGACGGCTGGTTCTTCTCTTCTGAATGAACTCAATGGTCTGACTATCTGTACGTCAGTGAGTCCTTGAAGGATGAGCAGCAAGTAAGACCGGGGAAATTCTGTCGCCGTCGGGCTGTCAGAAATTAAATCGCCAAATGGCAAATCTATCTTGCACTCGCCTCCCTCCCCCACAATAGGCAGCTGGATTCAGGAAATGGGCCTGCCCGGAGACACAGAAACGAAAGGAGATAGGTCGATAGAACTAAGCCCACCGAGTTTCAAGAGAGTCAGAGAGAGACGGGATTTGGTGTCCGCTCGTTGTATTGTGTCTCTCTACGAGGTACATAATCTATGCGGGTTATAGAAGGGTGGGAGTCGTCGTTGTCGTTGTCGTCGTTGTCGTCGTCGTAGTGTCGCCCTGTTTTACATACTCTACGTCATGACTGACGGTACGTAATGTGTACACCTGCGTTGATGCCTCTATATCTGGTTGTATATCTGTCCCTGTGTGTGTCCTGCGACATCATGTACACTCATACACCAAATCTCAGTAACGCCCACTCTCATACGCACTCGCGCTCGCACTCACACTCACACTCACACTCACACTCACACTCACACTCACACTCACACTCACACTCACACTCTCGGACAACGGGCACCTCCTCTCCCTGCGTAATGGTATCAAACAAGCACCAATCCCCCATGAGGCGTCGAGTGGAGATGAGCGACTTTGCGGGGTCAGAGTTTCGCGGCATGTGCTGGCTGCTGATATGATACGAGGGGAGAGTCTCGACGGACCTCTTGTTTGCTACAGAGTGGGCTGAGGAGACTGGCTAAGCAGTTTACACGCGAGAGAAGGAGAGAAAGGAAGAGCAAGAACGCATTTCCCACTGTTGCTCTTCGTTATTCATTGCTTATCTGACTCAACCGACTCTGATACGAGATTCAACTGAGATATCTGTCTATTTTATCTATCTGTCCATATTGATTAGCATCAACTCCCTCTTCCACTTGTTGCAGACGAGGACAACGATGGCAGACTACGAGACATACCACCTGGGCGACTTTGCGCTGCAAAGCGGAGCCACCATCCCCAAGGCATGGATAGCATACAAGACATTCGGCTCACCCAGCAACGCTGCCGTGCTCTATCCGTCGTGGTACTCCGGCCTCATTTCTGACAACGAGTGGCTGATCGGCTCCGACAAGACGTTGAACCCGGAGAGATACTTCATCATCATCCCCGCGCTTTTTGGCAACGGCCAGTCCATCAGCCCTTCCAACTCGGACGTCGTGCCGTTTCCCGACGTCACCTTCTACGACAACGTCAAGGCCCAATACCGCCTCCTTACGGAGAAGCTTGGGATCAAGCATTTGAGGGCTGTGCTGGGTTGGAGCATGGGCGCCGCTCAGTCGTTTCAGTGGGTCACCCAGTATCCGGACTTCGTCGACATTTGTGTGCCCTTCTGCGGGAGTGCAAAGACGTCCATCCACAACCAGGTATTTTTGGAAGGTGTCAAGTCCGCGCTCTTGGCGGGCAAGCGACTCAGTTCGGCGGGAAGTACCTTCGGCAGGGTTGAGAATGCCCAGGATTCCGTCGCGGTGAAGTCCAACCGTCAGTGGTCCGAGCAGGAGAAGGCGGCTGGTCTGAAGGCCTTTGGGAGAGGGTACGCCGGCTGGGGCTTCTCGCAGGCCTTTTACCGCGAAAAGCTCCATGAGTCCGCCTACGGTGCAAAAGACCTGGAGGATTTCATGGTCAATTTCTGGGAAGCATGGTCCTGTTCAAAGGATCCGGAGAATTTGTTGGTCATGTTGCACACATGGCAGGCTGGAGACGTCAGCAAGCAGGAACCATATAACGGAAACTTCGAGGCGGCGATGGGTGCCATCAAGGCCAAAACGCTGGTTTTGCCCAGCAAGACGGACCTGTATTTCCCGTAAGTGTTGCCGTTCGGTTTGTTTGTGCTCTTGTTCGGTCGCCTGTTTCGACCATCCTCGACTTCAATATCTGGCTCTCGATCGCTTAAGCTCTTCTGATCCATAACAGGCCCGATGACTCCGAGTATGAAGTCAAAAACATGTCGCCGGGCATTGGCCAACTGGATGTCTATCCAAGCATCTGGGGACATTGGGCTGGGGGACCGCCAGGGAATATGGACGATGTCAAGTGGCTTGATGAGCGCCTTACCAAGATCTTCGCCGAGGCACCGAAAAGAGGATGAGATAGCGTCTTGTAGAGGCCATGTGGGAAAGCTTCAGGTGTGAAATGTGATTAGCAGCGGTAGGTGGTCCAGCTATGCCGTCGTATCAGCCGCGTCGGGAGAGATCCAGCCATACAAAATTAAACCCAGAATGCTTTGGAATACAGTGTTGAGACAGGTTTTCGAGGGGAGCTGTTTGAGGACTGACCTTTTATAACCCGGGGTTGTTTGGCATGCGTTCGTTTCGAGCCACCAATGTCGAGGGCATTTGGTTTTGCTTTTCTGAATAGTGCAATCTAAGCAAGAAGTCCAGCCAGCGGCCTGGCATCAACAGAAAGTAGCCAAGATGATGCGACTTTTCCACACTCCATCTTGGATCTTCTTCACACGGACACTTCCCGGTTGGTGTCGGCGTCTCAATGTGAGGGAAAATACCAGAAATCCTTCACATGATTTCGATCCGGTATGCCAAAGGCGGGCCGCTCCCAATTTGGCGCTGTATCCTTGGGATTGGCGGCCTCGGTACCGTATCAGGGTCTGATGTAGCTGCTAAACGTTGTGCTCGCTGGACGGACAAATCCATCCCGCAAGACTTCCAGGCCTTATAAAACCATCGATAAAGCTGTTGTCAAGCCGCGTGCAGGGGAGAGGCCAGAGACACTCTAACTCACACCATTCCAACGGATTTGAAGATCTGTCCACCACAAAAGCCGCCCAAATTTGCTGGTTGTCGCATCGCACACTTACCAGCCCAGCAATTACATCATGACATCGAACTTCAAGGCCATTCACCTGAACCACGAGATCCCAGACCTTTCTGGTTCCTTTGAAATCACCTGTTCCCCGGGCACGGATATCTGGGACAAGCCGCCTGCAACGCACTCATTCAATGCGCCAATAGTGTACAGGACTAACACAGTCGGCTCATTCAAGTCCGCCAAGGTGACAGTTTCGGCCCGGTGGAAGGACAAGTACGATCAAGGCGGACTGTGTCTCGTCATAAGAACGAGCGACATCACTCGCTGGGTCAAGACTGGCATTGAGTTCCTCGACAATGTGCCGTTGGTGGGCACTGTGGCCAAGGATCGGTGGGCAGATTGGAGTCTCAGGCCTCTGCTGGCTGAGACAATGAGTATTGAAAACACGGCTATCGTTGAGATGGAGAATGCAAGCGACGGAAGTCTCTGGATCTGGCTTGTCAGTGAGAGCGGGAAGAGGTTACCATTGAGAGAAGTGACTTGGTGGGGAGATGTGCCCAAGGAGACAGAGATTTGGATTGGTGTCTATGCTGCGAAGCCCGCACCGCATGGTGAGAAGGATGATTTGGTTGTTAAGTTTGACGGGTTGGATATTCAGTAGGAGAGGGAAAGGGGAGTTAAGGGAGCGTTGTCTGTGGCTGGCTGGCGGGCTGACGGGCTGACGAGAAGAAGGCCGCGACTCACGACCAACAATTCAAGTCATGCATGGGCCCATATCTCGGTAAAAGCATAGAAAGAGAGACTTCAGGTTGGATAAAACGGTCTTGAACGGTCTCGAGAATAGGGTTTCCGGTAGCAATGAAGTTCAATCGGAGTGCCTCAGAAGCAAGATCAAGTGCCAAAGTGATTTGACGCGTCTCAATGCGGACGCGTTTTTGTATGCACTCCATACTAATGTTACTCGAACACTATCGCCAGCATTCAACCACCGCCGCCATCATCAATCTGGGACTGCTCCCACCACCACATCCTTGCCCCTTGCTGCACTTGACCATCATCGAGCCTTCGACCTGACAACAGCGCATCCTGGTCTCGGGTAGAACAACTGTTCTCCATCCTCTGATCGTGTTTCGCACCGCTTTTCGAAAATGATCGTCGCGCCGTGACACCCCTCTTTGCATCATGCCCTCTCGGCCTCGCAATGCCGCTGCAGCAGAAGCTGCGCCGAGTCAGCGTCGATATCACATACCAGGCCTGCAGTTCGAAGACACCCTGACATGGCGCGCCGGCAGACCAATTGCCGTGGGAGACCTTCTCACGCGACTCCAGAAGCTCGCTGGCCAGCTGCGCACTTATGACTTGGATGAGGTCGACTCGCGCGCCTTTACCACCCTTGCGCACGATCTGGCAAATCCAAATCTCCTCGGCCACAAGGACAAAGGCGTGAGAGCATGGACCGTCTCCTGCATAGTGGATGTTCTCAAGATCTGCGCCCCGGATGCGCCGTTTCTCGAGGGGCAATTAAAGGTGGGCTGGCTCTTCTCAGTGGCATATACCTGAAAGCGTCGCAACTGACAAGAGGGGCAGGACATTTTCACGGTCATTATCAACTCCATTCTCCCTGCTCTTGCAGATCCAACCAATGCATATAATGCGCAACATGTCTACATCCTCAACTCCTTGGCTGAGTCGCAGAGCATTCTACTGGTAACTGACATTCCGAACCACGACACCTTGATCACGTCTCTCTTCACCACAGCTTTTGATATTGTCGCGGGCTCTGGGAATAACTCTTCGGGTGTGGAGGTTTCAAAGAGCGTGGAATACCACCTAAAGAACCTTCTGGCTGCAGTTGTCGATGAGGTTACCCTCCCTCAAGAAGTTACGGACATCATCATTTCCCAGTTTATGCGCGTGGACGCCCGAAATATTCAGGACCACGGAACCAAAGGCAAGAAACGGGATGCTCGCGACAGCAAGCAAGGGACATTGCTCCTCAAGGAGTACCCTCCAGCATACAACATGGCAAAGTCACTGTGCACTACCTGTCCCGAGAAAATGACGGCCCATATTACACAATATTTTGGAACTGTGATCGTCGACGCGACCACTGCTAATAATGTCCCTCAGCCTTCCCACAGGCGTTCTGCTTCGGACCTGGATGGCGACGGTGAAGAAAGAGAGGGCCTAGCAGATTTGCGGAAAGCCCATCGGTTACTTCGAGAATTGTGGCGTGCCTGCCCAGATGTTCTCCTGAATGTCATTCCTCAAATCGAGGAAGAATTCTCCGCTGATTCTCCGTCTCTTCGTCGGCTGGCCACTGAAACTGTTGGAGATATCACTGCTGGTATTGGCATTGCCGGCTTGCCTCCATCCGTACGCCTCGATCCTGCTGCTTATCCGTTGCCCTCGATTGACCGCCCAAGAGAGCTGCCTGCGCAAATCACAAACCCGCTCTTAACCCCTGCCTCCCCCAAGCCATTTATGGCGGTCCACGCCACGACATATCAGTCCTTTCGCGGCCGTCGGAATGATAAGTCATATGCTGTTCGCGAAGCATGGGCCAATGCGGCTGGTCGAATCTTGCGCACCTCGGCTGGAGGCATCGGTCTGAATCCTCAAGAGCTTGAGGACCTGCTTGCCGGGTTTGCTCAGATGCTTCGCGATCCAGAAGAACACGTTCGTTTGGCGGCCATCCAGTCCATCAACACCTTCCCCTACGAAGATACGATCAATATTCTGGGAGCGGATGGCGGCCTAGCGGAGCCGTACACCGTGTTTTCCTCTTTGGCTGAGCGCGTCATTGATCGAAAGCACCACGTCAGAGAGGCTGCATTTGAATTGCTTGGTCGGATTTGGGGCGTCGGTTCGCGCGATATCGAGTCGGGCATTGAAGTCGTCAAAAGCACCATTGGAGAGATCCCAAACCGTATCTTTGGCGCTTATTTCACGAACGAGCCGCACGTCCACGCTGTCATTGACAGAGTGCTGTATGAAAGCCTATTGCCGCTCTCTTTCCCGCCATCGAAAGTCCAAATATCCCGCTCGGAAAGCCAACCACAGCGAGCCAAAGGAAAAGACGGTGGCTCACAAGAAGAATCGGTGTTCGATCCTGACGCCATTCGAGCCCGTCGCATCCTAACGCTAGTTCGAAGCTTGGATACCAGACCTCGCGCGGTGTTTTTCAGCCTTCAGAATCGACAGGTGCAAATGAGCAAAGGCATGAGAGTGTTCCTGGAGACCTGTGAGGCATATAATGGAGGCGTTGTGGAAGACGGCTCGTCGGAGGCAGCGCTTGAGGAGCGTCTCACCCGCATGATCGAGCAGCTGTCGAAAAGCTTCCCTGATCCAGCTGAGTTTACCGCTGACCTCTGGAGGTTTGCCAGGCAACACAATCGTCGTTGGTATCAGTTGATACGATTTGCCACTGGTCCCGAGTACGACTATCGCACGGTTACCAATGCCATCAAAGAGCTCATTAAACGAATACGCGAAGCCCCGAGCACTGTACAATCGCTTGTTGATACGATTCAATCGGTCTTCTACAGGTGTGCATTGCTCGTCTATAATCGCAGCCATGTCCCGACGATCATGGCGATATCGCGGACGGATGAGAGTGGTCTGGGTGAAGTGGCCCACGAGGTCCTGAAGGAGATCTCTGCTAGGAACCCGGAAGTGCTCAAATACCACATCCAGACGCTGTGCAAAGAGCTTGAGGATGAAGCGCCAGCAGCTACAAGACCCGAACAAGACGGTACCCCTGACACCCTGAAGGCATGCGCGGCGTTTGCTCGAAAATACCCATCGGAAATGCCCAAGGAGCGCAAGTTTCTGACTGCATTGGCGCAATTCGCTCTGTTCTCGAAATCACCACGAGCAGCAAAACATGCCGTGACCATTATCATGATGGCGGCTGACAAAAAGGAAATGTACGCAAAAGACCTCCTGACAAAGGCGTTGAAAGTTATCGAGTCCGACGATCCTCATTTCCTTGCACGCTTGGCTGCGATAGCGCAGGTCTGCCTCCTCGCACCAGCCGCGGCAAAAGTCGATTTGGATGCCATTCAGGAACTTGCTGTCTCGAAAATCTTACTCAAAAACCGGTCGCCTAGTAAGAAGAACGATCCGAGTGCTTGGGATGAGAGGCCTGACGACGAGACAAGATCCAAAGAATTGGCCTTGAGGATTCTCGTCAATCGTTGCAGGGCCCAGGATGACACCGCGGATACCGACGAATTTGTGGCGCTGACCAAGGAGACATTGAAGCATCTCACCGCTTTGATCCAGAATGAGGGAGAAATAACGCCGTCAAAGGATACACCGCCCTCACAGAAGAACCGACTCAGACTCATCGCTGCACACCTGATATTGAAGCTCTGCAGTCATAAGAGAAAGTGTGACGACTTCGTCGACCCTCGAACGTTCATTTCAATCGTGATGATTATAATCAATCCTCCCAATCCGGTGCGGGCTGGGTTTGTTAACTCACTGAAGAAGTATCTTGGTCTGAACCGCTTGCACCATAGGTGGTTCACGGCGCTCTTTCTTCTAGCCTTTGAGCCAGACACGGAGCTGCGAACGTCGACTGTTACTTGGATTCGAGCCCGGGTACAATTCTTTGCCAGGCAGCAGCTCCAAGCAAGTCCTGCAAATAAGAAAGTAAATCAAAATGTAATGGAGTCGACATTTGCACGTCTGCTGAGTTTACTAGCTCATCATCCGGATTATCCAGCCCAACGCAGCGCCGAATTTGAGGAAGAATTGCTCGATTTTGCCAAATATATCGTCTTCTACCTGTGGACTGTTGCCACGGAAGACAATCTCTCGTTGATCTTCCACATTGCACAGCGGGTAAAGGCTGCCAGAGACGGTATCACAGGCACTGATGAAGCAAGTGAGCGACTGTATGTTCTCAGCGATCTGTCTCAGGCGGTTATTCGAAATTACGCAGATATCATGCCAGCGCATGCCAAGGGGTTCAACCTTCTCCAGACATGGCCCGGCCAAGTCAGCCTCCCGCGGAACTTGTTCAAAGCACTTCCCAGCCACGAAGCGGCGCAGGAAATCGCTGAGAAGAATTATCTGCCCGAAGACGTTGCTATTGGACTAGAGAAGATGATTCGGTCCTATATTAAAGAGTTGAAGAATGCAAGTCGACCACCTAAGCGGGCAGTGGTGGCCGAGAAGAAGCGGAACAGCGATGCGGCGGGGTTGAACAACGATGAGGATGATTGGGAAGGGAGAAAGAAACCGGCAAAGAGGCCGAAGAAAAGTACTCTTGCAATCCGCAGGACACCAAAACCGAAGCGCAGGAGTTCCGAGCTTGCTAGCAGTCCGAACCTGCCGTCGCGGAAGAGTACTCGTACTTCCAACGTCGTATCATATGCAGAGTCGGATACAGAGGACGGGGACGTTGAAATGGAAGACATGAAGTCTCCTGCAAGTAGTCCAACGGCTCGGAGAAGGGTCATGACAAAGAAGCGAGAGCTGGACGAAGAACAGGACCAGGCGGAGAATGGCGATGGCGACAGCGAAGACGAGAGCGAAGACACAACCCACGAAGAGCTAAGGAACAACGTTGAGATGTCGGCTCAAGAGAGAGGTCCCGAAGATCAAGCCCATGTTGCCGAGGATGAGAATGCTGCTGCTGCTGCTGCTGCTGCTGCTGTCAGCGAAAACGATGATAAGTTGGCGAAAAAGGAAGATATATCCCGGCCCTTGAGGGAGAAAAGGAATGCAGTTGCTGGAAAGAAAGGACGAGGCAAGAAAACTACGACCAAGGAAAGCACGGTGGCCAAGCAAAAAACAGAGCCGGCAGTCCGGACGACCAGGCAGACGAGGAGCACGAAGACGTGAGTGACGGCATGAGCTGATGGGATTTTATCAATAGGACCTGCGTTGCAGCGCTTCATGAGGCATTTTCAAGGAGGATTGTTTGTGTTGAGCATGGAATATAGGCTTAGCCTGCCACGACCACAGGCCATCGGACGATTTGTATTAAGCGCTATGAAAAGTCTACAAGAACAGGTAATTTACTGATGATGATATCAGACAATGCTCAGGCAGCGTAGGATCTTGGAGTCTACAATGACTGTCGGGCGCGGAGTATTTGTGATCGATATTACACCCTGTCTTGGCCATTTCTTCAGAATATGAAATTTGATGGTGGCGCCGAGCAGCCGGACCAAACTTCGGTCGGCTTGCGCTGACCCCCTGGTTTATTCCTTGCAAGAGCTTGAACCACTCGGCCTCTGAACAACAATGAAGCCCCTGCTGGAAGTTCGGTATGGGATGCGAACATTTCCTTGCTCTTTTTGTCAATCAGGCATCCATGAAGGAGAACTACTTAAGACGTTCCTGCGCCGCCATGTTGTCTTTTCTCACTGCTGTTGAAGTGACAGGCCCATCTAGGGCATACACATCCCGTCAAGTGGAAGCAGTCACAGCTTGACCACCATGCCGGCAGTATCATCAATCGTTATCGACACGCCTCCCCAAGACGTCTGGAAGGTCCTCGTTGATTTCCCCAGCTGGCCGACTTGGAACACTTGGTTCTTATCCATCCGTGCCCACTCGAACCCCCTTGAACAAGGCACACTGGTCACCTTTTCCAATAAGATGTCTGAAACCGCGAAGCCCGGGACATATACGGCACGCATCACCACTTGGAACCCCGACGAGACAGAGTTTGCGTGGAAGGGCGGTCCGCTGCCCGAATCGCTGGGATGGGCTCTGAGAGGCCTTCATTGGTTTAGGCTTGTGGCGCAGGATGGCGGGAGGAAGACGTTGTTCGATCACGGTGAAGATGCAGAAGGGTTATTGAGCGTGTTGATTCCAGGCAGTATGATGAGCGGTTTGGTCAAGCAGCTGGACAAGTTTAATGACGAGTTGAAGAGACGGGTTGAAGAAGGACCAAAAGCCACCGCCCCTTGAGACAGGGAGGCAAGAGGCGGGATCAACGTGATACGGCAAGGAAAGTCCGCTGTCATGGTGAAGGTGAGAATCTTTCCACATTCATGGATGTTGCTCTTTGCCTACTGACAATCACCAGGTCCAAAGCCGCTCCTTTTGCAACTTATATCCCGGCTTGCCTAGATCACTTTCGGCATTTTGGTCTTTGGTCTTTGGTCTTTGGTCTTTGGTCTTTGGTCTTTGGTCTTTGGTCTTTGGTCTTTGGTCTTTGGTCGTTGGTCGTTGGGCTCTAATGGTCTACGGATAACCAACATCCCAAGGGCACCTTGCATTTCGTTTCATACCCAAAGCCTCCACGGGCTGCTCCGTTTTATACCACAGCGGTGCTTTGTCCTCTAGCCCTTGACCTCTTTCCATCATTTTTCTGTTCAGAAGAGCACATGGTTGGTTCTGTAAGCGCTTCTTCGCGTCTTTGGCACTTAACAAACCAAAGATACCAGCGTTTGCCGTGTTGGTGTTGTTGCTATTGCGGCAAACAGCTTGGTCTGGTTGGGCTCAAACTGTCCTCGTTCGTCCTGCTGACATGACTTAGGTCAAGCCATTTCTCTTGAGTGAAATGTCGCTTTCTCCTTCTCGCAACTATCCTTTTCGTCACTCAACTCACCAAGATGTCCCATTACAACCCCAACTGGGGTCCTCCTAAATGATCCACTGCCAACGACAATGCTGGCGAGAGACAACCGATCTACCGTGCAAACCCAATCTTCCCTCGTGATGACGGCCGATCAAACCACTCCTCGTCAATTGCTCAATCAACTGTTCCGTCGGTGGCTGATTCTCGACCAAATGTGCAAGTGGCTCCTCCACCTTCGGATAGCACCCAGACACTAGCTCAAGCAAATATTCCTTCGGCACCTCTCCGAGCCAGCGCCAGCTGGAGGGATTCTCAAACCGCCGGTAGACCGGGACACTCCCCGCTAGCCCACCGCCCGAGACCTCCTCAGGGAGGTTCTGGCTCGAGAGGTTCTCAGTCAGGTTTCAGTTCGAGAACTCAACCCACATCGAACAACGACATCCCAGGGAAAGACCTGCTGGTCAACCATTTTCCCATCACACTTGGGAAATACACACAAGTCTACTCGTATAAGTTGCAGATGAGCAGAATTTCTTCAGAAGTATAGGATAACTACGGTCAAGGCCCTGATCCTGACAGCGGCAATGCTGTTAACCAGGTAACATCCAAGATTGCAAGACCGAAGAAGAAACGACTTGTTTACCTCCTGCTTCAGCAACTCAGACTCGAAAAGAGGCTTCCGGATCCAGTCGCTACTGACTACCTGAACCTGTTGATCACGTCGGTACAACTAGATGAGAACGTCACCAAGCCGCGCGAATTCGACTTCTACGACGAGAACTCAGCCAGTCCTGTTCCAGGTTGCGATCACTACCGTGTGAGGTTTTGAAAACCAGCGGTAATCTCCCTGGGCAATCTCTTTGCGCACTATCGCCAATCTATACAATCTCGTATAGCCGTCACGCGGATGTCGAATAAAGGTGTCACTGATGCAATCAACGCTCTTAACGTCATCTTCAGCTATTTGCCTTACCAGCGGTGCTTCTCTGAGAGTCACACAGTAGTTCACAAAATGGCCACGGTAAAAGGACAGACGTTCTACGATATTGCTCCCCAACCAGCTCCTCTAAGGTCTGACCCCTGGGAAACAGAAACTGGTAAAGAGCTAGACGGCGAAGGTGGTCGCTACAGTATTCCGGGATTCTCAAGAAGCGTCCAGGGATCATTCTGCTCCCCCGGATACGTGGACCTCAACATCTACATTAAAACAGGCTGCTTTTGGCAGCATGGGACTGTCCAAGAGATGACTGAAGCCTGGCAAAATCAATACCCCTCTTCCACTCCGGACCGGCTCAACCAGCTTCAAGAATTCCTGCGCCGGGCTCCGCTAAGGTTAAGCTTCCAGGAGCAAGGGCTAGACCGGTTCTCAGGGATCAAAGGCCTTGGCTGCACTGACCGACCACCCAGAGGTGATTTCTGCGAGATGCGACACATCAACCGACAGCATTTTGGTGGACACGTCAGAGACTACTTTTCCATAAAGCACAATTGGAAGATGGACCCGAACGTCTACGTCGTCAAAATTGGGAAAGAGTCACCGAAAGGGTACCTGACAGTCCCAACCAACCTGCGTCAGGTTGTGCCCGGACGTCTGAAATCAGGCGTCATCCCCCAATTTTCGACTCGATGGCCAGACGAAACCTGTTGGATGATTGTCGAGGGTGGCCATCGTACGTTTTGTTCTAAGAACGCTGCCGAAGACGGAGCAGCAGCGGATTGCTTGACGCTCGAGCCAATAGTTAAAGTCCCTGTCACATTTTTGGCTCGTCCGAATCTCAGATACAAACTTCGGGGAAATTCGAATCAAACCAAATACGTCGCCAGGGAGTCCATCAAAGCCGGCCAATGGAATGTCCAAGGTGCAGCCTTTGTCAAAACCGGCCCCCTTTCTTTTCTTTTCCCTTTTTTTTTTTTTTAAAAAAAAAAATGACATTTACTTTTGTACATATTAAGAACACGCTTTTCCGGTCGGATTGTCGATCTATCTGAACTCCTACGAACATATCTTCGATTCCAGGTTTGCGACAACCCTTAATTTTATTTTCTTTTGCCTCCATCCATTTCCATTTTCTCCATCCAGCTACCTATTCATTCATTCATTCATTCATTCTGTAAGCCATTTATTGCATGACAAGCAAGCCGCGTCGTCTAGCGAGACTAGACTTCAAAAACGTCCTCGCCGACCCGTTCGCGGACAATCCTCACCCACTCCCTCACACAGCCCTCGACGTTCTCGTCGTCGTCTTCGAGCATCTCATTCACGTAGATCATAGTCTCGCCGGACCCGCCAACTGCGACGCCGCCTTCGGTCACCGCGACAGCGCTCGATGATGACTGGCCTAGGACGACGTTCTGGAGCCACTCGTCCCCCACATCTTCGGACTCGGTGAGCGCGAGGTGCGTGCGGATGCTCGCAAGGCGGACTGCGGCGGAGTTGCTGTGGCGGAGTTGGCAGAGGAGGTGGTTGAGGGCGTGGTGGTGTGCAGGGACGTCTTGGACGGCATTTGCCAGCGCCACGATGCAGGGGATCACCCCGTCCATTACCCCCTTTCGCAAGGAGGCTTGGCCTTGGCCTTGGCCTTTGACTTTAGATTTTGAGGACGAGGCCAGACTCAACTGTTCGACGAGCAGCCCGGCCAGAGGCTGGAAATGTGAGGGTGAAGTGAAGAATCCATCGGCGTCGTGGGCCGCGATTGTCATCAACAGATCCAGGCTCGACTTGTACAGTTTCAGGCCCGTTTCCTCCGAGAGGTCAATATGCGTGCCGGGCTTCGCGTCCGTATTTCGATCTGTAGGGTTCAACTTCATTTCAGCGGCGGCTGGAAAGGCACCGTCGATAGTGGACCGGAAGATGTCGTTCATTGAAGGGAGTAGATAACTCGCGAAGCTCGTAACGATACTCTTCAGCCTCATGAAGAAATGCGTGGCGAGGAGGTAGAAGCTTGTTTGCCTCGCCGTCCGTGCTATATCCACCTGCGAGTCCCCCTCGATCAAAGAGGAACCATCGGGGCTGCGTTTAGTCACCCAGTCGACCCACCCCTCAAAGATTGGTCGGAAGGTCGCCTCGTTAAGTTTGAAAATGAACACAATGCTCAACTCATGCAACCTCTTTTCAACGTCCTCAATGTCCAAAAAGGTGGCGCCTTCGGTATGGGTCTCTTCATCTGCAGTGTCTTTCTCTTGACTGAGCCGTCGCAAGTCCAAAACTTGCAAGATGAAAGTCGATATCTCGTCTGCAGCCCCCACGACCGCGGATTTCCGGTTCCGCTCAATCGCTTTAGAAAGCATATCCAAATACTCGGCAGTCGCGTCTCCATCAACCTCCCCGCCGGAGATGACTGTCGATTTCCAGGCCTGATTTAAATTGCTCACCAGTGCTTTCAAGTGCAATCTCTGAGTCATGAGGTCCAGCACCTCGAGCCGAGCCTCCTTGCACGACGCCTTGTCTGGTTTTGCGAGGCACGAGCGGTAGCATAAACTGAGGAGCACAGTAACATTTTCGTCACTGATCACGTAGGGAGTGTGAGTGAGGAACGAAGAAAGCAACGTGAAGCAGGCGTTGTGAAGCTCCACGCCTCCTTCGGTCTTGCTGCTTTCGCTCTCTTTTGACAAGAACGATTTCAAGAGATCCAGCACTTGAGGAAGGGCCTGCGCCACGATCGGAATCCCTCCTTCCTTAACGACCTCCGTCATGCTCGCAAGACAGAGCAGAGACATAATCTTTGTTCTCTCATCGCGGGAATCCAGCCCGCAATCAATCTCGGTCAAGGTAGATGATGCGGCAATGACATCGTCCGGTTTCTTGCGCCCATACATCTCGATTATGCGATCGAGACATGCAATCGCAGCGTGCCTGAACGCCTCATAAGTAGTGGTGCGGATGATTTGCTGGAGGGTGGGGAGGAACACGACAGCTTCGGTTTGCGTTCTAGTATCCCTCGAGCTCGGAGCGTTGTGTTGGAGTTGTGTTGCGAGCGCTCTCAACGCCAGAGTTTGAAGCTCATGATGACCTTCTCCGAGTTGGACCATGTCGTGGAGTAGATCGGGCATGATCCTAAGAAGGTCGGCAAGGGGAGGTAACTCGAGGAGCGAGGTTAGACATTTCCTTGTGGATGGAATCAGATTACTGTCGCCGGACTTTTGGGATTTGAGCATGCCCAGGATGCGGTTGATGCAGATTTTGAACTCGGCCCAGAAGGTCTCGCTTTCGGCTTCATCAGACTTTGGAAGTCCTTTTACCTGCGTCTTCAGACTTTTTGGCTCGAGGAGTTTCGAAGCTACCCCAAGCAAGGCTATTGCTTCTTGCTCTCTCTTCTCATTCGGGGTAGTCGTGCTGATGTCCAATAATGGCAGAGCATTATGAGGATTCTCGGAGAAGACATCTGTAGTCAAATCGATAAGTTTTCTGAAGGTCAGAAGCTGAGTCGATGCCGAAAGGTCGGCCATCAAACCTGCAAAGAATGAAGATAGATCGTCTGAATGCCGTCTTGACGCAAGAAGAGCAATGATTGCAAAAGCAAAGTCATCAGCACCAAGCCTGCTAAGTAACCGTTGGTAAAAAGCAGCCCTTCGATATTGAGGAACATGGTCGTATGCTGTAGCGAAGCTCGAGAGCAAGCTTGAAGTGGAGTGGACAAGCTTTTTGGCATCTTGCTTTTTCAAGGTGGCAACCAAAGGAGGGATTATTTCGTCGATAGCTCGATTCGTAACGTAAATTGAGTGTTCATCGTCCTTCGAAAGCATACCCTTACCCATGAACGTAAAGATCGGCATTACGCTATGTAATATTCGATCTGGAGCAAGAGAAGCCAGAGAGGAACAGAGAAGCAAAGCTGTAGTTTGGACCTGTGGATTTTCTGACGATCGAACACAATCGGTGACTAAGTCGGTACGAATGCTAGAGACGTCAATAGCTGGCCTTAGTGATTTTTGTGCATTGTCGACGATTGCCAATATGCTGCTCAGGCAGAGGTTGAGAAGGTAAGGAGATTCAGATGTTCCCATGTCCTTAACCCGTCTTAGAATGATCAATACCTCGAACAAGCCCCCAAGCAATTGCGGATGGCTTTCTGGTTTGGAATCTTCGATAAGCTCAAGCGCAAACGTCAGCCTCGCCTCGCCTCCATCCAATTCGATTGATAGATCCTTCGGGATACTTTCACGCCCATGGCTTATGCGACGTCTCTTTCTGGGTTGGATATCCATTTGCATCTGAGCAAGACCGGAAAATGAGTGATCTAGCAGTGCAGCGAGAGCCTCAGTAGAGAGAGTGACTGTGTGCAGAACTTGACGAGCTCCGGCAGCTTGAGCGGGGGTTTTGGAGAAGGACATATCAAATAGGCGTACAACAGCAGAGATCTGTGACTCATGATGCATGTCCTTCCAAATACCTGCAATTCTGTCGAAGAAAGCAGTAACCAGGGCATCGCGAGGCTGGACTTTGTCATCAACAAGCATTGCAAGAATATGCTGAACCGCTTCCTTGTCCCGCGCATTGACGACTTGAACCATTGCGGCATCAACTTGACCCGGGGAAAGACCTTCTGATGACGCGGCATCTTCAGCGTCACCTTCTTTGGATAATGCCCAGGCCTCGAGGATGGGTGAAAGAATCTCGCTGCTGCTTGAGCTGCCAACTCTGTGAATGCCGATAAGCAGTTGAAGTATTCCTACCTTGACTCTGAGCAAAGGGCAGCCTAACGCACAGCCAGTCAACAGATCAAAGAGCGCATGCTTTGTGCTCTTCTTTAGTTCAATATCGGCAGTCTTTGATGAAGACGTGCGATCAGGACCGTCAAAAGCTGTCTGAAGAACCCTGCGAATGTAGGAGCGATCCAAAACGCATTCTTCCAAATAAGGTAAGTATGCTTGTTGCAGGATCTTTGCTACCTGCGAAGATGATAGTGGTTTGATGTGTAGCATGCCAAGTGCATCGTACACTGTTTCTGCTGCGTGCTGGTCACCTCCGCTTTCTTTCGAGGCAGCCTTATAAATTGCCACTATGCAAGCGACGGATGCACGTCGTACAAGTTGGATATCATCAGAAAGGAGGACGGTAAGGTAAGGAATCAGCGCCTCTGAATGATAAACCACCCCCTTCTCGATGACTTCGGAGAGAAGTTGAAGAGCAGCACTCCGAGGGGTGAGTGAGAAGGCGCCCAGAGCCATTCTTAACAGGAAGCTCGTATGCAAATCCGAAGGCCTTCCCGTTTGTTTCCGCCACAGTGGAATCCTTTCAAATTGTTCCAGGAGCCGCCTCTCCTTACAGCAAAGTGCAAAAGCTTGAGCAAGCTGATCGAACAGCGGGAAACGCTTCCCAGTGACGAGGAATGACGAGTCGGTGGTATCAGAAGGCAGGGATGCAAGTACCACCTCCACCCCAGCCGAATTATGTGTTGATCCTTCCTCGAGACCTTCAGGTTCCGCGGGGAAATGTTCAAGGAGAGGTAGCTGCGGGTCTTTGATCGTTCCTTGTAGAAGGTCTTCTACCTCTGATTGAGAGCGGCCAGCTAAGCATACTGCATCGGGGAAAGATGGCGAGAAGTCGGAAGAGCCAGCCAGAGCCTGTAGTAGACGGACCAGCCGTGTGCAGCATTTCGACTTGGGTGACAAGCCGGAGTCAAAAAACTTCCGAAGCAAAATGGCAAGTAACTGACTTTTGGTCGCCAATGCGAAGAGCTCCTTAGCGGTGCCAAACATACGTTCGACAAACTGCACTCTTCTGTCCATATTCTTTTCGTTCAATCCCAGGAGTGCTGAGCTGAGCAAGGCTTCGAACAACGGGGCCAAGTGAACGTGTTCAAATGACCGAGACAACCGCGCCCCCAAATCTTTGATGTTAATGAACATGTCAAGAACATCTTTGGAAACTCGTTTTTCGGTCTTCTTTGTTACGAGGATAGCCAAACATGCCAAAGCTTCCCTGGAATCCGCTGCTTCGTTGATGATGAACGGGGCAATCGCCTTCATCAAGGAGTCAAGGACATGATCCTCCAGATCTAGAGTGCTTGCACACACGAGGCTAATCGTGAAACAAGTAACTGCCAACTCGGGACAGCCTTTGACTTCCAATCCTTCATTGAGCAGTGGTAAAATCTTCAACAACGCATCTTCTGTCCGCATTTTTTGTACTTCTTTTCTCCCATTTTTGACCTGGCTCAATCTTCCACTGACGGCCTCGACAACAACACTGCCCCAGAAACGGTGGAGTTGTGGGTGAGCCGCACCTTCTTGGCACGCATGCAAGGTGTAGTCATTGAAGAAAGAGAAAAAGACATCGTTGTGAGTGGCACTGTGCAGTACAGCGTGCCGAGGAACATTTGCTGCCTCCTTGTGATAGGGACCCAAGAACTTCCAGCCATTGACGAGCCTGTCTGTTGGGATAATGCTCAAGATGTTTCGAAACACTGGTGTTTCATGGTACGGCAAGACCGTGGCAAGAAGAACATCTGTGTTGTAACTGTGAACGCGAAATCTCCGCACGAGCCATTCCACTGCTTGCACGCCAGGTCGAAGCATCAGCTTTGATCCAAGAAGAGTGAGGCATCGCTCTAACACGAGCCCTAGCGCTTCATTTTGTGTCTTGCTGAGTTGCTCTCTGTCCTGCGTCTTGGCCTCGGGACTATATAGGTTTTGTTCAAATTCGTGCAGTCTTGCGTCCAACAAGCACAGCTCTTGGAAGCCTTTCACACATACTTGGTATATAGTCTCCCAGTCCTGACTGGCGGCGACACTTCGTTCGAAAAGGAGCGATTCAGCGTGTGCGTCCCGTCGGGCGCGGAGGTCGAGTTCGTTTCTAGAGTTTGCGGCGATAGTGCGCAGCTGCGCGGCAAAGGTGGAGGTCATCGCTGGTGCCGTAAAGGAAAGGTAAGGAGACTGGGAACTGCTTCCATGAGCGACAATGTCACAGTGACTAGCTGCGACGAAATTGTCAACCGATAGAATCTGGTCGTTGAAAAAACTCCACTCTGAATCAAGCATGTAACACAAAAAATTATTTGGAGGCTTCGGACATAGCGGGCATAAAGATCACGCCAAGCGAATTTAGCGTGCAGCCTTGTCCAACCCTGCCTGCTTGTTTGTGCGGGAGTATGATATATGCAATAGTCTACAGAAAAGTATCGGAGATATCTATGTGCAGCCGCATACCTCTATCTAGCATATTTTGATACACTTGCCGAAGCTTTTCATTGCCAATTGCGTTTCTCAACACAGGCTCTGTAAATCCCAGCATGCATAGTTCCTTTGACCACGGGCATGCGCGTAGCGACGCATAAAAGGACTGCTTTGCCATGGCCGAGTGATTGGGTGCTCTCTCTTCATGTTGAGTGGATTTCTTCATCTGTGGATCCGAATAATCACGGAATTTCAGTAGGGATGTCTCCCAGAGAACGTATGATTTCCATATTTCGATACTATCATGCCCTGGAGACCCTAGCTGAGTTGCTCGTTTAAACGCCGAGCGCATGCAGTGATCTGTGCTCCCCGCGTACGATGGTCTGTTGAGTTCCATCGTTAAGTCAAACACGCAAGGAATCACACCTGCGTTGATTTGAGCATGGCGATGTCCTTCTGCTTCGGGGATGACCTGCCGCAGCCGGTCAAATAGCCCGGCTTTCTGAAGGAAATAATGATGGAGCAGTAGGAGGTTGAGGTTACCGGGAAACATTTCTGCCGAGCCCTTCAGTACAAGAACAAGCTCGCTCGGTTTGAAAGACCTTCCGAAAGTCACCGAATGGGCATATATGAAGCGAGCTCGGTGCTCATGAATAGCCTCGAGTATGGCAGAAGAGGTTGTCGACAGACCATCGAGCGATTTGAGAGATGCAGAGTATGTTTCTAGGGCAACTTCAAGGGATAAATCGGCATTGAGATACTTATGAAACGCCAGGACGTCGACCAACGCCGGTAATCGCTCTGCTCGACTCTGGGAGCGGCTCGCCTCGATATGCGTTTTGATGTATTGCTCGACCTTAATCTGCAGGGAAGCAGAGGGTTTAGTGTTGGCTTCGATTGCTTTTTGAAGCCGAGCTATGCCCACCTGTGGATCTTTTATCATGCTCAGGAGAGTCCTAGCATGTCGAAATTGTCTCCGGCACATGTACGAATATGCCCAATCGCGCCACAGAAGGAATGAATCAATTTGAATCTCTTGGCTGAGTGAGTATTGCATCGACAGGGCTGTGGACCAAACCCTTTCAGCGCTCTCGAAGTTCTCCAGCTGGCACTCGAGCAGTGCATATGCATTATAGAGTCTCAGACTGTCAGCCTTGTGCTTCAGAAACGACCTCGTTTGTTTTCTGGCTGATTTCAAATCCACTCCAGCTTCTAAAGCAATCGCATATTCCATATGCGCTTCTCTTAGTTCTCCGCCGAAAGCCAGTCCTGCAAGTTGATATATGGTTCGGCGAGCAAAGCCGAAATAGGAGGCGATGACTCTCTCTGGGAGATAAAACGGAATGTTGTGTGTCTCAGAGTTCAATTGCCGAGACTCTAGAAAGACTTCTTGAAAGCGCATGCGCATGGAAAGATTGTAATCCACAAGACCAGCAGACGGTAAAGAGATGCTGTACGTAGGCGACTGGCCATAGATGAAGGGGTCTCTTTCCCACACCCTGGACTCAGGTAGTGATGAGAGTGGGGGAAGCCCTAAAAATAACAAAAAGGCGTCCTGCAGTAGCCAGGAGCCCTCTTCTGTGGTCGGGGAGAAGAGGAAGTCTCTGATATCCGGGAACAGAAGAACGCGATACGGATCATCCTGGCTGACCTCATCGAGAGCTCTTGCAGGCATTCCTGCTGTCTTTTCGAGGTCATTTTCGGCGGAAGCCCAGGCCTCGAAATCCATATCTTGGACATGGAACAGTTTGTCGCTTTTTGGCTCGATCTCTGCACTTGCATTTGAACACCACCCTGCCGAGCCTTCCTCCCCAATCCGTGCAACTTCGCTGCCCCAGAACTCCTGGAATGACGGTACGAGCTCAGCGCAAGAGAGGTTTCGGGGACGAAAGTAGTTGAACTCGAGGAGCGCTTGCCAAATTCCGACCGCGCGCTCGGTAAACCCGGATTGCCACAGAACCAAGGTCAGGCGTAACAGAATGTATATGTAGCTCGTATCTTTCGTCCGGTCTGCAGACGCATTTTCAATCTCGTGAAGCCACTGCTTGTAGCTGTTCAAGCAATCTTGAAAGCTAAATTTGACGTGATTGGTTTGGACAAAGTTGAGGTAAAGCCGCCATAAGTCGAATGTGGCGTCGTCGTCGTCGAGGAAGGTTCGCCACTTGGATGCCTGTTTTTCTGCATCCCAAACCAGCTTCCCTTGTTGCATGAGACCCCCGATCAGAACAATTCTATCTTCGCGAGCCTTAACGCGTGACAATGCTTGTTCATACAGCGACATTTTCAGATCGACAATGCCCCTGGACGAGGAAGAACCGGAGCTGCAGGAGTCGTGTGAATTGCTGAAGAGGACCTGTTGATACTCTATCAAGGCAAGCCAGGCCGACACGTCTTCGGGCCGCGCTTCCGTGGCTCTCAAGAGGTCGATATGACGTTGATGAACAGGGTTTCTTTTGAAATCCTCAAAAGCGTTCTCAGAACGTGCAAGGCCTTGGATATCCGAGTCCGACTCATCACTTTCATCGTCTTCCAGATCTGGATGCTCCAATCCTGGCAAGATTCGTCTCCTCTTCCTTGGATGATCATGGTCGAACCTCAGAAAGTCCTTGTGGAGATCTGGTATGTTGCTGACTCCGGACTGAACATTCAGCACCTTTTGATCGTCATCGGGAAGGTTCCAAAGTAGAGACTGTTTACGGGACCTTCGTGTCGAATCAATCTCGACATTGTCCACATCAAGGTGAGACTCTGACCGTGAGATTATGCGATGATTCGGACCCAAGCCGAGCAAGCCACCGTGACCAGCCGGTCGATAGCGCGGAATAGCATGTCGATCCAACGACCCATATGTCAAATTTTGACGATCCCCTTTGCGGTCTTCTACGAACAAAGACTCGCCGACTTCTCGACCATGAGAACGAGGTCTCGCAGATCGCTCTTCGGCGTCAAGTAGGGGCTGAGAAAAGGATATATGGTGAGGGATTCTCCGATCGTAAGAGACACCACGGTGTGAGGAAGGCATCATGCGCAGGAAATTAACCTAAGGAGAGATGCAAGGTCCATCGTCGAATTGCTGTCGTTCACATGGCAGTGGTCCTGCAGTGGTCTGGATCTCGAGAACCCGGAGATTATTTCTCGACGCCAAGGACCGGGCCTTTGTCGGGTCACGTGAATCACAAGCGTCTGAGGCAGAGGTGACAAAAGAGGCAGCCTTTTTTTTTCGATATACTCCGTACTCTCTTTCTTTGCTGACTTATCTCTCGACGGGAAGCGACATCCTACCGAGTGGATTTTGAGGGTCATTTCCAAGTGGGCTGCGGCAGGTGCCAGACATGTGGTTTCGGTTATTGAGGGGCAGCCACTATTCCAAGCACCCACTCAAGCAGTGCACCCAAGGTTCCCGCCTAGGAGCCCGCCAATCCCGCGGGAAAGAGCCTCCTTGGTGCCCGTAGTCTACGTCACGGCGTCATCTAGAGACCAAGCTGTTGGCCTCACTAGCCCGGAAAGCTTCCCCCCGTAGCTACCTGCCCTTGTTGGGCCCTTTCGCGATCACTGCGATCTCAAGCAGCTTGGAAATGCTAATCCAGAAACAGTGAGTCTTGATATAACATTACCTCGACCTGGACTTGGACCATTTTACATGTTGCTTGAGCCGTCTGCATTTGCGGCTCCCGTCTTGCATATTGCTAGGGCTCAGCTCTGACCCCTTTTATGGGGCCTGTGCCACGGTACTCGGTACATGCCATCAGTCCTGGGCCCTCGAAAAAACCGACACTTTTCCCATTGAGCCTCATTCTCGCCACCACCACGGATTTTCTTGCACACGACGCCGGATCTGTCCTCCCATGGACGCGGCTACTTCGAAGAGACCAACTCCTTCTTCTGCCATCGATGACCATGTCCCTCCTGCGAAGAGACTCAAGACCCTCCCCGAAGAACCTGCGCAGTACAGTGATGCGGTCCGCAAAAAGCTGGCATCGGCGTCTCGAACAGGACAGGCCTGCGACCGATGCAAGGAGAGGAAGATGAAATGTGACACAGACCCAGTGGCATGTCAGCCTTGTCGTCAGAAGGGTTTGCGGTGCTACACCACGGATCGTGTCACCGGGCAAGCACGAGAAAGAGGAGAATCTCATCGCGCCGAAAATGAGCTGCTGTTCTTGAGGGAGCAACTAGCCGCCTACCAGTGCAGATATGGCTCTTTGCAGCGGACAGAGCCCAACGGTGTGGTGCCTCCAGCGACTTCCACAAGTTCAATGTCCCAGTTCACACCGTATTCTGCGTCTCCAACGCCACCAAGACCTGATGCGAAATATATCGGCTGGCCTTCCCCAGATTATTGTGAACCTCTTTATTCCGGTCCAGTCAAGGGAACTGTCGTGGACATTTTGGACGGCAACATCGACATTGCAGACTGGGAATGTGAAATGATGAACGACTACCCAAATGAGATCACGGATAAGTTCAACCTCTCCAGGACATCGATTGTCAATACCATTTATGGATATCAGCGAGTGGGGGATCCGAAATTGCCACCGAAGGAAGAAGCTCTCCGAGATGCCAATCATTTCCTGGTCATCATGTCACAATACGTTCCAATCGTCCACAGACCCAGCTTTATGGAGCTCGTCAACAGATTCTACGAGCAACCGAGCACGTTAAAGGTCGCTGAGCGGATTCAGGTGGTGATTGTCTTCACCATAATCGCCCATCAAACGGCGGTGAGAAATCATCTACATTCTGCTGAAAAGTTTGAGGATTCCCATCGTTATTTTCACTACGCCCTGGGATTTTACCGCGAACTCCTCCATGACCGGTCGCTTGCATCAATGCAGGCAATGGCGTTGATCATTATCCATTTTCGAAATTTGCCTAAACCTGGAGTGTCTTGGAGCTATTGTCATGAGGTCTTGGTACGCGCTATCGAGTTGGAATATCATCGTGACCCAGACAAGATCCAACTTCCCCAAGGTGAGAACGATCCACTATCAAAGGAGCTTCGGAAACGAGTCTTTCATTCCATATTGGGGGTGTGCGTGACGACAGGCTGTCGTGTGGGCCTACCAGCGCCGTGGCAGTTCCAGCACATCGATATCCCTTTACCCAGAGCCATCAAAGATTCTGAAATATCCAAGGACGGCTTTGCGTCGGAATTGTCAGGTCAATGCGAGTTTTGGCCCTGTTTACACCTGGCAAAACTCCTGCCCCTTCTCACAGAATTACACAACAATATTATAGCCGTGAGAAAGCCCGCAACAGAATACCTTCAAACCGTGGAAGCGCTAAACACGAAAATAATCGCCTGGCGGCAAGACTGGGATGAGTCGACCAAAAACAAGCCGAAACATGTCAATCTACGGGTTGCGACCCTTTTATTCGAAACCTGGGCTGCCGAATATCAGCTAAACTTGCATCATCCAGTGTGCTGTACTAGTGACGATCCTGAAGTGAAGGAACGTCATCTAGATATATGTCATAAATCTGCTAAACGTCTCTTGCAAAGCTTTCACCTACTGTCGAGCCGATACAAAGGCGTGGATTTTACGTGGCATTCCACATTGGCATATGCGACTGGATTCGGCATCACCCTGTATGTCTACAGGAGGAGGAAAGGCCCTATTACCGTTGAGCAGTTCGAGGTAATGCGGAATGAACTGAAAGGTTGGACATCGTTAATGGCATATGCAGACCTCGTCCTGAGTGAGTCGACGCTTTTTCCAACAAGATTCTACTACTAACATAACGCACTTTAGGAACCGGCAATCACTTGCAGAGACAATTTCAGCCTCGCGTGCAAGCTCTTGAGGATGAGTGTCGAAAGCTGTTGATTGAACAGCCTCCAAACAACCAAAATGCTCAAAGTCCACCAAGCCCAGTCAACATCCTTAATGCCGGTGGGCCGGTGAAAATTGAACAGCCCAATACGCTTCCGTTCCAAGAGAACCCCAGCCCAAGTGCAACGATGCACAGAAATAGCCTTCCCCAACTGGTGTTCATGCCTTCCCAAGGGATACCACAAAGCCAACCAACCTCCCCATTGACTCATCAACAGCCTCAGCGGCATTGGGATGGGACATATCCTTTCCTCCCTCATCCGCTACCATCAGGACAAGGGTCTGGGCAAGGAACTGCTGTCACATCACCCATATTTGCAGCATTCCCTCAGAGTCCGATTAGTGGGCTCTCCACATCCGTATCCATCCCAACAATTCCCACATCCTTGGCTTCATTGCTTAATGATTCGGGAAGCCTTTACATGAGTTATCCCACGCCACCGCAGAATCAAAACAATCTCGGAGGAGCAGCGGTTGGGGGAGGCGGCGACCCACAGATGAATTTCTCACCAAACCATTACTTTGACGGCCCAGGCCCGTTGGGCTGGCCGCTGATTAGTATGCCACCCGGTCAACAGTCATAATGGAGATACCAAAATAGATGTTCCCCAATAACGGAGAATCCGGTCTATGACCTCTTGCCACGACGAAAAGAGGATTTGTCGATGTGAGCGAGCGTGTGTACATTCCTCACGATGGATTCGAAGTTTTAACTGTATGAGAGGATCCGGCCGGCCCGATACCTCGTACTGTCGACCGAACAGCCTGGACACGAATAGTTGAAGCAATTCTTTTATGCTCGGTCGAATCAAGCGTAAAAGAAATCGTTGTGCTTCAATTCAACAAGAACACTCCTCGTGCCGACAAAGACGTTCCTTTTACGGCACACTGTACAGTGGCTTTCAACCTTGTTAAGGGCCAAAATTTGCAATAATGGCTGTCCTCTTCAGAGCCTTTCTATGTCGTCATGTACAATCCCGCCGTGGCCTTCTTGGAGCCAAGGTACACCATCCTTTTCACACTTGTCTCTGGTTCATTGAGTAGCCTGCCTCTTCGACCGGGCCAGTCAATGCCGACATGTCCTTACAGGGAGAACCCCGGTAGAAAGAGCAGCCAAAGGCTGAGTAATTGGCTTCTGAGCAACCGTTCTGGGATGACTCAATCGGCGGAAGCAGCCTTACACCCCTAACCAGAGATAGCATATGCGGCTTATATGAGATCTTTGTCAGCGCTCTGGACTGCGGTTATGGATTAGATTCCAAACTCAAAGGATGGCCGCTGAGCTCTCTTTATGGAGGATGAAGACTGCAATGAGACGACACTTCAAACAGACATAATCCATCATGATTTCAGGTTGAGCACACTAACAAATCCGAAGACGAGCAAGGGGCTCGGTATCGCGGAAGGCGTGCTTGTGTCTCCCTGGCTGGCACTCCCTGTACAACTAGGTCATAACCCCTCAAACGACGACCAACTAGATCGTCGGGAGATCAGCTAAGCTGCCAACACGAACCAAATCATCACACCATTTCGCAAAATGCAGATCATCAATTAACGGCCCCTCCGAAGTAAAGCTGAGCTGCATACGACTCTTGCACAGCATTATATACAGTGGCTATCCCTCAGAAAATGTGGGGTGTTCCAACAATGAGAACACACTTGCTCCTTGTGTCGAAATTGCACATCACGGCGTTTGAGCTCTGCCTTCTTTCGTCAACTTATACTTCGATGACTCGGCCATTGCTGCCAACATGGTGCTCTTTCTCCATTCAAACATCAAATTTCTCCCCCCATCAAAACGAGACAGGCCTATTCGAGAGCAAGAGCTTGAGGGGGCGGAGATAAAGGCACATGCAGCCAGAATCTCCCATCAAAAAAGAAAATGGGCAAAGTTGCAGCAACAACTGATACAAAAAGAAGAGCAACAGGAGTATAGTAAACCACGTGTTCATATTGGGCAACAAGCCAACAGTCAGGCTAAACCACAGTATCGCGAGATGATCTGGCTCCTGCATGGCTCATCTGATCCGTTCAATGCGTGCCCCATCAAAATCACACCGGAAGTCAACCGTATCATCACTTTTGCAAGAGACGTCATGCTTCCAAACATCTTCAGCCCACCATTTTTCCGACGTCTTACCATAGGAGGCCCTAAGATAGTCAACTATGAGAACTCTGATCGGGTCATTGGAGGGTCAAGCTTTCTTCTCAGCATGAAGGGATTCAGAGACATGAACGAGGGCGCCGCTCTTGCCTGGTTGTGCGGTCACATTCCTGGCATAGTGCGTCTCACCTCTGCCCAAACCACTAGGCAACTTTCGACAGCGAGGCTCAAAATGCGGGCCAAAAGCCTCAAATTGCTGCGAGAAGAGCTCGCCGGGCGCCCACAAACATCGCCCGAATCGTTGGCTGCGTTGAGACTACATATTCGCTGTCTATTCGAAACGGAGTGTATGGCGGGAGACACGATAGCAGCCAAAGCTCATGCGGATATCCTTCTGCGTCTCCCCGACCCCATTTCTGATGAGATGGAGCGTGTTCAGCACACTCTGGTTATGATGTTCGATGCCACCGAACTGGCCTGCAAGAAACTGGAAAGGACGGTTGTGCCTTTCGGTAACTGGACCGCGAAGGCCCATGCAAGGCTATGGGCACTCGCTTCTCCTTATATGCCAGTCCCTCCTATAGGAGTCCACAACGCTCACCCGTGTGTGGAAATTCCTGAGCATCGCGAGGCAATGGTCAGATTGAGATATTGCTTGTGGCTCGCTGAAACCCCGTTGCCATTCGCAACTGCTCAAGAGAGACTCAAGGCCGATATGGTCTTTGCCTGGATTGCGACCAAGACGTTTCATGATCTCGGAATTCTGATCAACTTGTACGTGGACATAATGGAGGGGAGAATTCATTTTAATTCAGAAGGCCACCGACTGACGCAGGCATGCATGGTTCTCACACTGGTGTATGAGAGCCGTAAACGCGTGCACGAGGCGATCATAGAGGATGGTGCTGACATACGAGAAGCTTCGCATGTCATCATGCCTCGACTGGCGCGGGACATGGTGACAGCCATGGAGATGCTAAATCTAGTCGAATGGATACACTATCAAGAGGCATACCTATGGATGCTCTACGCCGGCGCGCTGTACGAGCAACGACAGAAATTCAAGGTACGGCGTACCAATCTGAATATAAAAACCGAATCACTCGAAGAACCGTGGTTCATAACGACGCTAGCAAAGCATGCCGATCAAATGAAAGTTACAACCTGGCAGGATGCAAAACCCATTTTGGGGAGATTCGTTTATGATGAGCATTTGGAGCCAGACGGCCACCTGTGGTTCGAAGAAGTTGTGCGTACACAAAGAACCCCTGAAGAATGAAGACGACAATCAGCGAAGACCACGGCTAGCTATACGCTGAACAGGTTCTTTCTGCTTCGCATGGAGTCTGATCATCTCGATTTGGATGGTGTTATGCTTTTGTCAGATGGACTCGTAAATTGATTATCCGAAGTCGCTGTCGAAGTTGATGTCAAAGTCTACAACGAGACCTGTGGGAGAGAGACAAACGGCTGAACGACTTTAACAGAGAGACTCCAGGGATTGGAAGGGAGCCTACCTCGCTGGAGGGGGCCTGGAAACTAGCCCGATCTACAGGAAGGTCGACCCCCAAGAACAAATGGCACCGAATCAAGGCTCAGGCCGGGACGGAGACGGGGTGATGCCGCCACCAAGACACCAAACTTCCCTATAGGTTGGCAGCAGAAGGGCAGCATATCAGGGACCGCAGCGGCGCAGCATCGACGACAGTTACATTCCTTCCCCCGCCCACCAACACAGCGTGCACCACCCGGCACGTGACAGCAGCACAGGATGAAATCCAAGTCGCCGTCGAAATCGCTCACGAAGTTACTGTTGCAGACGGCGGCCTGATTTCCCATAGTGTGTGAATGCATAGGCGCGCCTGAGGGCCTATGATGTATCTGGAGGGAGGGAAGTGGAGGTAAACAACGTGGCCGCGGCCTGCCTACACTACAACAACAATACCAGCAAAGTGACAGATCACGGATTGACCTCCTAGTCACCAGGAACTTACGTCCTCAATACTTTTATCGGGTTCGACGTTAATGTCCCTGATGACAGAGCTTCTTTCGAACTCTTCACATCTTCTTTTGGGCACAACGAAGTGGGTAGAGAAAGTCCGCCATGAAATGGGATTCGCAGCCTCCAAAAACCTCACGAACAGTACAGAGTCGAGGCCATCAAGGCAGAATACTCCGTGCAGAGAAATCATGCATGATACAAGTCCAGATCGATGTGCTAGCTTTCAAAAACAAAAAGCCCTCCTGTCTATGAGAATTCCGTCTAGTTCCAACATCTATTTCCTCAGCTGAACCTTCATCGTCATCCCATCGACTGGCACAGCTGTCACCTGGTTGACACTCCACACTTCCCTCTCCCCGTGATCCTTACCATCTCCCCTCGGTCTCTCCATGTCTTCCTTCTGCCCTTTTCCTGAATATCCCACCTTTTCCCACTGGAAACCTCTTACCACCGCACAAAGCACAACTTTGGCCTCCACCATTGCCAATTCCTGCCCGATGCAATTCCTCGGTCCACGTTCGAATGGCCGCCATGCACCAGTTGGCAAAGACGCGACGTATTTCTCATCCACCCACCTGTCGGGTCGGAAAACCGGAGCGTCGGGCCCCCACACAGCTTTGTTCATGTGAACTAGGTGCGCACAAACGTAGATCCTGAGGCCATTGACCTGCACGTCTTTTTCTTCGCCGCTCGTAGTGCGCAGCTTCAACATTGCTGGGGTCGGATTCTCGGGTGAGAGCTCGGGTACAAGTCGTGCCGTAGCCGCGGGCGGGTGAAGGCGTAACGTCTCCTTAATAAATGCCGTCGTGTAGGGTAAGCGACTGCCAAGAATGGCTTCCGTCTCTTTACGGGATTCTTCGTCGGTGCGGCCAAGGATGTCGAGGGCATTGAAGGGCCCTCCCTCTTTGCCAAAGACGGAATCATGTTCTTGGATCAGCTTCTCGAGGATGGCCGCTGAGGATGGAGACCATGGAGCTTTAGAGAGCTCGAAGCAGAGCCATTGGATAAGCGTGGCAGTTGTGTCCTGGCCAGCAAACAAAAAGCTCTTGATTTGCGACACGGTGTTGCGGATCAGCGCTGCGTCCGGGCTCAATCCTGACAAAGCGAGGCGGGTTATTGATCTCTGCAACCCGCTTTGGGCACTGCCATTTGCAGCATCCTTGCCCGAATCTTCGATCTGGTTCTGTTCGGCGGCTATCTGCTCTCGGATGACCTTTGCCAGGTCGCGGTTAAACACCTGTTCGTAGAACCAGGACTTCATTGGCCGGATAGGATCAAAATAGATAAACGGGTTAAACCCCCTGCCCACTGGGAACACCAGCTGCGAAAGTAAGCGCGAAGCCGTGAGCATACCAAAGGGGCCCTTTGACCCAACTCCGTTGGGAGTCGTCTGAGCATGGTAATCCTTCTCGATTGCAACCGTGGTGATGATATCTGTGGTCAAATCCTGTGCATAGTCCTTGAGGGTGAAAATGTCACCACTTGCCGCAGTGCGCTTCAACCGATCCACAAATTCTCGAGTCTTGGAAATGATAATGCCATCCAGAGTATGCAGATGCTGGGGAGAGAATCCCTTGTTGAACCTCCTTCGCAAGAGCTTCCATTCCTCGCCCTCGGCGATGATCAATGATTCAAGACCAATGAGGCGGTACATGGACATCAAGGTGTCGCTCTTCGGGAGAGAATATTTGAATGTCGAGTTGGGCTGGGTGATCTGTTCAGCTATGCCCGGGTCCGCTACAATGAGAAACGCCCCGTCAACAGGATTCAGATCCATCAGAAAAGCTGGTGGTTGGCCCAAAGACTCCCAAATTTCTTCGAATGCATAATCCGGATGCCTCCGGAGAGCCGGGTTGAGCTTTTCGCCCATGTTGATCAAGTGGCCCCATACTGGATGACGGGGCAATTGCGGGATTTCTTGGTAACGACGACGAGTAGTGATTGTACGCAGGGTGATCTGGATGAGCTTGACCGAGAGGTAGATTGCTAGGAGGGCAAAGAGGAGAGGAGTGAGCCGCCTGGCGTCAAAGAGACCAAGGATAGGTTGAGCCATGGTGGGAAGCACTTCTCCTCGGATACGTGAAGTCAATGGATGAAGGTTGATATTGGCCTTTCCTTTTTCTTGGTGTTTCGAAGAGCTTGGTACGCCCAGATATTTGGTTCGATCCCTGAGACGCCCCGGTGTCCGAGAACCGGCTTGACGAGGCTAATCCGTAAAGGACTGAGGCTGGTCCAGCGATATTGCCAGTTAGTGAAGAAGGACAGAAGGGGCAAAAAAAGAAGATAGAATGAAATCTGCCGACCCACTGACTTTCTTTTGAGAGATAAATACTTAGTAATGAAGTTGGATATCTTGTCGTTGGCGAAAGAAGTGACAATCCTGGAGTGGTGATTGGCGAGGGACCCTTCCCCCTTGCATGTTGTCTCGCTAAAGAGGCCCTCAGGCGCCAGAAGGCCTGAACTATTACTCCATTCTCCGAACCACTCAGTGGAATCATTGAGCGGTGCCTCCAAGCCCGCCAGAGCGGAGTTGTTCAGCGACCAGCGTCTCAGAAAAGTATGGTTTACGACATCCTGTAGCACCTCAGAGACTGGTGACCACAGTATTACACTGTACCTGGCAGATAGTTAGGCAATCATGCTGGTTTCGACTCTGAAAGGAATCTCAGGAATGCTATGGTGGCCTGATTTGCTCTGTTCGACTCGACCCGGCATCAATGTCTTCATCGTGTCTGATTGACGCTTCTGTTCCCAATGGTACCTAGGCTATTTGTTAGTGCTTATACCGATTTACTTATCCTCTCACCAGGATCTTGACCCAAGACCTGCGATGCAGGCCCAAAAAACTCTGTATACGGGGAGTGAGCCTTGGAGAATCTCAGTCCTGCATAATCGAAGATGAGAAGGAATGCTCGGTCAACAGTGTTGATTTTTGCTTGGGAGTCATCTTCGTTTTCGCTTGCCTTGGGTAGACAGAGCCGACCTTCGAGGCTGTAGGCACAAGTGCTCCAGTAATACTATTCGTAACGGGAGCTCTAGGGTGTGCCAGGGCAGCAACATCTTCGAACCGAGACCAAGGAGACTCCCTCAGTACACTGCATTGTCTCGCCCCGCCCGATGACTTTTGATCAAAACGAAGTTGCAAGGAGAGATCGTGGTTGCTGTACAAGTACAAGTACACAGTAGAGGCCTCATAGGGGCCGGGGGGCCACGGCTCACTGGGCTGGTGGACTAGGCTCAGGGGGGCTCTTGGGGGGCTGGTGAGGCTCATGTACCCAGTAACAACCCCTCACTCGCCCCTCAAATGCCCTTCTCCCCACCGAAAAAAAAAAAAACGCTTCATGTTTTAGACTTGATGAAAAACACTACGAAATATTCCGGTGAGGTGGTATGTGAAAATCACCATCGTCGCTGGCGAATTTTGGGAGCTAACCATGCTCTCTTAGGCCGAGTGGTTATGGCGCAAGTATGTATTTGTACTCAAACTAATGAGGAATCGTCACTAATCCCTTGAAAAAGGTTTCAGGCATATCTGAAGCTCCAGCTAGTTGTAAGAAGTCCTTATACTTGTGGACTCTGTCCGCGTGGGTTCGAGTCCCACCCTCATCAACATACTCTTTTTGCTTCTTTTTTGTTGTTTTTGTTGTCTGTATATAATAGACGCATGGGCGGTTTCGGGGTCATTAAGATGGGTGGGGGTGGGTGGTGGGTGAGAATGCGGCCTTACACGTGACTGGCGCAGAAGGGGATGCACAGCCTTACCACCAATCTCGAAGACCTTGCATTACGTGTGACTACGTTCGAGATGAATTTAACAGATTATTAGACCCCCCTCAAATCCCGTGACGTCAAAAAATAGTGGAATGTAGGTCACCATACAGAGATTTAGGGCAATTGTGGCGGGGGAATATAAATGTCAGAGACTACGTCGACAAGGTTAGAGACATCCAACGGAGACTACCTTCAGGCGACGCTCACTTGGAACGTGAGCTCGCGTCGCGGATGCAGTCGACCGCTTGAAGAACAGCCACCTCAAGATGGTGGTTGCTGGGGATCTTGTCACAATGCGCAGCGAGAGAATGAGACGACGCGGGCATTAGAATCAGCGACGACTTTACTCAAGAACTGTTCCCGCAAAGAGCCAGACCATACTTTGAGAGGTGGGACGAATGCAATGGAGAATCCAGACATGGCTACTCTTCAGGTTGCTTTGTCCAGCAAGACTTTTGGATTCGTGGGAAAACGGGTCTCGAGGGATTAAGATTGCGCTGAACAGAAGACAGACTTGCAGGCCACAAGGCTGAGGGTCCAGAGGGTTCTCAGGGCCGAATCAAGAAGAGGGGGTCGTGGAGGAGCGGATTTACTTTGATCCGGCGTCGCACATCGGCGCAGACTTGGTCTCAGAAGCCGATGGAGATTCAAGGATACGAAGATCTTGTCTCTTCCCAAGCATTTTGCCCCCCCGACTTACTCGGCACTTCATCAGCCAGTCGAATTGCACCGCCATCTAGGCACCCAGAATAACGAAGCCCAGAAGATCCCAAGAACATGGCAGAGAGTCACACCATCTGCGCCACATGGCGCAGGCAGCCAATCGAGGGACTGTGGCTGCCTGTGGCGTCCAATGCCTTCTCGCAGCTTCGAGCTGCGTCGCCGCCATCGTCGCCTAAGCTTTGGAAGGTGAGTGCGTAACAAGAAGGGAATGTGTTTGCCTGGCAGCGGGGTACAGCTCTAGGTGATGTTTTATAAAGCCTCGTCTGCCTATCCTCTTCCCTATCCCATCCCATCTCATCGTCCAGATCAAGATCTCAGACCCCGTTCTCATTCCTCACAAACATCGTGAGTGAGCAAGCAAGATGCCTCCCATCTACTACTTGAATCAGCCACCCCATCCCTTCTGGGACTTCGTCGCCGGGATCGAAGACCATCCCTTCTTCGCCCGTCATCGACGGCCTGTCCCACCAACTCCACCACCGCAGCCGCCTCGTCCAGGGGCCCAGCAGGCTGCCGCCGCCGAACCCAGCGAAAAGGCTAAAGGCAAACAGCCTGAAGCTAGCGTCGACGACCCTCCAGAAATCGATCCTTCAACCCTCAAGCCCGAAGGTAGGGACGCTCCATTCCGTGGTCGTGGTCGATTCGCGAAATACTTCGAAGACAATGGCAACAAAGACAACGCCGACGAAAACAACAGTGGCCGCCGCGGTGGAAGAGGCCGTCATGGTCACCATCACGGCCACGGTCCTTGGGGAGCACCACAAGGACCACCCCCATTTTCATTTGGACCCCCTCCCTTTGGGCCACCTCCATTTGTCTTCAGCCCTCATGGCCCCTTCGGCCCCCGCGGGCCCCCTGGACCTGAAGCTCCCGAAGGCCACGGTCCTCGTGGCGGATGCCGCGGCCGCGGAGGCTTTCACAGGGGTCACGGAGGACCACATCATCATCATCATGGACCTCACTCACCCTCCCCACCACGCGACGTGCCCGGTGATCGTCAGGGCCAAGCGTCCGGCTTTGATTTGGGCACTTTCCTGAGCAACTTGGGTGAGCGTCTTGGAGTCGACTTGACCGCTGCCGCCGAAGGGCTGGGCATCAGACCTCCGCGCTCGTCCGAGACTGATTTTGAACCGAGAACCGACATCTTTGACACCTCTGCAGCCTACACCGTCCACCTTTCCCTCCCCGGTGCCAAGAAGTCTGACGTGGGTGTCGACTGGGATGGCGAGCACTCTGCTCTACGTGTTGCTGGGGTCGTCCATCGACCTGGGGTCGACGAAGAGATGATGTCGCGCTTAGTCGTGGACGGTCGCAAGCGCGAAACCGGCGTCTTCGAGAAGACCATTCGCTTGGGCACATCCAAAGCCCCTGCCAGCGTTGACGTCGAGGGCATCACCGCTAAAATGGTCGATGGCGTCCTGATCATCCGCGTGCCCAAGGTGGAGAAGACTTTCGAGAAGAAGGAAGTCTATGTAGGCGGTGGATCGTCTCCCTCGCCTGCACCTTCCAACGAGAGACCCGAGGACGCCTACATGAACGAGAAAGATCTGCTGTTTGATGCGGGCGAA
The DNA here is from genome assembly GCF_000585535.1 of Cladophialophora psammophila CBS 110553. Lineage (NCBI taxonomy): Eukaryota > Fungi > Ascomycota > Eurotiomycetes > Chaetothyriales > Herpotrichiellaceae > Cladophialophora > Cladophialophora psammophila. The sequence continues at coordinate 351,672 of NW_006912940.1, read as the reverse complement.
GATGAGGAGCAGGAGGACAAGGACATGTACGACGCCGACTCGGTGCCAGAACCTCAACATCAACCTCCGCCGACTCTGCATGTCGCACCAGAATCGAAACCTTCTGCTCTCGCGGACATCACCATGGGTGAGACAGCGAAAGTGAAGGAAAAGGAACGCGAAGCCGAGGAAAACGCTTCCCGAGAGAGGGACGACCGCTCCGAGACCCTCGGATTCGAGGATTCGCACAACGAGACGGTCGAGACTCTGCCGAGATACGAGCCCGAGGACAGCAATAACAAAGTGCAGGGTCAACCACAAGAGCAGCAGCAGCATCAGCAGCATGCAAACGTCGACGACGAGGATAACATGAGCGACTGGGAGAAATACGGCTCCGAGGATGAGGGCGAGTACGTCAAGATCAATGTCGACTAGGCCTGCTCAAGGCTGCACTGGATTAGGCGACGAGAGCCTTTCTGAGCCTCATACGTCTAGCTCGTTGCGCCGCGCAAATAGGAGTGCCGACTGGTACTGTCAGCCAGTTGGAAAGGAAATCATTTCCACTTTTCTCGTTCTTTCTCCTTCGCATGGGTTGGGGCAGGATAGGATACGCAGGGTATGGAAAATTCATAAGCACAATAAAAAAAAAGGCACGATCCCCCATCATCTACTCACACGTGGGACGTGGGGAGGAGTGAATTCAATTCATAAGATACTTTCTGGCATTTTCTCTTTTCAGCTTTCAGCCTTCTACTCTCTGTTTCGATTTTCGACTTTCATCCTTTGACTACCTTTATCTCTTCTCCGCTCCGTTCCCCTTCTCGTTACGGAACCCTTGGCCCTCAGTGGAATGAACGAACGCCGACATCGTCCCTTTTCTGAGGGAAAATCAGGATTTTAATATGTACTCTCTCCCATGTAGGTAACTAGAAGGAAGTGATGCATTCATTGTATTATGAACTCTTGAACTCTCGTATCCAAGACCCCTCGTGCATGTCCGTACATCTTTTAATCCGTTTCCATAATTCAGTCTAGTCCTATGCTCTCTTCTTTTCCCACTACGCCAAAATCTCCCTGACCACTTCCGCGAACGTCACGTTCCGGCCACTGTTGTCGATCCTCTGCCTGCTCACTTCCTGGTACGCGCCGTCCCAGAATATTGCGCCTGCGAGATTCGGCAGGTTCATGCTCTTCACCTGCGCGAGGATCGATTTGTAGGTCGCCACGTCGACGTAGCCGCTTCCTGCGAGTGGAAAAGCGGGCGTGCCGATTAACAGTCGCGGGGACGTGATCCCGTTGTTGATGTTGTGGAACGTATGGGAAGGTTGTCGAGCCTGGATGCGTGAAGATCTCTTCGTTAGCCGGGTCGGAGAACTGGCGCCCAGGAGGTCGCTGGACCACTCTTGTAAGGACCCCAAGAATCCTTGGCCAGAGCTAAGTTGACACGCTGGGTTGTTGTAAAATTGGATGCCAAAAAAGTCAATCTCATTAAGCAGACTCGCAACAGGGATGGACAGGTCCGGAATGGGGCATTGCGGCGCGGCAGAGAGGTAGTATGTCTTGGAAGTGTCGGAACCCATTAGCTGTCGTAACGTCGACACTAACTTCGGGATATACATCGCAGCAGATGGCAATTCATTGTCTACAAACGTCAGCCAACGGCCACAAATTGATCGTGGGGGCGCATCGACCACGGCGACGGCAAAGAAACTTACCAATATCAATACCATCAAGAACCACGTTTCCATAAGGCCTCAGAGGCATCAGGCTAGGGTCCAATCCACCTAAGAATAGACTCCATAGTGTATTGGCGACCTCTACAGCATTGTCGTTGCTCGGCATTGTCAGATTTCCCACAGACCCGCCGAGACTGAGCAGGACCTTCTTCCCCTGTTGCTGACACGTGGCAATCTTGCTTGCGAAGCCGTCACCGACGCAGTCGAGAAGCTTCGTGGCTCCAGCGGCTTGTTGATCCGCGTTGGGGGCCCAGCAATTTGATGCCATATTCATAGCAGGATATCCACCGTCGGAAATGAGGTTTGTGACAAATGCGAGGATGACAACATCGATGGCAGGGTCATTGCAAACCTGAGTCAGCGGTATGACAGGTGTAAGGTCCGTTTGTGAGTAGTAGACCACACTGAGGTCGGAGGCTTGTGGGTTGAATGTGTACGTTGCCGTCGACGACGAGGAGGAGGAGGAGGAGATGAATGCTGGGGTGTGTGTTGTGGTTGAAGTTACATAGCTTGGCGGGGTCGTCAAAGACGGAGGAGTGTTGATATTCGTGATAGGGAATATAGTTGTCTGTGCTGGCGAGACAAGAGCAGGCGACAGAGTTCCAATGTTGAATTGCGAAGCAAGCAACTCAATCAGTTGTTCAATCGCACTTCCAATTTCGCCAATTAGTCCGTTCAACTGATCTGAGAAGTCTTCTGAGGGATCTGGCCGCTGGCTTGGAGACAATGGCCTCCAGTAACCTGCACGCCCTGCTCGAAATATGGCGTTTCTCCGCAAGTGCTTTGATCCGGATTGGGCGACATGGTGCCTGTGGGACTGCTCGATGGCCGCGATGTCTTCCCAGTCGCCTATCGGTGTTGACGAAAGGATGGAATTGATCCACAAGGTGAAGCAGAAGAAGGAAATGAATCTGTAATATAATGCCATTGTAATGAACCGACGCTGCCAAAGTAAAGGGCCAGAAGGTTTGAAAATGAGCGACTTGGACTTATACCTTGGACATCAACATGGGCTGGTTGTTCCGGGACACTTCCATACCACAAAAGAGCTGGAAGAAGGCATCTCAAGTTCAAGAATGAAGCGCAGGGTGTGATGGAAGGAATGTGTCGGGCTGGACGCTCCTGGTCCGCGATCCGTGCTTGATGGCATGCATTCCAGACGACCGCGCTGGCGCCATGGTCAAGTCAAGATGGGGCATGTCGAGGTGATGGCACATGGTAAGTTTCCCAATGCAGGGGCAACAAGCATGCAATGGTAAAGCTATAATCAGTGTGGCGAGACAACCGAAGATGTTGTGAGCCAGATGTTGACCAGCTGTTGATATAGTATCGCGGATGTGGTTCACGGCCCCGGAGAAAGCGTTCGTCAGACGGAATCAATTTACTGGGGAGATTCTTCGTCTGGGTCCACCTAAGCAGCCACAATGTCGAAAAAAGTCTCCTGTCAGTCGAGTTGGAATACCTTCTCGGAGTTTGACACAAGGGAGGTTGCAAGAGGGGACGCTCAAGACGCCATAAATTCTTCGACAGTTGTCGTCAGACGCTGCATTTTTCCTCTTCAGCGGCATTTCGAACAGCTTTTTTCCATCAAGGGATCAATATCAGTCTCCTTTTGAGAAGCAAATCGCCTGCGACCTGAATGCTCAATTTGCCGCAAAGGTAAGGAGACTGCCTTTGTTTCTTTCTTGCTGCTCTTGCCAACGACCATCTTGTCCTGTGCAGAAGCAGGTACCTTGAGATGTGCAGCTGCCGCGGAGGTGCAACTGCATCGATGATCCGGATCCCTGCAGTCGGCAGCTGCTCATTGCGCCTGCATTCGCTCGGGAGGCTCATGGGCCTTAAGGAGTCTGCTTTTCTGGTCTGGCGCCGCTAGAGCATCTTGACGCCGACCTTCTCCGTCGATAGCTCTCCGAGTTATCCCGGCTAAAAGCTTCATCGACTGATTAGGTGCATACTGGGTATGCAATGGGGACCTGAACCGCTTGGCTTGCCGCTGCATGTTTGGCTTTTCGGCATTTTCCGTCGAAGTAATTGTGGAGCCTAGTATATATACAAAACTCTTGTTGTTATTCCTGCGTCTTGGATTCGTATTAGGCCGGCAAGCACAGTCTTGAACTGCATGTTCGAGCTAGCACCGCAGCTGGCACCGGGCACTCTGCCGGGCACTTCGGCGCACGTCCTGTCAGCAGCTTGGAGGCAAGTAATAGCCATCCATGACTGAATTCTGTTTATAAGCTGAGAAGAGATGATGGTTGCGCTCTCCTCTCCGTAAGGGTGTGGGATAGGCCGTCACTTTCAGGCCATGGCTACTGCATTTGATTAGTTCATGGTCGTCTCTGAAGACTTGCAGGGTTTTGATGCAGGTGCAAATCCTTCTTGAAGCAGGTACCCACTATTTGTCGCGTGTCTCCATCAACACGGCGAGCGCTGATTATGGCCAGGTTGCCTGCCTCCAGTGAGGCGCGAAACAGCCGTAATGGAGGTCGAATGCGGAGACCACGGTCTCAGGTGACATTTCGTCATGATCTAAGTCACCACAATCAGTCAGACTTTTCCTTCGCTCTGAACTCGACCAATAAGACGGGGAACCCAAAGGAAGCCTCCCACAGCATGTCAGCCTTGCACGTGACTGTCTACCAGTGCGGCAGCCTCGTCGTTAGAAGAAGAGCGCTTTTAGCGGATAATGTGTCGCCACGCCAGTTGCAGACGGAGGCCCCTGATGTCGTCGCGAGCCAAATTGGACCCTATGTTGGGCATTAATGAGCCAGGGAAGGACCAATGGTGGCCCGACTTTGGTCGGAGTATTTCACAGCACGTCGAGGTTACGCAATCTGGAAACGCCGAATTGGTACTCTGTCGAGCGAAGTGCCGAGAACGCTGTTCCCTGTAAGCTGGCAGAACAGCAAGGACCTGGGGACTATCCAAGCCAGCTCAGACATGGTCGAGATGCCAGACATGAGAGGGAAGAAGGCAACAGCCCCGAGCCGTGCCGAATGCTGCTACAACGCGGGGAGGTGACACAAGATCCAACCGTGCTTTGACTAGCAAGGATGCTGACAGTTTGCTGGACCAAGACTGCCCTCGAGATGGCCCAGCAGGAGGCCGAAAACCACCGACGCGCAGCAGCTCGCCAACTGTGCTGGGGCAAATTAGGGAGGGGAAAAGACTGGCGCCGTATGAAGGCCTGCAGAAGGTGTACCTAGGGATGTACCTAGATACGTACCTAGGTAGGTGGGATCAGATGTACCCAGTACTGTACTCGCAAGTGAGAATCAACACCACGGTAGTGCCATCAATGACTGGCGCCCTCTGTCGCATGCAGTGGCCGCACTAACAGGACTCCCTGTACCAGGTAGGCTTTGGAGCAGACGAGCAACATGTTGTGATTGGAAGATAGTGAAAGATTTGGGCGGCGGCGGCATTCGAATTCCTACTCGAAAGTCCTGACTCCTGACGCCTTGGGCCTTTCCATCCATGCCATCCTTGCCCACCAAGCGTGTGGCCCTGGTGGCCCCAGTTCCAACGACTCACAGACAACTCTCAACTCTGGTATGAATGGACGGGCCTGTTGTGGGTCACCTCTCCAAGTCTTCCGTCTCCTTCAACGTCCATTTGGACATGGTCTGGAACCTTGGTGGCCACGGGCCCAAACTTGGTATGTCTCGAAGTACCTAGGATTTCCCGACCTCATGAGAGTGGTTAGAAGCGGTCACCACTCTGTCAGGCGAGGTATCCACTCACTGAAAGCGCAGGCATCCCACGCATCCCTCATCGCTCTCGTATGCAAGCCACTCCTCTGGTCATCACATTTGAACTCGCTCCTCCACTGGCCCCAATCAAGCTGGTACATGTGTTTTTGCAGTCATGCCACGAAGCACCGAAACCACAATTCGAAAACCATTCAAGAAGCCTCACTCTGCGACAGCCAGACGCACTTCAGGCGACCAATTCTGACCGCCCTCTGCAAGCCTCGTCGCCGGCCTGCAGCCTTGGAGGGAAACCCACACAAAGTGCAGGAATGGTACCACGACCTGGCACCGGGCCTAAGTGTCCTCCGCACTCTCCTCGCACCGTCAAGGCGCTCCGAGAACCCAACCCCCTGGTTCTTTCACCAATGAAGACCCTACGACCTGCACGCAGACGCTAAGTTGCCCAAGGTGCAGGTATCCTCGCCTAGGCGAGAAAAGATGGTGTGTGGTTCGCAGGACGGCGCATGAACGCAGTCGCCCTAAAATCCTAAGGGAGGGAAAGGGAAACTAGTATGGGCGATAGATGGCGACGAATACGAGCAAGGAAAAGGAAGGCGATCATGGAAACCTTGTCTTATGCTGTCCCACACCAGCTGGCAAAACACGAGTTCCAACATGTGGTCGGTGAATTGGCCACCCACCTCCCAAGCTCTATCCCAAAAGTTACAATTAACGAGTCCATAGACTTACCACGTCTCTGTGACACAGCAGCCGAGCCATCCACAACCTGACCTGCTCCAAAAAGTACAAACGCTTGAGCTCAACTGAACGCCAACGTTACACAGCATGGAACCCCCCCCCCCCCCCCGGGTTGGCCTTGATGCTATGCGGCACTCCAAGCTGTGGGCGCCTCTGTTACACGGCAGCTGCACATCCTGCACAGATACACGGGAGCACGAGTCTCGGAAGGCGCAGTCAGGAAAAGGTTTTCACGTCAAGAAGATCGCCAAACAACAATGAATGAATTATATCAGTACGTTGCACGTGTATAAATGGTCTTACCTGCTTGTGTGCCCCCAGCTTGATGAACGAGCCTGTGCTGTCCTAAGAACATGGCAGAAGAGGAAAACGCCCTAAGCTTCTGTCGCTGGCAGTGGGCAGAGCTGATCAGGGGAAAAACCATGGTTGTCCACAACAAGACACCTCGCGGGAGGCATCTCCGCTGGTGTCACTCGAGCTTGAGGTACACCTCCCAAAAAAGACGCTCAGAACGGCAAGGACAGAAGCTATGGAAAACCGACATGGAGCTGATCATAGACTATCCGCACGCAGCTGTCGCCTCCTCAGCGTTTTCTCTCTATGGCCATAGAAGAAACTGCCGGACTGAGGCACCTCGGACATGAGATCTCGCTGCGGTTTGGTCTGGAACGGGCCGCGAGGTAGATATGTTAGGAGAAGCGTTGATCCCCTGGAAATTATATTGTCGTCTCATCAACGACAGGACTTCACCGAACCCCCAAATAGAGGTATAGATAGAACCAAATCATTGTATCGTCACCGTCTACGGCTTCCAACGTTTGCTTCCCCAAAAGCTGGTGCAAACTAGAGAATAAGACAAACTCGTACAGACTAGCGAGACAGGTAGCTAAAAAAGCAAAACAGAGGGGGGAAAATGCGAATACGAGCCATAGGAGAAGAAGAAAAAGAAGAAGAAGAAGAGAAATAATAAGTCAAAAACACGGTTCAATGCAGCCCTGTCCGTGTGATGCGCGTACATTGCAGTCTGGATAGACTTTCGGCCCATTCAATGCTGGATTCGATTCCGATTCCGATCCCACAAGATCGCTGAGAGTCGTGGCGAGGTATGGAATTGTAAAGCCGGGGGCAAACAGGAACCACGGCTCAGTCCTCCCCTCCGTCCCTCCCTGGTCCTCTGCTGTTACCGACAGCAGGATATTCAATGAGGTAGAAAGGGACAACAGAGAATCAAAGTATAGAGACGTGAGTCGGTGCGCGAAACAGATTCAATTTCAGTATTAGCCACCCGGCCGAAGGGAACAGAAAAAAAAAAGACCTCGAGAGATCTGTCTGTCATCCGTCACGCTATCCGTCCTGTCCGTCGCTCAATCCACAAATGTCCAGCTCGCTGTGCGCAGAAAAGGGAGGAGAGAATGACAAAAAGCTCGTTCCATGCCCACCACAAGCCCGATCCACCCTATCCCATCCCGTCATTCCCGGCCATGGCAAGAAGGCGGTCAAAATTAGAAAAAGAGTCCGTCCGCCCATCCGTTTGTGTCTGTTCATGTGCAGCCAAGCCCATGATTCATTTCCCATCCCATCGTGTCCCATCATGAAGAAAATACCGCTATGTACAATGTCAAGTTATGAAGTAAGCCCCAAGCTCCTCTCAGTAATGCATGTGCAAGATAGAAGGACCTTGGAATCCCCCCGTCCAAGTCCTTGATGACCGAACTGAACATGAAAATGATCGAGTGTCTCGGCCCCCGGTAAAAGAGCGTCCAAAGTCCCCTGTTTTTTGTTTTTGGTGTGAAATCCAGCTCCAGCTCCAGCTCCAGCTCCAGCTCCGGGGTGATACAAGACACAAGGCATGAAACTAACTTTGTTGAGCTTTTGTGGATCGAAGAGAAAGCCTCCCACCTTCCCGTCTGCCGTCCTTTTTGACCTCAATTTTGACAATCTCCCTTTTTGTACTTTTTCGAAAGAAGGTGCTTGTTTTTGGAAAGAAGGGAAAAACAATTCGACCGACCGTAAAAATCTGGGGTTCGCAAGGAAATGTATTGCCTCAAATCAACATCTCTCAGGTGTAGGCTCAGCAACGAAGAGATTCACCTGGTATCAGATGGGGAGTTATGCGGAGGGAGGTTGGTAATGTTTCTGGTCGTTGGCGTTGGCGTAGGTCATCATCTCGTCGCTAGGTAGAAGCTTTTCGTGCAACTTTTCATCTCCAGATTCGTAGCAATGGGATTTCTTTTGGCGAATCATCCTTCCAGAGTCGCTGGCATCAGCATTGGGTCGACTGCCCCAGGTGGTCTGTTATAATGCGTTAGCTGCAATCAGTCGATGCCGAGCCTTGTCAGAAACACTTACCACGCCCAGCGTCACTACAGCGTAGACCTTGATGGCTCCATGGAACCAACCGAACAGAATAGAGACAGGCCACAGGAAGATATCGACTGGGAAGCGGACGAAATGGGTTACCAGTTTGATGAACTTGGAGAAAATCATCCATGCGGCGAAAGCATAAATGGCAGTCAGGGCTTGCTCAGCCGGCCAGTCACGAATGCCTTTGCATAAATAGAGCCAGAGGAGCCCGTCCCCGAGCAAGGCAGGCGGCATCAATGTCGTGACGTGAACTGCGTATGTGCTGTACGGTTGTCGACTGGCAAGGGGGCAAAGATCGTCAGTTTGCCAAGATCTTGAAAAGCCGAGGGAGAGATCTCTCCCAAGGACCGGAAAAGGGGCCCTGGAAAATGGAGCGACTTACAGCCAAATATGACGTTCAGCAAACATGCTGGTGAGATTGCTGCGCCAATTACTGCGCGCCCATCTCAAACATTGTTTCAAGAATTTTGGGTTGTCTTCAAGTGTGGTAAGCACTTCACATTCAGGGTGGTACTGCATATAGGTTTCGTGGCGATGTGAAACCATCCAGCGGGTAAGGAAATTATCGTCATCAGCATTGAGCTGAAATTGACCGAACCACCACTTCTCATTTGTGAATCCATTGGTGAAATTTACGTCCTGGAGGATGCTTGTTCTGTAGGCACAGGTGCGCCCAGACAAACATGGTACGCCTCCGTCCATGTGAGTGGTGGCCGCACAGTCAAAATTTCGACGCTCCAAGTAGAGAGCTCCTAGAAACCCATAGATGCGCTGAGAGAAGGTGGGATTCTCGGCCCGTCTCAAACGCTGACAGGTCACCACTCCGCCATACCTCTTGTCCTCAAAGGGGGCCAGCATCCACTGGAGCGTGCGAGGCGGCCACGTGACGTCGTCGTCAGCAAAGACAATGATCTCGGTGGTGACCTCGGGGATAGCTCTGGCCATTTGCCGTCTCTTGTTTGCATGTTTGACCGACATGCAACGGATGCGGTGGTACTTGGCAGCCGGCATCTTCTCCATGGTCCGCTCTGCCTTGGCCAAGTTTTCATCGATTGTGACCAGAATCAACTCCTTGGGTTCGTTCTCCATGATGGAGGCGATGGTTCTCTCCAGCTCCTCCCCTTCGCCGTCCAGGGTAGGTAAGATGACCGTAACATCTGAAGGCCAAAGAGTGGGATTCTCTGGGATGGGGATCGGCTTGAAAGTCCAGAAGGCCCACAGGTTGACAATGAGGCGGACATAGCGCCACAGGCTGGATTTGGTTAGCCACGCCGTGGTCTCGTTTCCCATTCTGCGTCTTGTTTCCCCCCCTCGGCCGGGGCGCGCCAAGATGATTGCAGGTCTGGAGAACCGAAGTAGGGCAATCTCACTCACAAGTAGATGACAAAGAATCTGAACCACGTCGTCGAGTCCATGGCTGGAGTGAGGTATCTGGTCTCGTGTCACTTGGACAAGTTAATGACAAGCGGACAATAACGACAGTAAGAGTGGTAGAACCACTCAAGGATGAGGGGCCCCGAAGAAAAACAGGACAAGCAAGCAAAGACGAGAGCCGATTATTGCGAGGACATGAGGATGGAGGGTAATGAGAGACAGAAAAGAAAGAGATCAGAACGAAGTGATCGAGGCAGGTGAAGGATTGAAATAAAAAAAAATATGGGGAAGGGCACCGAGCCTAAGATTTCAGGTTCGAGGCAATGGCAACTGGAATGGCAATGGCGAATGAATGCAGTAATGCATCCAGTTCTGTCTAGTGACCGACGGAGGGAAAGGTGATGTGAAGGCGAGCAGGTACTGGCAGTTAGTTGGCTTGCAGCGACGCCCTGCAATTCCGCCAGCCTGCACCCTCCAGAACCACAAACGTGAGCTTGCAGACGAGTTCGCAGTTCGCATGAGGTGAGGATTTGTTTTCGGCTTAAACACCCCAGAATAAGAAGGGCAGCTTGTGATGAGCGTCAATTGTTAGCTCGTTAGCCGCATAAGTAGGAGTGGATGAGCCCGGCCGGGGTGATGATTGGGCCAGAGAGGTTGGCGCCTGCAGGTTGCGTGTTGAGCCTTGAGGACGTGCACCTGCACCTGCATCTGCAGAATGGGACGAGGGGGGGGGTTGGTGAGGGGGGGGTTGTTTTCGATGTCGATGATGGAGGGGAGGGGCAGTCAAGCGACGAGGGACGAAGGGGGGGTGCAATGGTTTAGCCTGGTCGAGGATTTGATGGGGACTGCGAATGGATGTGAATGGGGGGGATGGGGTGCTGCTGGGTGGCTTGACCAGGGGGGAGGGAGAGGTGGGCACTAGGTTCGAACAAGGGTTCATTTAAGAAAATCAAAAGGGCATGAACACGAACGAGCACGAGCATGAATGAGCATGGGGTGCGAAGCTCTTACATGGGCCCTAGTGGTGGTGGTGGTGGTGGTGGTGGTGGTAGTAGCAGTGTTGATGGTGTTGGGACTGCTCGGTGCTTGCTGAGCTGCTGGGCTGCTGGTGTGCTGGTGTGCTGGTGTGCTGGTGGGTGGTGCCCGCTGCAAGTGAACCTTCAAACTGAACTGTCAAGAGCAGGTGCAGGTGCAACAAGTGTTAATCGATTTGGGGTAGTCGCTCTCCAGCAAACACTGCAACAATCGATTGCCCATCGACAGACAGCACTGCCACCACTGCTACTCGCCATCATCTACCAAGTACGTACTTCTTCTGCAAAGTTTCGACTCCCTAGCCTCCAGAGTCACCCCGTCCTGCTTTGATCTTTCCCCCCCCCAGTGCCTTGTGTTGGCCAGGCGATCCTGCCTTCCCACAATGATACGACCCCGGAAACCCAAAAACTCACCGGTCAATCACCCAGGTCAGTCAACGCTCGCAAAAAGTACCTAGGTAATCTCTCTCAACTCTACTGACCGGGGTGCCTGAGAAGATGCGGGAAAGCCTAGCAGCTTTTGCCTTCCCTCGCCTACCTAGGTACGAGTCGATGTTGGCCATTGACTCTAGTCAGACCATGATCATCTGCAGCCCGCAGGCGCCTGCTCGCCTAGGCATCATTTAACCACAGCGGCTACTATCAAGCAATGAGCTTCTCCAAGGCCCTTGCCGCCGATGACGGCGGGCTGTGCGCGGGCACACACACACACCCCCATCCAAGCTGCCTCGTCCTCTCATCCTCAGTGTCCTCGCCCTCTATTCCTCTCCCACCGGTGTCGCAAGCGAGGACATGCGAGCACATGCTGGTGGATCAAACCGTCTGGATCACCTCCCATGATGACTCCGCCGCAGCCAGTGATCGGAGGTCAAACACTTGTCCACAACGTCAGAAAACGAAAGAAAAGGGTACAAATAAAATCACTGCAGCGTCAGTCGCAGATTGGATTACGGGGTCACAGCCAACAAGTTCCCTAATGGCGGGTGGTCATGCAGGCGGTACAAGGGCCTGAAGCCCGAAGACGTCCTCTGAAAGGGAAAAAGAAGGGCCTGTTGACGCAGGTGCTCCGTCTTGGAATTCCCGACCATGGCAAAACTGTCCTCTGACTTTGGCCAAAACTTACAGATCTCGAACAACCCAAAAGTTTCTTTGTGTCAAGTGCCCAGCACCAGGCTTACGATCTGAGTCAAAACCTTTCAATCAAGTGAGATCACAATGAGAAACCGACCACCTGACCGAGACACGCTGCAAAATCCAAGAAAGAGGCGGGGGTGGGTGTGCTGTTGAACCTCCTGGCACCACACCACAGCATATCAGGTTTCAACAGTCATATGTCTCTCTTACACAAGTTCGTTGTCCCCATCATGATCATTCTCCCAGCGGCAGTTTCCATCTCATTGCCGCCCTCACGAAAATCGATAGTCTCCACACCTTCATGTCCACCATCTCTGGTCTTAGAAGTTCGATTCGCCGCTAGCTCCGCATCCCACTGGCAAGCCCGCCACCAGTCTCCTCAATCATCAAACCAATTTGATCGAAAGCAGCAATCAGAGGTTGCTGCATGGTGCACAGGTTGCTAGACTCGAACTGCCATAGAGGAGGATACAAGTGGCCTCAGTGAACCAACAGCAGGAGTTCCCTGCAGTCCACCCTACTTGAACGCTGCTCCGCCATGCATTTAATCGAACCGACTACGATAGTCAATAATGCTGTCATCTGCAATGCGGGCCCTCGGACCTCGACCTGCCTTTTCGCCATGCGTCGCCCCACACCATCGCCAGTTCTCCTCGATTTCGCTCATCGTCCTTCGCCCACTACCAGGAGCCAGTCCACGGCTGCAACTCCACCAATAGTCGGCCGAGGTTCGTTTCGTCTCTCTCCAAGCTCTGAAGCTCGACGATTACATGTTAGCTCTATGACAGAGAGAAAACCTGGCCGGCTCATAATTGCAACACCATGAAGCGGCAAATCTACCTACGATGGTCAGCAACGGGAAAAACCTGCTTGGACTTTCATCATCGTTCTTAGGGCGTTCTTCCCTCCCCTTCCCAAAAAAGAATCGCTAGATCAGATCGGCGGCCAGAACGCAGCCTGGATGAGACTTATCTTAAAACCCAATCAGCATGACAACATGCGGCCTCCCATAGCCCCCTCCTTCATCCTCTTCCCTTTCGCTCTTGTGCTCACAGTTGCATTCATCCAGCAAGGGTCCAGACATGGATGGAACTTTGCGTTGACAGGACGCCAGAAGGTCTGTGCCCGCCCTGGTCGCCCACTGCCCCCAGATGGCGCAATGCGGTGATGCCACTCAACACGGAATCACCCGCAGGCCTATCTGGGCCTACCCCCTTAACCCAAGTAGTAAATCTCTTACCTCCCTTGTGAATCGCTCGGCCATCGCCTCTGGCTGCAGCCGCAGAGATAGTCTTCTAACTGTGCGAGGAACGGACGACATTTGTTTTGGTCTGGCGAGTATCTCGGTTCAGCTAGGAGGGCCGAAACAGCCAATTCGAGACTCCATCCGTTGGGCCTCGAATGTACCTGTCCGCGAAGCCTCCCTCCTCTCCCCAGCCGAACCTGCCCTAGTCTGAGATGGGCCATGGACCATTTCCTGTCTGACTTCATCAGACCATCATATCCCGATCCTTCAATTCGAAACACAGGTCTCACGCGACGCAATTTTGGTTGATCGGCACTAAAGTCCTTGGACTCGAATGCGGCATGGATGGGCCCCCGTCCCCTCTTAGAGCATCCTGGGGCAGACGCACTAAGAAAGACGAGATGGCCTTGTGAAATCATATTTACAGACAGAGTTTTTGTCCTTCTGAGTTCATCGTGCCGTCCCAAAAACAGCAGTGGAGACGGCCACTCCTTTCAGAAACCCTGTCTCAACGCCACACTCGCCTCGAAGACCGGCCCAAGCCTCCATTTGCCGCCAACACGGCCGGTTGGCGAAAAATGGATACACCTTGGGTCATTACTGCATGGCTCTAGTCCAGGCAGGCCGGCAGACCTGGATCGAAGATCACACCACCAAGGTATCGAAGATGAATTTGGTCTCTGGAGAGCTTGGCCAGATGATAATCGATTCGAACCTCGAGTTCGATGATGGATTGACAACATTGGAGCTTGAGAGTGTGACTTTTCTCGCATTGGTCCGTGAGCTAACTGGGCTCATCCTTGCTGAGCAAGGGAAAAAGATGGAGGAACAGGCCGCATAAGCGTCTCGGTGGCGTCTGCATTAGGGCCCCCTTGGCATCATCCAACCCCACAGCGAGCGTTGTCCGTCGCGCAAATGGCCGACCAGCCAGACGCTGATGCATCGTCCATTTTCGCAGCAAAAGCTGCATATCCCCAGTGCAGCTTATCGCGCAGTTTCTTTCAGCTTCCTATTCCTGCCATGACATTGAGCACATGTGTTCTCGGCTGCCGAATCCAACACGAATCCGCCAGCCTATTAGCCAGATATGCATACGAGCGGGGGAAAAAAAAAGGTGTTACTCGGCTTGCTGAGAACAACCTGTCTTCATACGTGGACACTTAGTAGCAGAGCAATTGCCATCCGTCGCAGAGCCAATCCGATAACCAAACGGGGCCGTCAATGGCGGTCCGGAATAATAAAGCCGACAGAATGTGCTTTTTTCTGGCATCTCAGGATGTGCTGGTTTGCACATAGTTGCATTTTTGCAACGAAAAAGCTCTCAGCCCCTCCCAACTTATAGTATATACGACGGTTCCACAGAAGTGGAAATAGTATGGCAGACGTGCCGGAGATAGTTGCTCTGCGTCAAAATTTTCCATGGGGGTTTCAGGGAAGTAACTCTGCACAGTGCGTACGTAGGGATTGTTCGGCGACTTGCGCTTTTTTTGTGGATGGTTTCGGGGCTCTTTTATGCGGAGCACATCATTCGCTGCCGATATTGCTCAACGAAAACCCTCGCATACGAGCATCAGAAGCCAGAGACCCTGTCCTTGAAGCTGACGCTGTATGTCTTCGCTTAAAGGGCGCTTTCCTTTCACGTCAACCTGCTGTAATCTTGTCAGCGGCAGAACAAAAGCGTGCTGGAACCATGTAACCTGCATAGAGACGCGCAAGGGCCGGTCATATCTGGACATATTTTCCCAGTGGTGATCTGACAAGTCATCGGTTGAGCGGGCAGACCGAAAGAGTTACAAGAGCCTTTCCCAGCTGCATTCCCAACATATACCTGCAAGGAGAAATACCCGTCTCGCCAACGGACACGGTTGATACGGAGGACATGACCTTGGCGGTCATCGCCCGCGCAGATTGCACGGGAAACACAGTCGAGTTGATCGGCAAGTTTTCGATCACCGGAGACGTCGCCCGTACTAATGAATGGCCATCTTTGATCACGTCCGATCTGCTGGTTGTGTAACTACTTTGAGACCGGAGACAAGTGAGGAGCACCACCGTAGCGTCTCTTTCTTGATAGATTGGCAGGATTTTTCCGCCCTTTGGTGGAGGCTGGGGGTTTTCTCATCGACAGCTCGCACATTGGGGCTTCACCAATAGCCTCCCGAGACATGGCAGGCGTTAGGTGGCTTTTTTGGGAACGTAGCACGTTGTCCTTACAGATGCTCAAGCAACGTTCAGGTCTCAAGACGTTGGGAGGCTGCGAATGAAGATTCAGAGATATTATGTTGACCGGAAGCCAGGGCTGTACTTCCCCCCGAAGCCAGCGCGGTTGAAGTGCATAGGGATGCAGATTGCTACCCAACCACCCTAAACAAGTCAGAGCGCGGGGCTTGCACTTCGTCCCTGGGCGATCTTCGACCGCTGACAAAGGAGATTGTCGTGCCTGAAACCCCGTCGTCCCCAGGGTTGGGCGACGGCGACGGCGGGAATGGAAGGGGGGCAACGAGAAGGTCAGACGCTCCGGCCCCGGCGACGACATGGTCTTGGCAATGACGTTGGCCGCCCACCCTCGTTTTGGAAGGACCGTGCCTTTTCCGTCGCACTACCCAGTACGACCCTCTTCTCCCTCATCTCTCCCCTGGCCTTTGCCCATGAGGCCATCCCCTTTCTCTTCCGAGTAATTGGTCGCACCCCCTTGGTGCCCTCGAGGGTATTATTATCATGTCTGTTTCATTGCTGGTGCAGACCCTGGCCAGCCTCGTCCTTGTCTCCCGGCGGATGATCTGCAATCTCCTGTTCGTGCCAGACAAACGGAGTTCATGCGAAGCCTTCTCCGGAACCACCTCATCAGTCAGCCTTCACCGCCATTGCGGCTCTCAACAGCCTTTCCCCGTGGTCTGACGCAAGACTGGCGGTGAAGAACCTCGTAATAAGGCTTGGATCTTAGGGGAAAAAAAGGGGGGGCGCCGCCAAAAGAGATCGATTACGTGCATTTTCCCACGGGCCGAAGCGGGATCGCCTGCCACCAAAACGTCAAATATCCTGGAGGGTTCTGCGGTGCCCAGAGTTGTCACCGCTATCTGATCTCCATGGAATTTCATCCGACCTTTCTGCTCATACCAGCCTCGATAAAACTACTTCAATCAAGGTCTCTGTCCATGGTGTGTCAATAAATATCGGTACATTCCTCCTCCCGGCAATGACCGCCCAGCTGACCTACCATTATGCTGACAGTGGCTTATGGAACGTTGTAGGTGCTAGCAGTACAGTACGCATGACCTTGCACATCTGCACCCCGCCATTCAGCAATGGCGAATACGAGATTCACGTTGCACAAAGGACATGCTGAAGACACCCAAGGATTGGCAACTCTGGCCGTCTTTCCCCCTCAGTTTTCCGAGTTTCGCGCTTCGACCAAATCCAGGCATGCCGCCCAACACCCCCACTGATTTCACCGGTCACATGGACGGTTTCGTGTGGGCGGCCATGGTCTGACGCCATCTCTGGAAACGGACAACTTCTCGTTCCTGCATCATGCTGTGCGTCGTCGCTCGGATCGTCTCAGCTGCAAGAATCATGCCATGCAAGTCATTGCGGAAGGTTTGGTGATCAGGAAGTCTGGGGCCATCTGGCGGCATGGTTGCAGCACTGGTAGTGTTTTGTCAAGAAACTTCTCTGCCCGCCAGCTTTCCGACTGGTCGGCCCCAAACGACATGCCTCTGATCTACCGACAAATGATAACCCTGAATCCTGCGCTGTCGGTGGGCATCGTCGAACTCTTGGCTACTCTTGCTGCTGGAAGGCCACCCCCAAATGAGTTTCTTGCCACCCGACCTCATTCAGGCTGGATCTTCAGCAGCGGCTCCCCGACAGTCGAAATTTTCTCCTCCTGCGATTGGACTTGCTGTCCGTTTTCATGCAGGTCAAGGATTCCAAAATGGTGGGGAGATCAGTAGCGGCGACTCACCCGACCCTTAAACCTAGTCATCCTACTCAACGAAACAGCAGTAGCGAGCCACATGGCCCGTACCAGGGGCGCTGGGAAGCTACCGTCACGCGTCTGCTTGTTTGACTCCTGCCAGTGCCCAAAGTCGCGGGTGGCGATTACGTGGTGTTATTCCTGTTGCCCTTGCGACGTCGCTCGTCCCACCCAAGTTTCATGGGACGCTTGAATGGGCACTTTTGATCTGTTCTCTCTGATCTGATTGCGCAAAATATTCAATCAACCTGCGGCGAGGACTACCCAAGGTTCTAATGGCCACCTCACGGCCGGACTAATGTACCAAACGATGCTGTATATCTCATCCGGCCCGCTAACCGAAGCCCTCGATTTGTTCCTCGAGATCCAATGGAGGCCTCGGTGCTCTAGAGCTGGTCGGGGATCCCTTTATCGGTTAAAGACGCCGAGTTGTATTACTTGCTTGGTGGCGTCCACAACCCTACAGAGGGAAAGAGTCCCTTGCTCTTGCAGGAGGATTGCGCCAGAATATCTGTCAATGGAGCCCAACATCTTCGTTGACTCCACAATTCGCTGCGATTGTATTTAATACCGCTTCCAGCATTCTAGAACAAGGTGTCGGTATATCGACTGCATGACTGACAGGTTCAGCAGCTAACTCCGAGTTCACACTACCCTAGAACACACGCTCTACGCAGCAATTCCTTCCTTCGTCCGTTAGCCCACCAACGCCCGAGCCCTCGACTTCAATCCAATGCCATCCTTTTGGCTTGCATTGGAGACAACTAGATAAAACCCGCTTTCGTCCACTATAGGTCGCGGACTGACAATTTTCAACATCTGGCTGTGTGGTGGGCCAATGTTCGATTCAAGAGAAGGGACACACTGAACAATCACGCATAGCGTGACCCTGTCTTCGGAAATCAACGCATTCAAGGGCCTAGGCCACTACGTTGTGCCGCCTGTCTATCATCAGAAGTCTCTTTCGACTGCCAATCAACCGAAGGTACCCGTTTCCAGTTGCGTCCAAGCCAAGCGGACTCCTTTCCCCTGGATTCGCAGGGAGGAGCATGCGCTGTCGGCATATCAACGGCATCGAATTTGGGTGTCTCGTGCTTTAGAGTCCGCAGAGTCTCGAGCTTAGGCCATCGGACACGGTCCATTCACAGATAGCAGTACGCTAACTCGAATTGCCTAAGAATGCCTGTATAGGCGATATGAGAATAAGATTTCTGGCAGCGAGCCGCTCGGCTGGACTAAAACCGTCATCTAGGTTACTCCCGTTCCAATGCCGTGCCGCCGATGCTTCCATTGCGAACACCCCTTCCGATCCTAGAGAACTCTATACCGAGCAACCACACGATTAGAGAGAATACACCGACTGTGAAGAGCTTGGAACTTGTGGGAGGCAGAAACATCGAGAAGGAGCACAATACAACTGGCATTGTTCAATGAGAGACCTACCAAGTCTAGCTATCACGAAAGTAATCAGCCCGGATGCCTTCTGAGAACAACCTTTTGTTATCCGAAGTCTTTTTTCTCTCTTGGCACCCGCGGCTGGCTGCCTGTCTAGACAACTGAAAAGGGCCATCTAGGGGAGATGGCACATTGCAAAGTCGAGTCGTCTTCTCTCGTTCGCGGGTAATCACGCAATGGGGGTGATATATGTTGCTATTTCAAGCGCTGCCCCTGCAACCCGTCTCTACGTGGTGGTGTACCGGAACCCCTTTGGCACCTACGTAGTATCGTTATCGCGATCCGGTCGGTGGACGAACATCTCGTCATACTTGTAAGTCATTGGCCAACGCGTACAGGTGAGATCTGGACTCTGGACCGGCCAGAGAAACCCAAGAACCAACGCCGGCCTGAAGTCGGACGACTAGAACCAGAGGAAGCTCTAAGGACATGACGTTGGGTTTTATAAAGCCCAGGTCCCCCAAAATAAAAGGACACAGCCCCGATACCTTGGAATATAGGACGACAGGTCGAGTTGTGCAGTGGTCTGTCTCTGCATAGCGTATAGATGGTAAAAAGGACCGAATGGTCGCTCGGCCGTACGATACGTGAATGGGCCGAACGGGACCTGCAAGACTTTGCCAGAACCGTTTGTCTTCGCCTATCTCATCCGCCCATAAATGGGAACATCGAACTGAATGACTGTGTGTGTGTGCAGTTATGGATAGGCGTGCAGGTGCCCTTGGATATAGATATGGATTAGTTAGTTGGTCCATCATGTGGCTAGGCTGACCGGTTGACTACCTAAGTTACCGACACCACAAAGACCTATATCTCATCTATATTCCATGTCCTGGATCTTCAGCTCTTCTTCCACCACCTTCACCGTCATAGACCAAGCAGCAAGCCACTATAGAGGACGCCAACCAAGCACCGTCCATCTCATCTACCTCCCTCTCCAACTGACACTATCCCCGAACCTGACCTCAAACTCGACTCCGCCAAACACTCCGATGGCGGGATACAGGTCCCCTTCACCCATTAGGCCGTCGACACCTTCGTCCCGCTCGTCGCGTTCTTCGTCGATATCCCAACCCCACCCATCGTCCGCCCTGCCGTCCCTGGTGACGAACGCTCTCGTCTTGACCCTGCCTGTTCCTGGTCTCTGACCACGTATCGCGACTTGCGTGGAGAAATGCATGCCCACCCCTACAACTTCGCCCTCCTTGAACGCCCGGACAAAATCCCGCCCACCCCACGGATCATTCACGAATCTCCGCCCGTCGTCCCCGTGCACACCGATGCTCGCGCGGTGCCACCCGGGCAACCGCCACGGCGGATAGGGTTTCGCCGCGAACCCGATCGCGATGCCCGAGTTCGCGTTGAGGATGCGGTGGATAGCGATTTCGAAGTAGATCTTCGTCGATTCCAACGTGGATCGTGGGTTGTCCACACAGGCGAAGTACAATGGGATCGAGGCCAAAATGACGGCGTCTTGCTGCTGTTTGTCCGTCGCCACCATCCATGTCGTCGGACTCGTCTGCTGAAACGTGGTCATGTACTTCCTCAGGGGCAGCGGAGGGGGCTCTAGAGTGATGTGACCAGCATTGGCGAGGAGGTGGATCTCGTGGCTGGGTGTGCTAGGCGTGTACACGGGGTGGCTTGCACACCACTCATGAGCGCGCGCGGCGGAGTCGTAGGAGGCATTGTTTGTCGGCGAGAAGTCTTGCGGTAGGGGCGGGGGTGGTGGGAGGAGGGATGTGTCAGGAATCACGGTCCAATCGTGGTAGGGTGGCGGGTTGTCGGGTCTGGAAGCTGAGGGGTGCGAAGGGGGCGGGCCCAGCGGAGGAGAGAATTCTTCAGCGCGTGAATTTACAGGGGCACGGTGGTGTGATGGTGGTGGACCGGGAGGAGCCTTGAAGGTCTCCTCCGACTCCTGGCTCCGGTAGCGATGTGATGGAGGCGGCCCTGGCGGAGGAGCGTACTGCCCTGCTTCTCCGCCCTGGGTCTGGTTCCATCCTCCTTCGCGCCGCAGATGCTCGTTTCCGGAAAGATTCTCGGTCCCGACCTCGATTTTGCCCTTGAGAGACTTGAAGAGGCCCATGACGGTCCTGCAGGGGTTCGGAAGGGATCGGGGCGGTCGTTGGAATGCAAACCTGCAGACTGGGAATGGGGCTCGGAGGATGAGCGAAGCGTCCACAGCAAACCAGTGTAGAATCTTGTCGTCCGCTTATTCCTGCCCAAGGTACGAGTCAGCCACTCACACTCACGCTCTCATGTGAAGTACCAGAAACCCAGTATCAGTCCGAGCACTTGGTGGTCCCTCTCTCACACGAATAGAAAGCTATCAGTTGTAGAGTGCGGCACGGTGGTCCTGTGGCGCTCGGTCTTCAATCGTAGGTGTTTCCCCTAGGCCGGTCTTTCGTCTTTTGTCCTTTAGTTCCTTGTGCAACCATGCAATACAGGTTGGCCGGAGGAGCAGTCGAGTCCAACCCAGTCAAGGATCGCCCCAGACCAAACCAGACCCGTAGGTAAGACGTCAGGCGAGAAGACTAAACCAATACCGATACAGGCTTTTACGCCGTGCCGGCCTTTTCCCACCCTCCACTCTGCGAAAACGGCGGCGCCGATAGGCGTAAGCTGGCCCCGAGGGCGGGACCAAGAAGGAACGAAGTAGAGGAGAGGGGGCAATGAGAATTGGATTAGGTTCGAGAGATGGACACCTGGTCGGGTTGATTGATGGCTTGATAGGTGGGTAGGTAGGTAGGCACGGTTCTGAAGCCTCGTTCGCAGAAAAGGAGACGGGCAGACGCGGAGCAGACGGGGCCGACTTTGACGCCGGAGGGAGGAGCCAGCGAAGAGAAAGGGGGGGTTGTGACCGCTACAGCATCGAACAACCGCCCACTAGTTGGGTCATTGTCCTTTGGTAGACGGGTGTTTTGTTGGTGTTGGTGTTTTGCCGGCTAGCTTGGAATGGGAATAAGGAGGGTGAGAAAACTGGTCCAAGCGTCTTGGAGCAGGAACTGCAAGTTTGGAGTCGAAGGCTAAATGACCGACAGGGTCAAGGGCCGGGATTGAAGATTGAAGGTTTGAAGATTTGGTGAGGGTAGTGGTTGAATCCTTGATCCTGGGCTGCGGAGGAACTGTGTTGGGAAACGCGGGGTATAATCGACTCTAATGACCAAGTAGAGATGGAGAAAAGGAAAGCGTTGTTGGCATGTGACGACACTCGTACTTGGTAGTATGGCTTTTGTGGTTTCTACAAGTAGGTACCACGCACGAGGTAACCAGTTAGGCGCTGGTGGCACCTAGCCGCGAGTAAGCAGGGCGCCAAGGGCACCAAGGGCACCAAGGGCACCAAGGGCACCAACGGGCATCAGGGGGCACCCATACCTATCCCAGTCTAGGCACCAAGGCATCCGCGGGTGTAACCTCCCTTGCACCTACTGTAGGACCACTTAACTACCCGCAGCAGTGACTGAACCCTCGTCTACATGGTTACCCCCAAGCATGTGCATATCCTCCCAGGTATCATCCTCTACTTGTTACGCGCATCATGCATCTTCATCTCTCTCTTCGTTCCGTCCCTTCCGGTATCTTCTTCATCCTTCGTCCTTCTTCCCTCATCCACTCGTGGGCCTCTGTGGCCACTGATCAAGCGTCACTGTGCTGCCCGTCAAGGTGAAGTTCAACATGGCCTTGGTCGGCACATCCACCAGCAATCCATAATCTCCAGGATACAAGATCTGGTTTCCATTTTGATCGCGCCGAGCAAGACTGCCCAGCGTCAAATTCAGCGCCGCGCTCTGCCACGAGTGTCCCGTGATATTAAACAGTCTTTGATAAGCGACCAGCTCTTTGATGGGGTATGGCGCAGGTCCATTCTGGCCACTGATGAATCCCAACGTCACAAAGTCTGACGCCACTTTTCCCGTGTTGGTGACGTTGACTTCGAACGTGCTGAACGGGCACAGATCGAGGTACTTGTACGTCGAGCGGTCGCAGCTCGATACCAGCTTGGTGATGTTGTAACTTGACTGCGATGGCTGGGCCACCGACACAGAGAAGTTGGTATAGTGCAAGCCATATCCGAACGGAAGGACCGCGTTGTCGTACCATTTGTATGTTCTTCCAGGACTGCCAGACGACGCATTTGGTCTCAGGCTCATGTCCGTCATGTCTACCTGGTCAACGTAGTTGGCAGGATACTGTGTGACTGGCAGTCTTCCCGCCGGGGCTACCTTGCCCGTGATGATGTTAATGAGAGCGTCACCCCCCGCCATGCCGGGATACCCTGCCCACACGATAGCTGAGATATTGGGGTTATTCAAGAACGGAGTGTCGTCGAGCTGGTCACCCATCTGAAGGAGGATGACTGGCTTGCCCAGCGCGGTAACCTGGTTGATCAGATCGATCTTTCCCGGTGCCCAGCTGATGTCGTACCGGTCTAAGCTCTCACTTTCGTCGTCATCGTTGATGCCGTCTGCAACGATCACGATGTCGCCCTCCTCCGCAGCCAAGATCAGGTCATCCCAGTTATCCGTGGTAGGGAAGTTAATGTAGCCTTGGCTACTGGTGTACTTAACATTGACGCGAGGCAACTGTTGCAAGGCATAGAGTGGTCCATGAAGGAACCGTGCTTGGCCATAGTAGTTTCCTTGCATCTGCGTCGTCACATTTGCCCACTCTCCAAACAGAGCAATGGTAGTGTTCCTGTTTGTTGGCAATGACAACGGCAGTGTGCCGTCATTTTTAAGGAGGACTATGCCTTCCTCGGCGGCCTTCAATGCAAGGGCTTCAGATGCCGGGGTCGACACATTCTTCCAGCCAAGGGAGCGATATGGAGTGGCGGATGCCGGATCAAAATACCCTAGGCGTATCAAAGAAGAGTAGAGACGGACTAAGGTCTGATCTAGGATGCTTTCGGTGAAAAGCCCCCTTTCATACGCTCCAGGGAGGTGTGTTTGATAGTATGTACCCTTGGATAATGTTAGCATTTCTCAGCTTGTTGTATTTGGACAAGGTGACTTACACAGTTGAGATCAGTCCCTGCTTTCAAGGCATCGGCGACAGCTTGTTCTCGAGATGTTGTATAGTCGTGCGGCATGTAGATGTTCTGAATTGCGTCGCAATCAGAGGTCACATACTGACCCTCGCCTGTCCAATTCCAATGCTCCCTCAAGATGGTTTGGAGAATGTATGGGTCAGCGCAAGTGGGCACGCCGTTCAATGCGTTGTAAGAGCACATGATCGAGCTATGGCTGTAAGTAAGTTGGCCGGCAAAAGGTCAAGCTATGTCTCACTCACCCAACATTTGCATCTCTGGCACAGGTCTGGAACGGCTGCATGTAGTACTCGGCAAGGTCTTGAGTAGTAACTTGGGCATCGAAGTTGTATCGGTCTGTGGTCCCCCAGCTCTCCAGGTCGTAGGCTACGAAATGCTTGCATGTGGCTACCACCTTCTTGATCGCTGGATCGTGACCACCTTGGAGACCGTTGATGAGGGAAGCAACATACGACTTGAGATGGAAAGGATCTTCTCCTGGAGTCTCCTGGCCCCGGCCCCAACGAGGATCTCTGCAACATCATAGGTTAGAACTAGTGCCTTTGGGGAACTCGGGTTATATTCAAGCTGCGATCCTACTCACTTGTACGGATTGATATTGGGTGTCCAATAGTCCAGTCCACTTCTGTTGGCATTGTTGAAGGCACGCGCTTCAGTACTGATAACTGTCGCGACGGCATGAATTAATGCATCGTCAAAGGCCGCTGACATCAGGATGGGTTGTGGGAAGGAAGTCGCATAAGAGTACTCTCCATTTGGGCTGAAGGTCACACCTGGAGAACTCGCAACGCCATGCAACGCCTCCTCTGATACTTGATGAGTACAACGAGGGAAACTCGGACGCTTTGGGTCAACTCACGCCACCATTGATAGCTGTGGATTCCTAGACGTGGCACTCCCGGAGAAGTGTTGCCCGTCAAATTGAATTTCTCGTCAAGAGTCATGGCTCCAACAAGCGCTCTGGCTCTGTCTGCCACCGAGGCCGAAGTATCACAGACTGGATTGTTTGCAAGAGGTCCATGGACACAATCTGGGAACAAGTCTGCCGCCGTTGGCACGGCAAGCAGAGCCAGAAGACCAAGCAGAGTTGCTGCCATGGATTCAATGCTCTCTGCTCTGGGGAATTGCAAAGCACGCTTTTCACAGCAGGTGAGAAGAGAGAACCTTCACGGCCTCCATCCTGGGTTATAAGGCATCGATTTCACCCACCTGGTACCTACTGGACCCCTCTCATTCTCCGCAAGATCCGTCAAACAGGTCAATGAGGAATTAGCCATCATTGAGAATTCATCCTTTAGCAAGATACGTCTTGCAGCGACGATCATTCCAGTATTCAATTGCCGGAAGGAAGCAGCAGGGGACGAAAGTCGTTGCCGGTACCTATGAGTGGCAGGGACATAGACGGTCTGCTATTCCTCCTGCTGCTTCCGCATTCGTGAACATAAGACGTCACCACCGCTAAGCATTTTCCGGCATGCTGTGAGTTGAAAAGGGTTCAAGGCCGGTGGCGGGTGTACGGTACCCACGGCAATATCTCCTAGCTCCAGGGTTGATGGATATATCGTCACCAGGTTCTGCACCTCGGTATTTACCTTGGGCCTGTTCTTCTCTCAGTTGAAATCGACCTGGAGTGATTTTGGATAAAAGGGCAAAGGCAGACAGAGGACAGAAGAGAGGGGAAATGGCCCAAGTTGCCTGTCATCCACTGAGCCACTCACCTGCAAGGACTCATCACGCCGGTTAATTAGGCTAAATGCCAATTGTGACTGTGGAGGCGGAGGGCGAACATTCTGTGGAGGACTGGGGCCCTCCGCCTCTCCTGATCCTTCCCGCCTTTGCCTAGGCAAGACGAGTGCCGTCCTTTCAAGGTTCGACCTCAGCATTCCATGGAACATTCGACGGTCGAGGGGGGCTGTATTATCCAGAGATCCGTACGAGCGTCCCGCCAATGGAGACAAGGCCGACCAACCTGAGCACGACACGGGATGAGAAAATAGTGGTCTGACGCCGAGCCCTCGAGTCCATGTTCCGTTCCCTATAGCGCCCAATCCACTCTGGTATCCTCGTCAAAGCCGCAGATGGACTTTGTCAGACAGATCCGGAGTCTGGTGGCTGCGATGGCGTTTTTGAAACGGATGCTAGCTGCCGATCCCTAAGGGATATTCCCTGATCTGGCCTTGTTGGTTCTTAGTCCAACAATGTAATGCTTCGCTGCGCTTTCTCCCGATTGCATGTCGGCTAGCCAGGATATCTGCCCACTCTCCAATGAAAACGCCATCGGTGCGCATGATCGAACTGAATGTGACATGGTCCATGTGCACCATGTGTGTTCTCCAGGATCTGAATTAGCCTGAAGACGGAAGACGGCACGCGGAGGTGATCAGCAATGGATGATATACAAGATCCAAGCACGCCCATCTGGCGGTCTATCTCCAGTCTTCCAGTCCCCAGTCACTCCGAGATATCTGTTGCTGTTGTTGTTGTACAGTCGCAAAGATGGTCCACGCAGCGGGAAAGCCTTCTCAATTCACCGATGCTGCTCTCCAGCAACGTCTGCAGCTGGCTGGCAAGGCTGGCCCGCAGGCTCTGGTCAAGAATATCCGTGTCTTTCTGATTGCCTGCTTTGCTTGCATTGGTGGTCTCCTTTACGGCTACAACCAAGGTGTTTTCAGCGGTGTCTTGTAAGTCACACCACGGTCGTCCTTTATATGAATCTTCCACTTTTGTTTTTGGATGAGGAGAATCTCACACCTCCCCTCTTCTCTTTCCACACCAGTTTCGGCTATGACTTCCAGTGCTAGGTGCAAATCGCTGACCAGATAATAGGACTATGAATTCCTTCAACAGGCACATGGGAGATTACACCACCGACCAGTCCAAGAAAGGATGGCTCACCTCCATCCTTGAATTGGGCGCCTGGACAGGTACTCTGTACTCCGGGTTCCTTGCTGAGATTATCTCCAGAAAATATGCCATTTTGGTAAACACCTGCATTTTCATCATTGGTGTTATTGTGCAATGCACAGCTGTTCAGGCCGGTCACTCGGCTATCCTCGGAGGCCGATTCGTTGTCGGTATGGGTGTCGGCTCGCTGTCCATGATCGTGCCCATGTATGTTGCTGAATGCTCGCCTCCTGAGCTTCGGGGTCTGCTCATTGGAGTGCAACAATTCGCCATCGAGTTCGGTATCATGGTCAGCTTCTGGATTGTAAGTCGATCTCAATGAGTTCAGTCCAACTTCAACTGACTTCCCTCTAGGACTATGGTACCAACTACATTGGAGGAACAGGTGACAGCCAATCTGAGGCAGCCTGGCTCGTGCCTCTTGCCCTCCAGCTCTTCCCTGCCCTCGTCCTGCTTGTCGGAATGATCTGGATGCCGTTTACTCCTCGATGGCTGGTTCATCACGGGCGAGAAGAGGAAGCACGTCGAACATTAGCGAATCTGAGATCCTTGTCCATTGATCATCAACTCATTGAGTTGGAGTTCCTCGAAATCAAGGCCCAGTCCATGTTTGAGAAACGGACCGTTGAGGCAAACTTCCCACACCTGGCAGAGATGACAGCAACCAACACCATTAAGCTGCAATTCGTCGCTGTTGCTTCTCTGTTCAAAACAAGGCCCATGTTCCGCCGAGTGATTGTCGCAACAGTGACCATGTTCTTCCAGCAATGGACCGGGATCAACGCCGTGCTTTACTATGCTCCTCAGGTGAGTAGCACTAGTGCTGAATAAAAGGCGCACATGACACTGACAGCGCTTCAGATCTTTGGCTCTCTTGGTCTGTCATCGAATACTACCTCACTTCTGGCAACGGGTGTGGTCGGTATTGCCATGTTGTTGGCGACCATTCCATCCATCCTGTACATCGATAGAATCGGAAGGAGACCTGCCCTGGCTCTCGGTGCTCTTGGAATGGGTCTTTGCCACTTTATCATCGCCATTATCTTCGCGAAGAATCAGCACCAATGGCCCACTCATCATGCCGCTGGTTGGGCTGCTATTGTCATGGTTTGGCTCTTCGTCATCCACTTTGGTTGGTCTTGGGGTCCTTGGTAAGTCAGATTGAAAACGTTTTTGCTAGCACATAGGTTGATAAGTGTTGCAGTGCTTGGATCGTCGTTGCTGAGGTGTGGCCTCTGTCTGCACGTCCATACGGAATCGCCCTTGGAGCTTCCTCGAACTGGATGAACAACTTCATTGTTGGTCAAGTCACCCCAGATATGATTACTGGTATCACATATGGAACTTTCATTCTGTTTGGCCTGTTGATCACCATAGGAGCGGGCTTTATCTGGTTCTTTGGTAAGAAAGTGCCCAAGCCACCCTTTTGAGACAAACTACTGACGTATCGACCAGTTCCCGAAACAAAGCAGCTCAGTCTTGAGGAGATGGATCTCGTTTTCGGATCCAGTGGTGTTGCGGCCGCAGATCAGGAGCGCATGGCTCAGATCAACGCTGAAATTGGGCTCGATCGTCGCCTGAGTGCACTCCAAGGAATCGAGCACAGCAGTGACGAGAAGGTCTCCGAAGTCAGGGAGAAGACTGCTGAGGCAAAGGGTGTGTAAACACCGGCCGCTTCCAATCATGAGCTATTTCTGCTTAGTAGGGGGCCGAGGGGTCAGTGGACCGTTGGTTAACCATCTTCAAGATGCCCATAGATAAGTGTCGTAGGGCGGGCAACTCAAGTCAATTCATCCTTCGACAAAATTCTCAGTGAAAAACGATTATGAGTATGAAGTGCTCTGTGTCTGCGAGCTCCTGAAGAACATGCTTCCGAAGGATCTAGCGGCGAGCGGCGGTACTGCATTGTTTAATCGGAAGCTTTCTGCAAGCGAGCCTCGTAGTCATATCGCATCAAGATCTCGCGGTCGGCGTTCTGAGAGTTGGAT
Organism: Cladophialophora psammophila CBS 110553; assembly: GCF_000585535.1. Lineage (NCBI taxonomy): Eukaryota > Fungi > Ascomycota > Eurotiomycetes > Chaetothyriales > Herpotrichiellaceae > Cladophialophora > Cladophialophora psammophila. The sequence goes on along the minus strand of NW_006912940.1, from coordinate 322,990 downwards.
TCTGACCGTCTCCGGGATTTGACTCGACGAATGAAGATCAATCCGCCCTTTGTTGTTGGTGTGCACGGCCTGCATGTGGCTTCGGGCTCCCTCTTCTTCTTCTATAACCAGCTTTTCCGCAAAGGCTGCTAGCATCTCACTGTCACAGATCCCTTCCCGCCTTTTGATGGTCTTCAACAAATCTAAAGACTTGTGTCGGATATCCGGCTCTCGACACCTCGTTGCCACCATGTATAGATGCGACACGATTCCAAGGTTCATGGATAGAACAGGCTCAATGTGATGGTCTTGCTTCGGGGCGGAAGCACCGTGTCTATTATTTTCGCAGGTGATTTCCACACCTTGAGATGGTCTTCGGGGCCTGGTGTCCTGTAGCATCCTCAGCACTATCTCGTCCCCAATAACGAGCAATTCCCTGAATTTGTCTGTAAAAAGGTCGAAAACCATCTCATTGTGTTCCAGGCATGCGCTCAGAATTACATCGAGGGCAATTCTCGAGGCTTTGAGGGTTAGCACGGCAAGGTCGTGACTTCGTTTTCTTTGCATCATGCGCTCAAAAGCCATTCCCCATTCGCTGAAGTGCTGCCGAAGCACTTGGTATCTTCCGTCGAAGTCCTGGAGACATCCGCTGGGTGAATCACACTCTCTTTTCACGGCTTGGATACTGCGCACAAAGTGCAGTATCTGATAACGGCACATTTCAAAGGACGACCGGGCCTCATCCGTATCAGTGAATGTGGCAGGCACAGGACTGACTGAAGTAATCGCAAAGGCGGGAGGGGCTTGGAAACCATCCTTCCCAAACTCCATGACCTGGGTGTCTAGTCTCAGGTACATTTGGACTAGGAGATCCCTCGGCAGGTAGTGTTCGGGCGTGTCTTCCGAGCGACGAGCCAACTCTGCTAATATCTTCATGCCAGAGTATATGTGACTCAGGGAAGAGACAAAGTGTTTTCGGAGAATCTCGATGCAGGCGAAGAGGACTGACACAGTCAACGCAACATCAACCGCCCGTGCTGATTTGCTCGTATCGAGTTTAACCACATGCTGCATGGCTCTGCCGTAGTGCTGCATGGCAAATGCAAGCAAAGCGGGATCTGTAGGTGGGGAAGGACGCAGGAAGAGTTCATGCAGACCGCCGATGGATATCACTGCGTGCTTGATAGCATCTTCATGGTGCGCCGTAGTCAAAATGAATCTAGACCACAACTCAGGGCGGAAGTATCCTGCCAATTCACCAGCTGTTCGGTTCTGAAAGAAATTGAAAGACCGCTTTTCCCTCCAATCCATGTTTGGAAGAGAGGTGATCGAGTAAGGGGGATCCGGGACGTAGACGACGAACGCCTGTCCCTCTCTGGCCGGCTTTTTGCTTTGGACCGGGTCGACATAACCTTTGCATTCTCGTTTGCTTCGAATGCACCTCTGGCAGTGTGGTCGCCCCTCGTCGCACTTTATGTGTCTCTGCCTTTCGAACAATCGTCAGTATCCAGCCGGCCCCCGTGCCAATTCCCCGATGGCCTGACGTACTTGCATGTCACACAACCGCTGCGAACCTTGCTGCCTCCAATTCGAGCTAGTTTTGGTGTAGCCATTGTGAATCCCTGGTTTGGTGTCCCGGTCCACGCCGATACTCAACTGCAAGGCTGACGGAGTTCAAAGGGGGGAAGTATGTGACAGTTGCGCGCCGGATACGGGGATGATAAGCTTTCTCTCTTCTTGGGAATTCCGACGGAACAACCAAGTCGTTCTTACATATGCTGCTAAAAGATCACGACCTGCCTGGTATCTCGAGACTCCATTCCGCTCGAGATAGGCGGTCTGCCCTAGGCCTCTTCTCTTTTGGCAGTAAATCAGTCATTCTCAGCCTCATCATCACGACGTGTCGTTCGATGTTCCACGTGCTGTCGATCCAGATCAAAGCTTCGTACCATGGTGTAGGGCGGAATGGAAGAGGGAGGGTGAGTAATAGGCGTCGCGCAAAATTAGCTTCATTCGGTTGGTCTCTTACGAGCCGATCTTCAGCTCTTTGATGGTGGAGACGGTGTTCGCATTGGACAACCCGCCCAAGGGTTGACAAAGGCTATCTCCCTCGCCCTCTGTTAGCAAATGTCCCAGAAGGGGAATATTTGGTCGAGGTCTCACACATGTTCCACTCAACATACGCGTCCCGCTTCCAAAGTCACTTCTTTGGACCCTGTGATGCCGCCATTATGACCGTGGGCGGGCCGATTTCCGAGATGTTTGGCTCTGGGATGCGGTGAGTGGCAAGCTGCAGCCACAGGGTCAGGAGTATGCATCTCGAGGGGGGCCAGATAGCAGTTTGATTGTACACGATGGACTTGTCTTAGGTGATGGATGGTAAGGCGAGATCAAGTGAATGTGGGGGACGAATTTTGTCTATCAAGATTCAAAGCCGATGACGACTAACAGTCTATTTTAGAATCAGTGGGACTCGCCTCTCTGCAAATGTTGTTTTTTGGTGTAGGTGTGGCCGTTATTTCCTTATGGCAGGGCTCGCTCCCCATTGAATGTCTTCAGTTCACCCAACACACACATTTAGGTCCTCCTCCACATGACGGTGCAAGAATTCAAGCGCAATATGCTAGAGGGCGCTGGCGTCTTCTTAACCCAGTCTATACGCCCCCTTTGATGTGAAGGCCCCTTGGTCTTGTGTTACCACTAGCGAGCACTACCCTAATCCGAACGGACTGTCATTGATCTTCTCAAACGTCGAGGTATTCTTCGCACTCTAACACTGAACCAAATCAGAAGCAAGCACCTCAAATGAAGCTACCATCGCTCGACCGATGTCTGGTGGCCTCTGGCACATGGATTTCAAGCGTACTTTGTTTTATGTCGTCTTCTTGAACGGCATCAAGCGAGGCTTTTGCACCGGCGACAAACTATTTCGGGAAGCGGACTGTCCAGACCTAGCCCGGGGCTTGTGCTGTTTGAAAATGTGGAAATTGGTCTACTCGGTACAAGGACATAATGAACATGATACCCAGCAAAGCAAGAGGCTGTGCCCGCCCGATGCTTGACTGATCACTTACCGCAGGTTCTCTCTGCTGTCTTTCAACCTCAGACACCGCCTGTTCGGCACCCTGACCAACTGCTAGAAAGTCAATCTCACGAACTCCAGCCAACCTTTCCGACGGCAGGCACGAGGTCGGAATACCCTTGTTTACATTCCAGCATGCTGTATTCCATCTGCATTTCCATGCCCGAACAGTCAAGTCATGCCCGAGCGTGCTGCCCTTGGAGTGCAAGGTGGCCCGCATGACGAAAGGGAGGAAAGGTAGCGGACCAGGAGATGCCTCGCTTCAGCACACGGCCCGTTTCTATTTCCGAGCGACGAGGAGGGACGCAGACTGTTGAATTCTCCCGCGGGGTGAGCTGCATAGCATTACCGGTAATCAATTGTTCACTTGGCACAGTCGAACAAAGAAGACCTTGATGGTCTGGCTTTCGTGCACTGCACGGACTCGACGTTGCCAACGAACCTAGTCGCCGACCTTGAAACCGATCTAGGCGCATGAAATTACCATTCTGAGCGACGCAAGACCGTATGCTTGTCTCCACCCGATACGGGTTATACAAAGGGCTGCCGAGAGTCACAGCACTCATGTGGGTGGCGCTCGAGGGAGAATGGAAATAGCATGGAGCCCTGGCACTGTACGACATCAATGCGTCTCGACGAACGGTGGGAGAGGGAGGGAACCGGGATAGCAAGAACAATCATACGATGAACTTGTCGTAGTATGGTCTGATAAAAAGGCCAGAAGAGAGAGGGTATGCGTTGGCACAGGCTCCTCGCTGTTGTTGCATCTACCAGGCCAACGTGCGACACTTGGAGCTTGTGAGACAAAATTGAGGGCAGAAATCAAGTTCTGAAGCCGCCAACTCTAGAGCCAAAGACGATCGAGGCAGAAACAAAGCAGAAAAGAGTGCAATTGATTCATTCTGCACTCGAAATTGGTCACGGCTGAACCGTGACCTCTTCCTCCACCAGGACGCAGCATCATGCCGCCGACATCCCGTCCGTTCACATTTCGCTGACAACGCCCGTCATTTGAGTCGCCTAGACTGCTCCAGTCCAATTACCTGCACCTGCACATTTCCCACCAGCATCGATAGGATAAACGAGTGCACTCCACAAAGCCTTGCGCCAATGAACGCCGTAAAGCCTGGCCAGTAGAAGGTGTTGTACAAGAATGGCGAAGGCACCTGCTAATGACCACATGGGGTCGAGAAAATAAATTTGCCCCTGGTCTTCCCCCTGCTGCTGCGGTTGATGATGATGATGATGATAGTGATGATAATAATCAAATCTACTCTTTCTGCGTCTGGTGCATAGCCAGCCTGTTAAATTGGGCGTGGGTATCATAAAAGAACATGTGGACTGATTGGCAAAACAAGAACTCGTCCACCCGTAAGTCTCTCCACGTCTCGTGCGTATACTGAGAACGACGAGACCTAGCAGTTCTTCCGTTGTTCTTTTCTTTTTTTCATCCGATCGCCATGCTTGTAATGGAAAAGACCAGACATGGATCGCTGCCCAACAAGGTCAAGGGGAAATAAACAGGTATGGGAGTGTCGTCAAGGTCGTTCTTCATCGTTTGCCCTTCTTCTTGCTGCTAGTGCTTGCACTTCGGCCGAGATTGTCTCTCGACATTGTTCTTGTCAAGCCGCCGATGTAATCCTGCAGGAAGCGATTCTCGGTCTCGAGCTTGTTGTGATCATTCTTGACCTCATCGATCTTTTCCGCCAGTGCGGCGAGTGAAGATTGTAGGTTTCGCGCTTGTCTACCGAGTTTAGTTAGTACGGGAAGCGCTTCATGGGAGCGATGTCTCCTACTCTTTCAACGTCTCACGAAGACCACGCTCTATCCTCTCAATGTCCTCACTGTTGCGTCGGGGACTCATGGCTCGGGCGTCATCCGGGGGGTATTCGGGCCTTTCTCGTTGGACGACGTCTCGACCCTTGGGCACAATAATGGTGTTGGATCTCTGTCTGTCTCCCAGTCGAGGTCTTTCCATCCGCGTTCGTCGCGACGCTGGCCGAGGGGAGGTAGGTGGAGGGAAGTCCGACTCCGAGGAGGAGGAGGCACCACTTGATATCGGAGGGGATACAGACGGGCGGTGTGTTATGTCTGCTGGTTCGTGCCCAGTCATAGAGACTGGTTGAGGGAATGTTGCCGTAGCCGTGGGCGATGATGGGGAGCTGTGCATCTGGTGTTGGCCAGTCTTGAATTATTTGTTGCCGACGCTCTAATTGTGTCGGTTGTTTTCCCAATCTTGCTTGACCAACGTTCTGGAGTGGCCGAATGACGCATTGGCCTCATGCGCGATCCAAGACGAGCGCACTGACCTAAGTCCAGCGCCAGTCCTAAGGTGTTCGGAGCATCCGAAGCGTTTGCACCTGCTCAGGTGGTACGAGCCAGAGATGCCGTGGTTTGGCGGGAAGGGAAGGCTGTACGGACGAATTTGGGGCAGCAGGAAGGCGCCGAGGCTGGGCTTGGAGTGGGTTGACGATGGATTTGGGCCCTTGGGGGTTAGGGAGGGCACGGTTTTACGCAGAGGGAGGGACGATGGGAGGGTTATGGGGTCGCAACCAGGGTCGGTGGAGTGAGCGAAGCGGAAGTAGACTGGCGGAGGGTGATTGTCGTAGATGGTTGGATGGTTGGATGGTGGATAAGATGATCGTCAGAGGGCAAAAGTCAACTGCTAGAGAAGCAAATGGGCTCCCTGTCGCCCAAAAGCGGAACTTGAAAAGTCAAACTCGAAAGGCCTGAGGTGTCCTTGTGGTGCTTGGTTGTCCTGGGTACAGAGCTGCGGTCAGTCTTCAGCCGGACAAGAATCTCCTCGTTGGAGCAACGCGGCTGAGTGGTGAGGAGCTCTGAGTTTTGTGGATCTGGGTAACCTGTCCCACGGATTGCTTGGGCAAGTTACGTCGTCAAGCCGAGCCTTCGGTGGACCATGGCGGATTGATCAACAACGGCGTTGCCTCCTAAGAGTCAGAGATTGCCAACTCGCCAGCCTTCGAGTGGGCTGTTTGGGATTGGATGACACGCTGGATGCTTGGATTTTCTTTTGTTCAGTGGAGGAGTTTCACAGAGAGGGCGAGGGTCGGAGTCGCGCGTGTTTCAGTCGCTCCTTCTCAGTGGCAGGAGCAGCAGTGTCCTTTCTATATCAAGACTCCATTCCTTAGGGGTAGTTCGGGGGCGATGTTACAACAAGCGTCAAGAGAGGAGAAAACGATGGCGGCCACGAGGTGGTGGCGTGCAAAGGGTCACAGTTGAGGGCAGAAGGCAAATAAATGATGGTGGTGGTGATGATGATGATGATGATGATGATGATGATGATGATGATGATGATGATGATGATGATGATGGCATCCTTGCGCGTGGGAATGGAATGGCGCAAGGCTGTTTGTCCAGAGAAAGCAACGTGGTGAGAGGCCGCAGGCAACGGGCAGGTTAACGGGCAAGTGACGGGCACCAGTGACCAGTGCTGATGTCCCCCCAAAGCCAAAGCCGGGCAACAAGGAGAAGACCCTTAGGGGCTTGAGGGGGAGGAGCGGCATGCACGAAAATTGACGAACGGGTAGCCGGGAATGGCACCGTCTAAGGCAAGCGAAAGATGGGGAGCGGCCAAGAGGAATGGGACGGAAGGCGAGCCTAAGGAGCCGCTTGTGCAAGGGGGAGCCTCTTATATGATTGTTAAAGCTGGTTAAAGGGTTAAAGACGGGCCGCTATACCACCTAAGGTTTAACTAGCATGCTTAGCGGCCACAGTGGCCTGCAAATACTCCTGCGGCTTGACGTCGTTGATCACTCACTCCCTCGTCCCGATGGACATCATTATCTCCTAACCGAAGTCGAGAGTCATGCCGACATTCAAGTTTCACTTACTTTATTCCAATTCCAAGGAGCCCAGCAGGCTTATCGCACAGAATTCTCTCGAACACAATCCTTCTGGTGCCGCAAGGCGGCCCGTATGCGGCGTAAGTGGGTGCCCACCGAGTTGGCTCAGAAAGCCCTCCTCGGCCGCCAAACTCATACCAACACCTGCCCCGACCTCCTCCAACTAATCCCTCAGTGAGAATCGAGTTGACCTCAAAACAATCTGCCTCTTTCAATCCCTCGTCGAGTCACATCTCAGACTTCCGGCGAGTCACCGAGTGGGGTTGAGTTGTGGGATGGTGACATACTAGCATACGAGAAAGATCGACGCTCTTAGTTTGCTCGCCGGTTGAATAACCGCTGGAGATTCGAATCTTTTCAAGAATCATTGGTGTCATCTGAGGTAGGTAGGCTGACCGGGCCTGCTACTCGACCCTCTAGCGCTGCCTGAGAGTCGCCTGAAGCCTGTCCTGCAAGCACACTATAACAAATGGAGGGACAGAGCCTAATTATCCCAAAGACTTACGTGGTGTCAGCCCACCAACTGTTCTTCGAGAGTGTTCATAGGTAAGCCTTCTGAGATGATTAGAATGAACACGCCCTGCGGCTTGGGCGACGGCAACGGACATCGTTGCAAGGGAGAAAGCGAGCGCTAACGACCCCGATATCTTTTCGCGGCCCGTAATCCTGGAAGCAAGATACTGTAAGCCCTTGTCCCACTGTCCGTGTCCTTTCTGTCAACACCAGACCCCTATGCAGGGTCCGCATTTACTCCGAGCCGTGGAGACCCTGCGTCGACCAGATACGAAGTATATAAGAAGGGTTCCTCCTCAGGGTCTCGTGTGGTTGTCCAAGAATGGGTGTCGGTCGCCATGTTGTAGACCAACCAGGGTTGATAAACAGAAGGGCATCACACAACCTGTTTTGCTAAGCTTGCCCCAAACCGCGAGGATCAAAGATATTCTTCGTCATGAGGAATTTCTGTTGCAGGAGGCGAAAAATGACAAGCCTGGCGGAGAGCACAACGACGTCATCCATCACGGGGGGGGGCAGCACCAGCGGATGGCTGTTTCGGTCAAAGGATCGCCCTCTAACTAAGTACTCGGTAAGTGCTGGGTATCCGCAGTGTTTCACCAGGCCACCGAGCCTCACTTCTGGTTGACCCCCAATAGTCAGAGCAGACCACGTCCTGCCACGTCTTAGAGGCTTTAATGAGAAGATCTTCACGCTCAGGAATCGAGGTTGCTCCCGTGCGGCAACATCTTGTGGCTTCTCTCATCTCCAACGGGATTGTGCAACAACAACGGGCTCCCCTTCCCTGAGTTGAAGCAACGCATTCCCTAGCATATACTTTATTTTATGGATTCTGAGGGGACCACGCCCCATTGGTGATGCGCTGGTGGTCTTGTAAATCCATAATCTTTGCAATTTGCGGGTTTGACCGGGAAGATGAAGATCATCTGCCCAGTTACAAGTAATCCTCATTTGTTGCTTGAAGTTTTCTATTCACATCCAACGTCCTGTTGGTAATTTGCATACAGCTTTGCCGCTTTGAAAAGCTGGCACCCTCTATCCAACTTTCAGAATGCTTTGTTCTAGCGTTCAATGCCCAATACCCCGCAAAATGGTGGTGCGGCTTGGAGGAGGAGCAGTGCTTTGCTCGCGAGGAATCCTGTTTGACACAAGCTAGACCAGGAAAGGTCTGAGCGCCTTTGCTTTGGCAAAGACTCTTTGTGTCGAGCGCAAATGGTGCTCAACATGTAAGTAGTCCGTACCTATCTCGGGGTGAAGTCTGGGGTGTTCTACATACCAGTTAACCGTGGAAGATTGGTTGTCAAAAGTCCCAAACTCCAATCGTATTGACTGCACAAACTTCCTGACATGAGTTATGTCGCCATTCTTCGACAGATAGCCACCGAAAGTCATGTTCACTGCTAAATCTCAGGCCGCTGGCGAATCGACAGGATGTCTCAGTTCAATGGAAAGCAGACTCTGCCAATGAGGATGCTGAACCACGACCATGGAGATGGCAATGCCGCCATTCCGGCTTCTTCATTTACTCCACAGCTGCCAGGAAATTCTCGCATCGTCAGGCGGAACCGGAGAGACCAAATGAGGTACCAATCAACCCATAATTGGCATTGTATCTGCCGAAAAGCCGCAAGAGGGAGCGGTCAGGGCGCGAATGACATCCCTTTCGAACTTACCTATAAGAAAATAAGGTCGATTTGCTCCTTCGGCCGTGGACTCATGTTCTGTCACTCACAATACGGTGTCGCTCCCGTCACTTTTGCCCGGAGTGATGGTGCCCATTCTGGGTATCGCTGAACGGGACTTCCGATTGCTGCGAGAAGTTCTTGCCCCTAGATTGTCCACAGTCGTAGAGGCTGTGGGTTTTCAGGATATTTGGGTATGCGATAAAAATCGTGCCAGAAAGACCATGACGATCTCCGTGACCTTGTTATCCATGGTGGTTGAAGGGGAAGCACTGAAAAGTGTCCTCTTAAATGGCCGTGGAGGGGAAAAAGCCACTGTGTTCGGATCGTGATAAAGTATGCCAGTCCGAATGAGATTGAAAATAGGCCACGACCTTGCTCGTAAGTGTATTCACTGCCATTGAGTTGAGTAGACTCGTGGTGCGGAACTTCCAGGATCTCCTCGTCCTCTTGCGTCCCATCTAGGTCCGCAGACTCGTACCATCGCCTCCTATATCAACGCGATTGGCGCAAAACATTCTCCAGAGGTGCTCAGGATTGGTGCTCTGAAACTTCGAGGACTCTGCTCTACCGTAGCGTCATACGGTAGGACTGGAGATGGGGATGAGCTTGGGATGAGCTTGAGAAAGCAGATCACCGCGATGGTCGACGGGGCCAAAATGAGAAGCTTCCGAGCGGGTGATGAGAAGGCAAGAACTCACCTTGTCGACTGACTTTGTTGTCTCGTAAATTGAGCTGTTTTAAGACTCTGAACTCCCGTGACAAAGCAAAACTCCCAATTCAGGCCCGAAGTGCTCCAGCCATACTTGAGCAGCAGTTCTCGAGTCTCTGGGCATTTCCCGCCCCCCATCCCCTCTTCCCACGAAGGTCTTGCAGTTGGGAGTTGGTGGTATTGATCGGAGACCTTCGCCAAATCAATGCATCCGTCGGTGTTTGACTTGCGGCCCGATGAGGACAGAATTCCGCGGTCTGACAAATCTCAATTTTTTTTTTTTTTTCGCACCAGATGGAGAGAACATGCATCTCGTCAAATCTCGTGCAGCTTGTGCCTGCTCAAGGCAGGACCTGACTGTGCCCTGACCTAGAGACATTCCCGTCAGACAAAATCTCACTCGTCGTGGGTGCAGCCGGCCCAGAGCCCGACAGCTGCCCCTCTCCTTCGGCGTCTTTTACCGTCTTCAAAATCTATCGTCAGGCCATGTACTGGGTACCTTCCTCAACACATCAAATTGGGAAGCGAGCGCGAGCCACAAGGAAAGAAGGAAAAGAACAGAGACAATAAACTAGAGCGGCCATCCTCAATACCATCGCCCTCGTCTCTTCAAAACATCCCACCCCCCGTGAAGCCATCAAGCATGGGATCCCTCGACTCGTCGTCGCTAATCTCGGGCATCGCCCACGTGAACCTCACTGTTCCGGTCGGTACGCTCAACCAAGCCAACGAGTTCTACGGGACAACCATGGGTCTCACGCCCCGCGCGGTCCCACACTTGCAAAAGGCCACTTTGGCGTGGTTCGACATTGGCTCGTCCGGCCAGCAGGTGCACATCGCCTTTGGCGCGCCCTCGGATTTTCAGAAGCTCTCATCGAGGCACCCGTGCTTTAAGTTGGCGTCCCCGGAGGCGCTTTTGCAATTGAGGCAGAGGATCTGGGAGCATTTCATCAGAGGAGGCGAGGCAGCGCCGACCGAAGCGGATAAGCCCGGAGAGGTCAACTCTGGTACGTCTTACTCAATTACTACTCTTGTGATGCTTGTATCTGGTGATGCCTGTGGTGTTCCGGAATGATTTGGACTAATGCTGCTGATCGCCGCCAAAGGAGCCCAAGGCGTGGAATATCCGCAACGCTTCTTCGCGAGAGACTATGCTGGGAATAGGCTGGAGTTCAGCGTGTAGACCTTTGGATCCATCACCCCGGGGCGTCCAGCCAGAGAGCGGCGAGGAGTGGCGAATTGAGGTGACACAGACAATGGCCCTCAACAAAAAAGACTCGGGATGGGTGCCAAGTGCCCTGAAATATTAGCGGTGCATACTGGTGTGTGATTGACGACTACAGGATGGGGAAAGAGACGATGATGATGACACGATGGCTTTAACGCCTGTGGACATTATACGTCTGGGGCAGTGGCAGTATGTTCAGCATCACTGCAACAGAGGAAGGGGAATCGCGTGGGCGGCTGGAGGAGTATGTTGAACCGGGATTGATCCCACGTTCTTTTATGACCCATGTTTTACTCACCATCTCATCTATCCCCCATCGATACACCAAAATACGTGAATCCGATTGCGCATCTATTCGAAGTCGTCGCTTCACTCGTCATTCTGTCTTTACGTAAAGCATTGAATGGGGCTTTTATTCAAGCATGTCCACAGCACATCAAACGTGTCTGAGCGTGCGCAAAGCAGAGCAGATCGCGCCTCCGACCTTCCTTCTGCTCCATTCATTCGCCGTCAGTGTCTAATGTTGCAGCTGCTGCTGCTGCACCCGTTATGTCCCCGGCCACAGCTGAAAGCAAGTTCCACCCTTTCCCTCGAAGCCAAGTCTTGTCCAGAAAAGAGACAGGTGTCCCTTTCATTTAAAAAAAAACAGGAGGCCCCTTTGCCGATGGTTTCCCTGTTTCTGGTCTCGTTTCGTCGCCAAGACGCCACCGGACTTTCTTGTAGCAGGGACAGTAGAGTAGGCTCTCTTGCCGGGTTGCTGTGTAGGCGTTTTCTTGATCTGAACAGAAATCGAGCTCAATTGTGTGTGTGTGTGTGTGTGTGCGCGCCATGTGTTGGTGATATTGATCCGCCCGGCGATAGACAAACTGACCTCGCATCCTCTCTGCAGCTTTGCTCTGGTCTGCTCTTAATATGAAAAGGCCATCCGCCCATCCACGTCCATTTCCACACCACTAAACCGCTCCCTGTCCATCTTCACGCCCTCCACGCCGTCGCCATTGCGGCTGTCGTTGTGGGCGAGGGCGTGGGCGTGGGTAGAAACGACTCGCCGGGCCCGCTACCCACATCGGGCCACTTCTTGTGCCACAGATCGCAGTTTGGATCGAGCCAATTGCCCGAACAGTTGGCAATTTGCACGCTGTACATTCCACAGCCGGTCAGCCAGAAATTGACACCGCCAAAGTAGTGGCTGTTCCACTGGCACTTGTCGATGACATGGCGGAGACCGGCGCGGCACTGGTCCTGCTGGACGTCCAGGTCGCACTGCGCCGGAGTGCCGGACACATACGTCACATTATCGATGACTTTGGGGTGCCAACGCGCGAGGCGAGCCGCGAGTATGACCCCTGAGAGTTCGGTAAGAGTGTAGTTTGGCGTCGTTGCCGCGGACGCGGTGGTTAGACTGGCGTTGCTGGATGGTGTGTGTGTTCCCTGGACGTCGGTGTCCTTGACCGTGACCGGGATGAGGTCCGTAGGATACTCGTTGGCGTCGAATTCATGGCCTACATCATTGAGAGTAGAGATGAGCCGGAGAATAAAAAGACAAAACGAAAATGGAGTAAAATCATGGCGCAAGAAGACAGATGAGCCTCTAAATCAGAACAGGGGAAGTCAAGGATGCCAAGACCGAAGAGAATGAATGCTAAGGTCAAGGTGGTAAAGGGGCATGGCTCGGGATAGTGTACCTTGCGCGGGCAGATTCCCCGGCTTGTAAACTTCATCACAGAACAGATCCGCCAGCTGGGTCGCCGTTGGAGGGTCGATGTACCAGTCGCCGCCCCCTGTGGCGCAGACTGCAAATGGTGTGTATACCTCAGTGGTTGTGGATGGAGTTGGCAGCGTTGTCGACCTAGAAAAGGTGGAAGTCGTGGTGACGGCAATTTGAGCCTGGACTGAGGAAGTGAATGTGTAGAAGGCGAGAAGGACGAGGATCGTAAAGCGTTGGGTGGCCATTGTGCTTGGTGTGAGGTAAAAGCGATCTCAACGGAATGGGTAAGCAGTATTGAGGCGAGAAGGTGAGACGGAGTTGATGATGGATGGATGCGACTCGAGATGGCCTCGCAAGTCAAAAAGTAATGTGTAAAGGCGGAAGGTCAAGGAGGAGTGTGAGCGAGGTGAACGATGTACAAACCTGAGTTTTTATAGATAGATATATTAGTACATGTCAGCCAAGGAGCCGAAGATGAAACAGAGAGAGATGAAGGGAAAGCTAGGGGGGCCTTCGGAAGAGTACAAGGCGTCCGGTAAATGTATTGTCAATAATAAGTTTCTTTTTCCCTCCGTAAGGCGCTTGATGTGGGAAAGCCGAAGTCTCGTGGGACAGGGACTCTACGGTGACACAGTACAGGACGCTGGTACCCAATGTCAACAGGAAGCAAACAATTGCCAGACCTCGACCAGGAGAGGGAGAAGAAGTCACATGAGCTCTGATATCGACATTCGAAGCCATATTGACGGCACATTTCAAATGGTCATCTCCGTCGTGAATAGTCTCCACAAGTTCGATGGTGAGTCTGGAATGAGGTGGAGGGGGAAACGACATTCGGTCAATGGTCATATCAGCGTTTGTCCGCCGAGTTCCCTAATGGCTGAGATTGTCCTCCAGCCTCGGGGGCGGGAGCAAACAACTTGCACATTCCGGTGCACCAGGGTCCCAGGGTCCATGAACCAGGGTGTTATGGGCCGACGTTGCCTGAACAGCGGTAAACATCGACTTTCAAAGTCTGGAGGAGATAGGGGTGTCCCGTGTCTGGTTCAGCAACCACTCGACACCGTTGACCAGATTGTGAACCCACTTTCTATTAATCGACAGTTGCGGGTACATGGACCACCAGAGGTGCGGTACGCCAGGGTATATTTCCACCTTTGCTTGGCCGCCTGCCTCTTTGATCCTGTTGCAGTAGAAAATCGCGCTGTCTTTCCAGATATCCATCTCGGCGACCTGGTAGAACACCGGGCCTAGCCCGGCGAAGTCCGTCTGGGTCAATGGAGTAACAAAGGGATCGCAAGCGTCGAAATCAGATATTTCTGTATCCTAGCCGTGAGCTTTTTTTTTGCCTTTCCGGCCATGGAACAAAATATGAGGGGCTGTGCTTACGGCCATAGAGGATGTTCATCTCCCGAGTCGCGACCGGGCCGTTCCTATATCTTTCCCAACTTCCATTTGACAAGTGTTCTGGGAAGAGGACCTTGTTGTTCCCTTTCCTGTCAATATAGCTATGTGGCATGCCGGTACACATGAAGAAGTGCCCTGTCAGAGGAGGCTGTAACTTGTCGTCTCTTGCAAGGATGGTAGCCATGCAGGTCAAATTCCCGCCTCCCGACGCGCCGCCGGTGAGGAAGCCCTTGGACAGGTCCCCACCAATGGTCTTTGAGTTGACCGATACCTATCACTGTTCAGTCCAAGCAAGGGGCGATGGATGGGCCACGCACCCATTTAATGACATCGTAAGTATCGTAGACGCCAGTAGGATATGGCCATTCCGGGGCGAGGCGATATGCAACACTGACGATAATAATGCCCAACCTCATACACAGCAGCTGACAGAGGAACTCCTCAGTGTCCAGTCCGCCCATGCACCATCCCCCGCTGTGCGCATACACCATGACGGGCCGGGTCCCAGAATGTGACTTGGGGCGATAGATCCGAACCGTGACCGAATGTCCATCACGAACGGCCACCGACCTGTCATCTTCCGTCCAGAGGACTTGGCTACCCAGCGTCTCTTTGACGAAAGGGCTCTTCATAAATCGAACGTTGCCTTGAGCGTGGATCCGACGCGTTGCAGGCATCTTGTCAATTCGAGGCAGGAAAAATTTTGGCATCCCCTTTTCCCTCCATATCTAACATAAGGACATTGTTAGGGGGACGTCGATATTTGTCTCGTTGACAGCCGTACGCACCGCAGCAAGCTCGGAGTCTGTCTCTGGGGGGATAGTATTTCCATCGTTGGCCATTGTTGGCAATGTTGCGGTCAGTTCTTTTAATTCAGTGCAATTTTTGAGAAATGGAATTTTCTGCTGACAGAAGGGTTCCTTAAGCTGGTATATATCGAGCCGAGATTGGCGATGATGGATCTGTCCACGGATTTATATAAGCTGAGCAGTTAACGCGGCTCTTGACTCGGAAGAAGCACAAAAACAGGCATCGTAGTTGGCTGTAGAGCAACATCACCGGCGGACTTGGGACCCCATTAGCAGGATGTTATAAGACGACGCGGCCCAAAAAAGTGGCCGTAGCCCCGAGAACAATGGTCGAAACCCACCAGCCCATTCTAGATTGGTGCTCCTTACTGGTCTTATGTACTCGTCCATTAGATAAGGGCCCACGTCCACTGTCAGACGTCTTCAGGTGCGCAGGGGTCAAAGTCACAATGGTAAGACGATAGTGCGGTGTGAACGGAAACGCGGCACCCTTCCTCTGAGACCCATTGAGCAGGCTATGATGGACGATGGCGAATAGCATCAGATATGTGTTGTATATGTGTATACATACATACGTCCATAGATTGGATATGGCGGCTGGATGTCTAGGTCCTTGTCAGGCACGAGGCCCACCAGAGATTCGCCCTTTTCTTCTGTGAGGACCAAGGTCGAAGGGAGCGAGGAGCGTACCCAGTACATGTACTCGGTCTTGGCGAGCTCGGTACACCGAGGCAGAGCAGTTGACGGCGGTGTCACATGACATCAACACTAGTCTATTCCAGGACTAGCATGGAGCTGCCTGGAGGCACCTCGTTTTCCTGCAGTAAGTCGACTCCCTCTTGCTCCCTGCAACTCTTCCGCATCTTCTTTCTCAGATACTCGGTACATGGACAGATACTCAATAGATAACGTCTTTCTACTGCTATGGTTACTACGACCATTTCTCCCGGCTTGCTAGCTAGATTTTGACCGGTGGGTTGTTCAATTGGCCCTATCATTATCTGCACCTCCCATTGTACTGTAACGTCGAACTCTCTGCTTAAGTTCAAGCCTCGGCTGTTTGAACGGCGTTGATCCCAATCCAATCCGTCTGGTGCTTGATCCACCGGAATCGCGAACCTTCTACCGAGTAATCATAGATGTTTTGATGACAGCATCTCGTCAATAGTTCGGCTATTGACAATTGTATATCTGCTGGACCTTTCCCCAGACAGTGTCTGCGACGACAATTATACCCCGAATTCTTGCATTATACACAGTCGGATTGCTGGGTGAGACTCTCGGCCGAAAGAGACAGACAGACAGACGGCCAGACACCGACAAAGATGGGTAGTGCTGAACAGGATGTCGAGCTCAAAGACTTCGAGAGCATATTCAGCCTCGAGGGCAAGGTCGCTGTCGTGACCGGCGGTTCCCGAGGATTGGGCCTGAACGTTGCCTCCGGGTAAGCTAGACAACGTATTCGCCGTCCATGTCTCATGCACTGATTCCTTGGTCAACAGATTCCTCCAAGCTGGCTGCTCCAAAGTCTACATTACCTCCCGAAAGGCCAAAGCATGCGATGAAGCCGTCGCCGCTCTCAATGCTCTTCCCAACAAACGACCCGGCGCAGTCGCCATTTCGGTTCCCGCAGACGCCTCCAAAATTTCAGAGATTGAACGGCTGGCGGCCGAGGTCGCAAAGACGACCGATCACGTCGATATCCTGTTTGCAAACGCCGGTGCAACGTGGGGAGCCCCGTTCGAAACGCATCCCGAAAACGCTTTCAGCAAGGTCATGGATCTGAATGTCAAGAGCGTGTTCTACACTGTTCAGAAATTCGCGCCACTATTACAGAAGCGAGCGAGCACAGAAAACCCTAGCAGAGTCATTGTGACTGCAAGTGTCGCCGGCATCGGTGTGGGCTCGCTTGGAGAAAATGCCACATATGCATATAGTGCATCGAAGGCGGCCGCCATTCATCTCGCGAAGAACTTAGCCGTCGAGCTAGGCCCGAGAGGAATCATCACCAACGCGATCGCCCCTGGCTTTTACCCTACCAAAATGGCGTCGGGGCTGATGGAACTGCAAGGTGGGCAGGCCGCATTGGCTGCCGAAGTACCAAATAAGAGGCTTGGGCGTCCTGAGGATATTGCTGGATTGGTGGTGTTTTTGAGCAGCAGAGCAGCTTCCCACATCAACGGTGCCGTCATCACAACCGATGGCGGCTCGGTGCTCTCACGGGGCAAGCTATAGAGAAAATTGTCGCAATCTAAGAACAGATTCTCTGTGCATTTCGCTCTGATCGCCGCTCTGAACGCAAATTCGCCGTCAACACCACAGTCATCACTCGACAGGCGTCAATCTGATCATGAGCGGCTGAAGCTTCCATAGAACCTGTTCTAGACATCAGCAGAAACATGACGTCCACGGAAGAGACACTCACGTAGAACCTGGCCTCTTCGACCCATGTAGGGTGATCTCCATCAAGCTCCATGTCAAAATGCCAGAGCAACTTGGCTATGACGAGCCGTGCTTCGGTGAGAGCCACCCTCGCCGAACATCAGTAAAAGCACAGACTGCCAAAAGGACAGACAAAGAAATCTTACTGTTTGCCAATACAGTTTCTAGGCCCCAGGCTGAATGGCTTGAGAATCTCATCGGCCTGTAATCCGGACGGTCCCTTGTCTCCCATTTCATCAAGCCACCTCTCTGGCCGGAACTCCCTGGGATTGTCGAAGAATCGCCCCGACCGACCCATATGCCATTGGCCCATTGAGACGTAGGTCTGTGGACACAAGTTTTATCGTCAGCGGACGGGTGCTTATGGAGCAAAAGATAGGTTGGGCGACGATGAGCGGGTGGTCGATGACTTCACTTACTCCTCCCGGAACGACTTCGCCGGCGATCAGATGTCCTCCCTTCGGCGTGGTCCGGGGCGTGATGTAGCTAGCGACGGGGAAGATCCTCAGCGACTCGTCAACGGTCGCCTTCAGGTAGGGTAGGTTCGAGGTTGCTCTGATGGTGATCTCCCGACTGCTCGCGAAGCTCCGTCGAATCTCGTGTTGGAGCTTCTTCATAACGCGCGGCGTCTTGCAGAGGTGATAGAACGTCGCACTCAAGCATGTGCTCGTCGTCTCGGCGCCTCCGCCAACAATGAGCACGGAATTCGCGGTGACCTCCTCGTGAGTAAGGCGGTTGCCGTCCTTCATCTCGCGCATCATCAAGCCCACGATATCGGGTCTCTTCTTCGCTTGGATCTCCTTATTACCATCCGTGTTTTGTTGCTCGTCGCGATCAAGCCGCTGTTCAATCGCCGTGGTTGCCGCGTTGAAGAAATTGTCCCTCTCTTCTAGCTGCTTCTTTGTCAGTAACGGCATTAGCATCCCCTGGGTGATACCGAAACGGCGAAACTGGTTAAAGATTGTAGCATTTTTGAGGCCCTGTAAGAGAAAACTCGGCCAGGGATGCATGCGCCGGTTCTTCAGGCAATCGAACTCCTGATCCAGCGCCAGTTGGCCGATCACGTCGTTGAGTGTCCACAGGAACCATTCGACCATGTTTTGGGGGCCCTTTTCTTTGCACACCTGGGCTAGCTGCGTGCAGAGTAAGTCGACGTAGTGCTGCATCACGGGCTCGACTTCTAGGACACCCGAGTTCAGGAACGCAGGGTTTGCGAGGCGCCGCAATCGGGTGTGCTCAGCGTCGCTGGCCATGATCATGCTCTCGGGCATCTTGCGCTCATCAGCCGGCGGGAAGTGGAAACGAGTTTTCTGCAGCTGAGGTCGAGTGTTGTAGATCTGTGGCCAGGCTTCGGGGTTTGTGAAGGAAAGCTCATCGGGCGCGATGCGGACTATCGGCCCATAGGCATCATGTATGGCGTCGATACATTTGTACAGATCGCCACATGCCTGGTGCCAGGAAGCCGGAAGGCGGGAAGCTCTCCATAGCAGCGGCCCTGGGTATTTGGCCAGTGGGTGAAAAGGTGAAACATTGTAGATGAGTCGCAGGAGTACGAACACGATAAGCTGGAGGAGTGAAAAGATCAGCACCCGCCTCCAAGCCATCCTTGAGATATGTAGTTCAGAACCTGGCTTACTGCCGAGAGAGCATATATCCAACACCAGAAACCGAGCAGCGCATAGTGCTGGATAGAACTGATGTCGATTGTCATGGCCACCTATTGAAATGCGTCGAGCAAAAGAGACCAAAATCTCGAGCATTAACGGTGGGCTGAACGAAGGCTCCAAATATGGCGATAGAGGATATGGACATCGTCTACATTTTATGTTATACGAGAACATGCACCATCTAGAATCTCAGCAGTCCTCGAATTACGCATGGTCTCTTAGTGCTTATGATCCAGGATGGAAAGCGGGGCCTGTTCGATGCCTGTACCGAATAGTTGTAGACATGGCTGGGCTATATGTCTTGGTGTATTTGTACTTCGTACTCGCCATCCATGTCTCGGTCTGCGCTGTTCTACTATCGGTACAGCCTGAGAAATTCCACCAGAGCCATCATTGCCATCGCTGGGCCATACGGCATACTGGTCCGTTCGATGTCCAAATAATGCTTAAGATCCTTTCCCATCCCTGTTCCGAAGCTCACATCCAACAGTTCGCCATCATTGCCGATTCGTTGTATCACAGCCCTGACAGCCTTCATTGCGACGTCCATATATTCCTTTGAGATGTATCGCTTCCGTATGGATTTCAGAAGACCATAAGCAAATCCCGCTGTGGCGGATGCCTCCTGATAACTACCGTCCTTCTCTGACACGTCGAGCAACGTCCGCCACATGCCATCAACCGTCTGCAAGGTGCGCAGAGCTCTGCATTGTGCCTGCAAGACACTGACCAGGTACAACCTTAGGCCGTCGTCCGGAGGAAGGTCCAAGACCTCGATGAAATCCGGAATAGCAATCGTCAACCAACTATTCCCTCGAGCCCACCTGGCTCGCGCAAAGTTGTGACCTACTGTGCTAGGCACTTTGTCAACAAATTGCCAACCGTGGAAGAAGAGCCCTGTCTGAGGATCGTAAAGGTACTGGATGTGTAGCAGGAATTGTCTTTTTGCTTCTTCGACGTAGCAGGGCCGATTGAGCAGTTTCCCGATTTTTGCCAAAGGCATGACAGTCATCATCAGTGTATCATCCCAAAGTTGATTGTGGTTCTCTTCGAGGTACGTGATATGTTGCATCCCCCCAAAGGTAGTCCGAGGCAAATCATGCATTGCCCATTCAGCCCATGAGTCCAGCCAGGGTAGATAACTTCGTTCTCTGGTCTCTTCGTACAGATATGCGAGAGTCAAGAAACTTGCCATGGTGTTGATGTTCTTGGTGGTTCCCTCGGCTAACCTTGCAGCAAACCAGTCTTGCATGGTCTTCAGCGCCAGTGGTGAGGAGATCAGCGCATGATATTGGTACAGGCCGTACAGAGCGACGCCATGTGTCCATTCCCAATCACTCCATCCCTTGGTGTCAATAATCCGTCCGTCAGGCAGTTTCAGAAGGAAATGACCGGTCTCATCCTTGATGTTGACGAGATTGTGAATCAGCAATTCGATTTTTTCTGAGAGATCTTTGGCACTTAGTCCGTCGATGGTCAGAGGCGTTGGCATGTTTTCTCCCTGCTCTGCTCCTGTCTAGGACCCCAATATCCTTCTTTACCCCCTTTTATCGCTGCTGTTTCCTTTCAAGAGTCTTTCTTTGCTCTGGCATCAAATGCACCGAGATGGTCCGACAATATGATGGTGGCTTCTGCAGCCAAGATTTGGTGCACAGGAAAGTACCTCTTTTCCGGGGTTCTCGTGCCCGACAAGGCACAGATCAACCTAGCGAGACGTGGAGAAGCTTGATGCGGACTTTCCCCGAACCTCCACCAGCAGCTCATTGAGGCAAATTCCGGAGGAGTTCAACCGAACAACTCACTTGGTCGCAGAGCATCTCTTTCTCATCAATGGAAAACACAGTCGTATTCGGTGGAACCTCCGCCGAGGGTTTCGTTCGCTTCTATCCCGAGTAGCATGGAGAGCAACTTCAAATAGGAATATGGTCCACATCTGGGAGCCTCTGAGAACGAGGGTCCATATTTCCATCAAGCCGGAAATATCGAGTCATTTGCCCTGAAGACCTAGTCCTCTAAAAGAGCCATGCCCGGATCAGACAAAATTGTCGCCGACACCGTTACCTCCACAGATGGCACCCAGAAAGATGAGCTGGAGAAGCAGGACATCTCTCAAATCGAGAGAGTCGTGTCCGGTGGCAGCGATCTGCAGAAGGACTTCATCGATTATGACCGTATCGACAAGGACGTCGCGAAGTATGCGAACGCAACTCGCGTCGAGATCTCAGAGAAAGAAAATAGGCGCCTGAGGCGGATGATTGACAGGCGCATTCTTGCTGTCATGGTTCCGACCTACTTCCTTCAGGCTCTTGACAAAGGAACCATGTCGTTTGCATCGATCATGGGCATTCGAGAGGACCTCAATCTCCATGCACAACAGGTGGGACCTCGTCCCCAATTCAGAGTGCAGGAACTGACCACCGATTCCAGTACTCATGGCTCACGACCTGCATCTATATTGCCGTCCTTATCGTGGAGTATCCCACAAACTGGACGATTCAGAGGGTGCCGATTGCAAAGTATCTTGCTTTGAACATTTGTCTGTGGGGGGCCATTCTTGCTCTCCACTCTACGGCGAACAACTTTGCCACGATCCTCACGTTGAGGACATTGCTCGGCATCTTCGAAGCTGTCTGCCAACCCAGTTTTCTCATCCTCAGTAGCATGTGGTACAAGCGCGAAGAACAGGCCGAAACCGTGACCTACTGGTACATGATGAAGTAAGTCTCCCGGAAACCCCCTATCAGTTGTCGCAGAGGCCTTCGAGGTTTCTTGTCTTTCGAGATAGACATTTTCAATGTTAACGACAAAATAGTGGAGGTCAGCAAATTGTGGGTGGTCTCCTTGCATATTGCTTCACCCAAATTCAGTCTGGTCCTCTGAAATCGTGGCAAGCAATTTTTATTACTTACGGATGTTTCTCTGTGCTTTGGGGGCTTTTTGTGGGCTGGTGGATGCCTGATTCTCCGATGAAAGCCAAGTGCTTTTCAGAGGAGGACAAGAAGTTGATGGTTGAACGAGTGAGGAGCAACCAAACAGGACTGCAGAACAAGAAGTTCAGGCCAGAGCAGGTCAAGGAGGCATTCCTGGATCCGCAGACGTACTGCTACTGCCTCATCCAGATCTGCACCACTCTGCCCACTTCTGGCCTCGGTGCTTTTGCGAACATAATCATTACAGGTAAGTACGGAATCACACGTGCCAGGTCTGGAAATACTTACTTCCATCAAGGGTTCGACTTCACCGTCCTGCAGACACAATTACTGGCGATGGTCCTGGGCGCCGTCATAATTGTCATCTTGCTTACTTCGACCTGGCTCGTCAAGAAGTTCCGCCAGAATTGCCTGGTGATGGGAATTTTTGTCATACCGTGCGACCTCCCCATCGATTTTCCCTGTATCTGGCTGACGGGATGGTAGATCTTTCGTCGGCACCGTTGTTCTGATGAGCGTACAGAACACCGACACGGCAACAAAGGTGGGACTCCTCATCAGTTACTATATCGTGCTCTCGTTCTGGGCTGCTCAGACACTGGCGATGAGTATGATTTCCCGAAATGTCGGAGGACAAACGAAGAAGTCGATCGTCGTCACAATGAATTTTGTATCCTGGTGCACGGGGAATGCCGTCGGTATGTCAACTTCACCGCCACCGGCAACGACCACATTGAATCGCTGACTCTGCGTCACCAGGTCCGCAAGTGTTCCTATCTTACGATGCTCCGCGTTATTTCATTGCCTTTAGCACTCATCTTGGCTGCTATGTTCTTCTTGTTTTGGTGATTGTGTTCCTTTGGTTCCATCTCAAGCGGCAGAATCGAAAGAAGGATGAGTTAGCCTCTGCCGGGATTCAAGAGGCTAAGGATGAGACTTATGTGCACGCATTCGACGATTTGACGGACCGCGAGAACCCCAACTTCAGGTACATTTATTGATGAAAGGGGCGAGGGGTCAGGCGCAGCGGCCCAGTTGGACTCTGGGAAAGCGGTTGGCGCATGACCGATTTGTTTCTGTCTGACCGAAAGTCGCACAGAGAATTCAAGGAGGTTCAAGGAGGTTCAAGGAGGTTCAAGGGGTTCCTGCCAAATGAGGGCAGCAGGATGGGAAAGTCCGACGTCAGACGATAATAACCACGTTGCCCTGCGCAACATGCTTAATAAAAACAATGGAGTGCTTGCGCTGTGCACAGGCCTCATCGCTGCGCACATGCAATCACTCAACTTGATTGTCGTCGTATGATGGCGAGGCGCTCATCTTCAATTCCATCTTCCGTGCACGACGGAGCAGAAGTATGCGCCTTCCAACACTCCTCTCCGCTTTCTCTGCAGCAGGAGCCATCTTCTTCGTCTTCTTCTCCACTTGCTCCACCGCGGACCAACGTCTCCCAAACTCACGACTACAATTTCTCTGGCGCAGTCTACGATGAAAGCACCTCAAACTCGGAGTCAGAGGCCCTTTCGCAGCCGGACCACGGGTATGAAGACAGCATTGTGGACGCCGACCACCGCGTCGTCTCAGGATGCTCATCGATTTCCTCTTTTCCGACAACAATATCACAGTCCCTGCCTTCGAGCCGAGAACAATATGGTGGCTCTCGTACACCTTCGAAACGCGACTCATTTGGTTTCTATTCCTATGAAAAAGCAGCCGCCCCCCACCCCGCTACAACGTCCCCAAGAAACCTCCGAGAATACCACTCCGCTTTTCGCCATGCCAGCAGTGTCAAAGCTCTGCAAATGAAAGACGAAACCATGAGTGACACACACAGTGTTATAAGACACCACAGACGGACCGGCTCACAAATGTCGTCATACAGTCAGAGGAGTTCATTTTCTATTCAGACATCTCCGGCCAAAAGATCAAGCCGGTCACACCACACCTCACCCCTGAAAGGCGGCACCAATCTCAAGAAGGAATTCCCTCTCATACTCTTGCATTGTACATTGTTGCCACCCAATCAACGCTTCCAACCCTCGTCTCAAGAAAATGCAGCTCTGAGCGAATTTTTGCCAGAGGAGTACAAGCAGCGTTGGATCGCTTTGCGAGACAGGCTGACGGATGTCGAGATCAACAGTAGAGGGGTACTGATCCCTCACCCTAGGGATGATTATGGACTTCTAGAAGAGCGACTCTTGGAAAGCTTGGACCTTGAGAAGCCTCGCACTCAACACAACCAT
Source organism: Cladophialophora psammophila CBS 110553 (assembly GCF_000585535.1). Lineage (NCBI taxonomy): Eukaryota > Fungi > Ascomycota > Eurotiomycetes > Chaetothyriales > Herpotrichiellaceae > Cladophialophora > Cladophialophora psammophila. The sequence goes on along the minus strand of NW_006912940.1, from coordinate 298,725 downwards.
TACTTCAACGCGGGTGGCAGTAGCGCAGACAGCGGGTTTGAGAGTGGGAGCCTTACCGACGATGAGGCTGATCTTGATGGTTCGGCTCACCTCAAGTGTCCAGACTGTGGGAGTCATTTACGCCCAGAAGCGATGAACCGCAGGTGGGATGTCAAAGTTTTTGCTGCCAATGGCCTAATGCGGGCTGGTGCATGGGCTGCAGCATGGCAAGAGATGGAGAAGGTCGACGTGGAAATCAATGTTTGCCTGCCAGAAGAGATCTGCCAGGAACTCGACGCAAAGCTTGCATTCGTGGACGACTCGCAGGTTGAGACAAACCCGCCAGACCCCGGAGAAGCAATTCGAGAGCCTGAAAGCATAACTTCTCGCGAACGAGAAGTCTACGGTGAGTTCGGACGCCTTGAAAGTGAGATTTACACGATCAACTTCGCAAAGCAGCCTGTGTTGGAATCAGAGCCTATGCAGCCACCACCTAGCTCAGGGTCTTTCGAGCGAGACACGCAGGCCCAGATGGCTGCTCCTGGCAGGCAACACACCAAAGAGACCAGAAACCTTCTGATTGTCGTCCTTAGCTTCTTGGTATTATTGTTTGCATTGACAGGCAGACGAGAATCCAAGAAAGAGAGCCCTGTACCGCCATTGCAGTGTACGACCCCACTGACAGAAGTGCTCACTACCACAGTCACGACAACGAGCATTGCTGTCTCAACAACAACGCTGACAGCCTCCATCATTGCACCGGTACCATATGAGTGTTCCCTATCAGAAAGGGCCGATAATCTGACGGTGGTATCAATGGAAAGCTCGACCGAACAACCCTCAGCAACGGATCCATCCCGTCCGCCCCCAGAACCCACGCAGAGGGACGCAATCAGCCCAGAGATACCACTGAGAGTTGAACTAGAATACGACGAGAATCACTCCAGCTTGGCATCCGAACAAGGTGGCTCGGAAAATGAACTCTCTGTATGACTCGACTCGACTTATATGGCCGAATAGTGAAATGAGCCATAAAGGGAAGTGAGGCCATGCAGGGGGCTCAAATGATGTTCTTGGGCATGTTGAATGGAGACTGATCAAAGAATCTCTCAGTGGCTGCCGGGGATACCGACTGAGTTGAAGATGATTACGTACGGTCAAGTCAGGTGCCAATGGTGCCAACAATGCGGCTGACCATGATGATGTGAACGTTGGAACGTTAGGCTGATGGTTTTATATTTGATGAGAAGTGATTGGCAAACATGTGGCATTCTTTTCCGCGGGTGGCAGCTCTCCTTGGCGCCTTCAATGGCCCGTTCTCGCCCGATCGCATTTCGGTCCCAATGCTCCCTGCCTTCTCTGGCTATAATACGGAATAACGACTTCAATTTCTTTGCTGATTATGAGTCAAGCGGAGCCTCACGGTGAACCCCGTCCGGTCTCAAGGTCCCTGCCGCGGAGGTGCTGGAATTTATTTGCAGTCAGCCGGAAAGAAACCATATGCACATGTCCCAGCCGCGGGGAGAGGGCTGGAAGCAGATGTCAAGACACAATTGTCGCAACAAGGCAATGTCCGGCTTTGGTCAGCTGAAGTGACAAGCCTCTTTTTGCGCTTCTCGGCTCGCAGAACCTGACCACTTACTGTCCGGCGACATAAGGCTGAGGAACTCGCCTTACGAAATTGGCGCCATTTTCCGGTTAATCTAACCACTGCCGAATCGGTCCGGAATGCAATTGTGGGCCAAGCCCCCCCTGAATACCAACGTTGTAGGCTGCTCGGCTGGTAATATTATCCTGCAACTCGTCTCCTCCCAGATATGAAAGATTTCCTCAAGTCTCTTACCCTGTGTTGGCCTGTCCATAGTCGCCAAAATATACCGTCAGAAAAAGCACGTCTTCTCGCCTTGCTGGTTGCCCACATCGAAGTCGCAACATCTTGTTGCCAAGCAGCCAGATGGCGTCGCCAAGGCTTTTTGACCTTCCATTGGAGATTCGTCTCGAGATCTACCGTCTCGTATTTGGCCGTGGAAAGGCCGTCATCCAGGCCACAAGCGAGGATGATAGTTGCGCTCTGTTACCCCAGCTCGCAAAGTTCGGGAACCACTCGCCAAGGTCGTCCCAGCTCTTGAGAGTCAACAAAACGATCCTCTTGGAGGCGCGGCCAGTCCTCTATGCCAACACGGTATTCCATGTCATCAACCAGGCCTTTGCGGGAAAGTTGCCAACCCGGATCAGCGACGGTCATCCATGTGCGTCGCACATCAAACACCTAATTTGGCAGCTGGATTGTGACATGCTAAAGCATTTTTACCACGAAGACCTTCAACTCGACCTTGCCGGAGTTGGCCATTGGAGCAGTCTTGAAATACGGTGTCGAGCCGAGACGTGGCGGAACTCGTTTCTGGGCGAATGGTGTGATCGGGAAGCTTTCATCAGAGGCAGGGCTCAAATGGTTGAGTATGCTCAAGTGTTTTACCATGCCATGAGCAGCCGCAAGGGAGGAGGGAGAATTACCTTTGTTGAAGATCGAAGTCAGTTGGGGCGTGGGCGTATCATCTTGAGACTGAACAGCGGCCGAGTTGGTTCGGCGCAACAGCAGTCTTTGGATGAATTGTTGATCATCGCCACCCCATAATCCAACGGCTTGGCCCCCCTACTGATTCCACATCGATGGAGGTTCAGCGTGCTGGGCGAAGTGACGACAAGGTGGTCAACTTCGGGCCGATGGGTCTTGCCAAAGCAGGTCGGTCCCTTTTCTCTAAACACCAGGGTGTTAGCTCGGAGCGAGGTCCCAACAAGCTGGGAATGGTCGAACGCCTCTGCCGATACATACCACTGCGGGATATTATTCTTCGCCCACGGGGTACAGGGTCTCAGATTTAGGAACACCGTCCTGTCTTATACCGGTCTCTCTCGATTCGATGCCTTGCTGAATTGTGGGACAATTTTCAAGGGTGGCAGCGTTCAGGGTCTTCAAGGGGATGAGAGCTTGGTCGAAGAGGGATGGGCGACTGACGCGGCGATCAAAGGTCTTTTGGGGGCACGAATGAATGTAAACACTTGGAGAGATTGTAGGCAGGCAGTTTGATGTGCGGCAGATTGGCTTGAAATAGCCTAGTTGCCTAGACGATGGGCTAGATCTCCGAAGTTCGAGTTCGGTGCGAGGGCGACAAAATCCAGGTGGATTTTGCTAGCTGGTGGCCTTGTTAGATCGGGAGCGAGCCATCTTTAAACGGGCAGGGCAGGAACTGGCCTACCAAGGTATGCGCTTGTGGATAGATGGGGGAGACTCGCAAATGGTAAAAGCCATTGAGAATCTAGAGTCTGACGTGATGCGGGAGTCGCCGACAGCAAGAAACAGCAGAAACAATCGTCAACAATTGGCGACTGGGGGCGGGTTTGGCAGTGACGCAAGAGAAATCCGGATCGCTCAGGCGCGACCGCAGCTTTTTTGCCCTTTTCCCTCTAGTGGCACTGGGGCACTGGGGCACGAGGGCACGAGGGCACGAGGGCGCTGGGGGACTAGAGCACTGGAGCAAGAGTAAGTAAATAGTGCCAGTAACAAGTGCCAGTACCGGGACTACTATTACGAGGTACCTCCCCCAGTACCCGAGTATAAGTAGGTTACTGGTCTGGCTCGCTGGTCCATACTAAACCGACTAACAAGTACAGGGTAGCAACTTACTCCGACCCACCTCCACGTTTCACTCTTCAGATACCCAGTACTTCTAGAGCTGCCCTTTCAGGCCTTGTTGTTGAGGGGCGATGGATTTGGATTCCTTTTTCGCAGTCTTGAGATTGGACAGTCCGGAGGTCCGAGCTTCAGTCGGTGCCGTCATAGGGAAGGCCTTTTCCGTCATGGTCGCTTATCAGAGTTGGAGTGGGTGTTTGTTTTGTATTCCTTTCTTTCACTTGTACTTCGTACTCCCTACAAGTCTATCTCATCAGCTCATTTCACTTCCGCCTCAGTTCCCCTTCACTGTCCTAACAGTTTTATAACAATTTCTCTCGGAAATATGGACCGAGCGTAAGTCGAAAAGCCCTTTTTGGTGGGCGAAGGCGAAAGGGGGGGGGGTTTCTTTTTCCAAACATCGTACCACCTGTAAATCCTGCACTACCTAATATGCATTGAACTAGTCGATCGTACCTAGGTAAGGACAAGCACAGAGTACTTGGTACACGAGTTACTAGTCCTGGGTATGTGTGCATGTACCGACAGTGGTAGCGGTAATTTCAGCCTTGGAGGAGGAGCGGGTGTCACAGTCGAATCTCGATGGTGTTGATGGCGGCGACCACCAGGGTGAGCTATGTAGTTCCTGCCAATCACTGATCAATTGATTTCCAACCCTTGACAATGTGGCTTTTCTCTCTTCCACTTTCCCCTCTTTCGTTTTCTCCCTTTTCATTGTGCTGTTCACTTCCCTCTTCATAGCCTCTTCCCTCTGGGACTTCCGTACTGACTGTCCGGACAACTAATCCTGTTAGCCTGTTCCCTGCAGCTTCCGCTCCCCTTCAACGGCCACTTGCATGCCCGCCCTCCTCCCTCCATTTTAAAGGCCTTGCATTGTTTGCGCTGCAATACATCAGCCGCTAACTGTTGTTGGCTACTCTGTGTAACCTGCGATCCACTGCCATCCAATCCCTCTGGCTCTCTTGACTCCCTTGGGTTCCCTCTGGTCACTTTTGGCTTCACTTTTGGTCAGCTCGTCCTGCCTCTACCCCGCAATACCGAGTACTAACGGCGATTCCCTCGTCATGCACGCCCCGTGCTTCTCAGCATGTCTTTCGCCAGCGTGTTCATTCCTCGCTACTTCGGTCCTAGGTCTCGCAAAGTACCTCGTCTCCCTGTTTCCCCTCCTTTCGAAACCTATCTTCACCCACGGCAGTACATGGTCACCAGGTATCGATCGCGTCGAGTCTCCCCTCCCCAGCTACCGCCACCAACTCTCCCCTCGACGTACTGCTCCGTCCTTCCCGATTGCGAATAACTGCTGGGCACTGCTGGGCACTACTAGGAATGGACCACATGCGCACCAGTAGTGACGGAGGAACCACGAGCTCTACAAAATTGACTCCATCATCTGACCCACTGCAGCTGGACTCACCCAGTCAGCCTCATCAACATGCCGTCGCTAGGTATCGCGACCTACTTTGTTTGCACTCTGCAACCTGTTACCCCGTATCGCCCCCTTCTGAATCGCAAGGGAGTCCGGACCCCTCTTTTTTTCGTTCCCTTTTGTTTCCCTCCGCTCGTTGATCCCTCCGGCATATCGAACAAGCCTCGTGTCTCCACCTCCACCTCGTTCTTTATCACCACCATCACCACCACCACCACCACCACCAACAACCCCGGTCTCCCAAGCGCTGTCACTACGGTCATGGCATGTGCCTTGACGCTCCCCATTTGATGCCTCCTAACGCCTCACGAGACCGTTGACAACATTGAGTATCTACAGACGCCCACTCGATCCAGGAGAGACAAAAAAAAGCTAACAACAGCGTAAAATGAAAAAAAAAAAAAAAAAGTGACTCGTCTACTTTTCTTCTGGTCCATCCATTACAAGCTCCCTGGTCCTCCCTTGCAGAACCCCTCCCCGCCCTCTCTTTACCTCTTCCGCTCTAATGAGCTGGTACTTCTGGTGTAGCTCATGTCAATCCTGCTTTCTGCTTCCTCCATCTGGTCGGTTTTCCTGTCCGAGTACATGAACGACACCCTTTTACCTCCGGCTATTCTAACCAGTGGCTTGCACATCTCTGATCCATCCATCCCTCCCCCAGGCTCCCAAGTCTAGACAACTCCTGTCACCGCTCCTCTAGTGGCGGAGGAACCAGGAATCCGAGAAAACAGGTACATATGATCGACGACCCATCTAGTCTGCTCCTTCTTTGATACTTTTCTCAGGCCTGGTGCGAGCAAGACTGGAGCAAAACCGAAAAGGTTTAATCTAAAGAAGACGACGAGGAGGAGAGGAGAGAAGAGAGGAAAAAAAAGAAAAACAACCAGAAAACAGAAAACCAGATAAAGGAGGACTCTTTTCTCAAAACCTGCACTATTGTCGTACCGCCTCTTCGCTACTGTGCCGCCTCCTTCCTCCCTCCTGCATTGGATTTGCTGGACCTGATTGGCCTTCGTTTGCCTTGTTGCACTTCCTCTCCGATCAGTGGTCACACCTTCCCGCTCATTCACTCTATTCCCAGTCTCAGCCACGCTGGCGCCTGTCTGAAAGCACCGTGCAAGCTTAGCTCCTGCATCCCAGCAGTTTCCGCTGCTGTGTGACATTTGTTGTCTTTGATCCAAATACACTTGCCTACCTCTCCTAGCAGCGGGTGCCTCGCGTGGCTGGCCTAGACTCCAAGGGACATTCCTGGCCCAGAACAAGAGTCGATCATGCCGACGGCAACTTCGACTGACTTCCATCTCTACTAAGCAGATACACTTCCGTCACCATGTCGTAAGTTCTCTTGTCCCGAGAGGTACATTAGAAATTGCACTAAAGGGCTTTGCTTGCTGGTCCAGCCTGGACGGCTACTCTTTCGGGCTTCATTTCTATGTCTTGACCTCACCGGTCCGAATCTGACCTCCCCATCACACCAGGTCACCCCCTCCAGCCAAAAAGCAAAAACAATTCGCTTCCACCACGTCTTCTCACACTAACAAAGAGGTACCAGCGCCTCAGGCGCCGCTGGCACCCAAACCCAATGCCGACCTGCTTCAACCTCCACCTAACCCGTCGAATCCCCGCAAGCGACGTGCATCACACAGTCCGAAGCTGAATACGCTTCCTCCAGGCACAGCTTTGCCCTCAGAATCCACACAAACCAACGCCCACATGCCGGCGTCGCTGGCCGAGGAAGCGGGCAAAAAGCGCGGGCGAACCAACACGCCGTGGTCTGCTCAGGAAGAACAACGATTGAAGCAAATGCGTGATGCAGGTCACAGTTGGAGTGAGATTGCAAAGGTAGTCCTCTTTGGTTGGCCTCTGATTAGAATATTCCTTGTGCTGAATCATGACAGGCCTTTCCCGCACGGACCGAAGGCAGTGTGAAGAAACATTGGTACAAGGTACGGCTTGGGTTGAAGCAATCGGAGTTGTTACTGACTGAGGGATTCAGGATATGCACTATGCTGAATTTGCCGAAGATGAGGTATGTATGCGGTAGTGATGATTCGACTTCTTAATCTAAAATGAATGTCTACAGTCGGCAGCACTTCGTGAAGCTATCAAAGAATATGAAGCGAACAAGTGGAAAGCGATTGGGCAGAAGCTAGGCAAGCCGGCAAAGGTCAGTATCTGGTCGTGATCCAACTCAGCCGCCCTGCTTATCAATGCGTATTTATTCCAGGCATGCGAACAATATGCAAAAGAGCATTTCAAGACTGGCTGATGCGTATCTCCACTGGTGAAGTCAAGCTGAAGCGCCGGCGTTGGAAGGTATTCGGACGATCTAAATCTCATTGAATTTGCTGGATTGCTAGAACTGTTCCGAGTTGAAGTGCTGATAGGAGGATGTTTGCGCCACCCGGAGACAGACACAGACTGTATGGCCACGTCAATGGCAGAATCGAGCGACGATGGGATAGACCTGGAGGGGGGAGATGGCGGTGACATAATACCACTTCGTGAATGAAAGCTAAAAGAAACGTCAACCGCGATGCGATGCGCCGTGCCTCGAGCCGTCGACCGTGACCTAAATGCGGCTTCAGGGTTGGGGTGCCTCAAGCGTCTTGGGAATCTGTCAACCATGCGGATGCCAATCACGAGGTCGTTTCCGAGCTTTGTGTCGCGTGGGGTCGGTCGCTGGCCACCCTGACCGCCAGAGAAGCACGGCGATGAAGATGCTTGAGGTATCTCGCATCCTGCTCCAGGGCACTTGTCCTGAATTTGGTGTCTTTAGAGGGTCGAGACTGGACCGAAGGGGCGGAGGCTGGAGGGCAGCGAGGCAGGCACAAATGCATAACTGAGGTTGGAAGCCGCAATGGCCGGAAGAACTATTTCTCCGGAATCCGCCCTCGCCAAACTAAACTGCTTTGTCTCGCTCTTGGTTGTGCTCTCATTCCTGTGCAAACACACCCAGCTCTTTGCCAGACCATCTATATCGTGTCTCTCGCTGTGTCGCTGTGTCGTGATGAAAGTCTGGCTCCCTCCAGTTGACCCGAAGTTCTGCCTTTTGTTGCTGTGCCACTCATTCACGGCCTCCCATCACTGCTCTCGGTTGCACAGCCTGACAGCTGTCGTTTCGACAAGGACTGAACTCGCTGGCTCCACCGCCTGTTTACACCATCTGCTCAAAGGCGCAACATGCCGGTTCACGTCTTCCGGTCTCATTCACGACCGTCCTCTGTGCTTCCTTGCCAATGAGGGGCGGCGTGACCCGTGGCTGGGTTCCCTCCCGAAGAGGGACCGCTCTGTGCATGAACACCTGTTCGTCCGCCTGCGCCCAGCAGCCCCACAGTCGAGGTTGGGCATTCGCTTCGTTTTCTGCCGAATCACGACTCACGGTGTTAGCCCTTGCCTCCCATCTTGGCTTTTGTCCTTATTCATGAAACTCGGTTTCCTGCATCCCGGTGTTTGTCGACTGTGGATGTTGGGGTTTCTGCCTATGCGTTTCTCTCCTATTCCTCTCAGTCTCTTCCCGGAGGGTGCAACAACTGCGACACAGCGCTGACTGTCTCGATGGTGAGAAGTCACAAGGCCGACCGACCGTCACTGCAACTGTTTTTCTGTTGCGCTGACCACGACAGAAAACCCTCACTGCTGGCTTCTTCACCGCTCATGCCTCTTTCTAGCTCCATCTCCTCCTTTGCGGGTGCTCGTTTGGCCTTGTTGAAGTACAGCATCAGGACTCACGGAATACGGCGAGTTGAGGATGTCAAGAACAATGGCACAACTGAGGTATGCGGATCTTTTGGACGACTAAGTTGAAAGGACGGACTGGTCTTGCCCATCATACCGGCGCATGCCTCCTGACTCGCCGGGCTGTCCATGAGCTCGACTTGCGGCTTTGTCAATTCGCACTGTCATCGGGAATTGCTATCGGCTGTTTCAGTTAACCTGGAGGTCGACATCCGCATAGACTCGGGCTTGTCCACAAAGTTTTGATCATGCCACGCGCCTTGCTGATCCCCGGCAGGATCCTCACGATTCCGCTGAACTTCGTTACCCAGTCGTATTGGTCTCAGTAACCATCAACAGAAATTGCAGGCCAAGCGCTTCGGGCAGCGTCCTCCAATGAACCTAGTCGCTTTGCGGGTTCACTGCGGAGTGACTACATTGCAGCAATTGTGATCCCCTTTTGCCTCTATTATCCAAGGGAATATTATCGGAGTTTCGTATTGGGTCTCATTTCGGTTTTGTGTCGCAGCCTCATCTTCAAGGCGTCGCAGCTACTTTGTTTCCTAGGTTCCATTCCACGTTCCAACAACACTCACTACTGAACACCTAGCATTGTGGCAAATACACTTCTCTGGCTGTCTGGGCCAAGCTGCTGCAGTGCTCTTCATTCCGCTACTCCTGGCTCCCGACCTCTCACTGATGGCTTGGCTTAGCTGGAATTTGCGTTGTTGCGGTTTTCATCATAAGCACAAGGATGATCGTGGAAGCAGGCACCGAGATTTGGACTTGGATTCGTGTGGCTTACGCTAACAGATCTCGATGTCCGCAACGTATCATCGACTGAAATCTTCCTTCCTGACCATCATGCCTGATTTGCAGTCTAAACCTGGTGAGAGTGGAGGCGCCGTTAACAATGTATTTCGCACCATCGTCAGCTTGTTATGCTCATATGACGGGATTGATATGATATCGGGAGTCCCTCCGATCGATAGAGAACTCCGCATGGCGGATCATATTACCCAGAAACTTGATATGGATCCTGGCCAGGCGTTAGTCTCATTCTTCTAGACCCCTCTGCCCATGTCGTTTTCCGGTTACAACACTTATCTCTTCGACAAGGAATATGCGGTAAAGCGATCTCCAACTAACCAGGACTACAATCGCCTACAGCTTGGATATTTCCTGGTTCGCGCATCCGTAATTTCCTATACCGTTCCGTCATCAAACCGTGAGGTTTTGGCTGGATCGATCGGGAGTTGCCTGGAAATAACAACGAGCTGCTTCCAACAGACCTTCCATTTCTTCGATGCTCACCGCTAGGCTAGCATGCGCCGAACAATGACTGTGGTCACCTAAAGCTCAGATGCATCTGTTCTATTATTAAGGTCTCGTCATCGTCTCCGAGCGGGTCTGACACCGTTGGACCCGCTTTCCTCTTACTGTACACTCCTGATGACTGATCAGGATAATAGAAGGATGCGCTAATGCTTTTCGAACTTCTCCTGCCATGAGTTCGAAGAGCTCTTGAAATCTTTGCCATCGTACATATATCGCGCAGATTCACCTGATATCCTCGCACAGAGAGGTTTTCTAATCGCGCCTCAGATCACAATCTCCTCCAAAAATGAACTCCCCCTGCGAAGTGGCCAAAAGCGAAGAGGAGTTCCTTATCCAATGACGGATCGAGGCAACAACAGCTCATGAGACCCCGAAGTGATCACCATCTTAATCTTTGCGGCATAATGTTTCGAGCTTCCAAAGACAGTTTCGACAATGCAGACAGCATTTCTTCAACGCTAGGATGACTTGTGGACCTTCTGAGCTCGACTGCAATGCTGTGTTCCACAGACCCGGTTCTTGTTCAACCGAATACTGAACAAAGTTGGCAATCTGGTGCGGTACTTCTAGAGCACGTACTCACTATATCGCAAATTCGATTCGCCTCTGAGATCGGACGTTAACATTCAACGGGTGATGGTTCTATCTTTACCCTTCGCCCTTCGCCCTTCGCCCTTCGCCCTTCGCCCCCAGGACGTCTTCAATTGAATGAGACTGCGTTTCCAACGGCTCTAAATACACCATGATAGCGGCAATGACGCCCATCAGCTCATAATTTACTGCTCGGGCGTTCCACATTGATACGGCGATGATATGCATCTCTCATCTCTCTCCGCAGCATTTTCCCGGACGGTGTTCGTGGAATCTAGAGGGTTTGTCATTAGCAGAGGAGAGAATGCTATCCGAATTTAGGCTCACCGAGTCAACTATCTCGATCCCTCCGGCTAGGTGCTTATGTTTGCTCAGGCGCTGTCCAACATGCTCATTCAACTTCGCGATCGCCGCTGTCGCACCTTGTTTCTTGCCTTCCGGGCTTAGAACCACCCATGCTCTCGGGAACAAGCTTCCGTCCCCTCGACCGTTATTTACTCCGGCAACGCATGCGTCTGTCACAAGCTTCTCTGGGTGATCGAGCAAGGTATCTTCCACTTCGGTTGCTGCCACCTGCAGACCTTTCACCTTGATCATCTCCTTCAGGCGATCGAGATAATGAATTCGATCTTCAGCGTCACGCATTACAAGGTCCCCTGTCCTCAACCAGCCCGGCTCCGCGAAAAGCTCGGCAGTGGCTTTCGGATCTCGAAAGTATCCCATGCTTACCACGTTCCCCCTTGCCCACAGCTCGCCCTTGCTGCCCTTTGGCACATCTTCCAGAGTGTCCGGGTCAACAACTCGGCCTTCCATTCCTGGCAGAAGGAACCCGATTGTTCCGGGCTCTGATGCCTTTAAGCCGAAAATTCCCGCCACCGGAGGTGATGCAATGGATGCGGCTTCGGACAGGCCATATCCAGAGGGAATGGGCGTTTTCACGGGCAGTTTCTGGGCAAGCTGATAAGCCACGTCTGGTGGAAGATATGCCGCGCCACTGGAGCAGGCGACAACCGATGACAGGTCGTACTTTTCCGTCAGCGGAGACTGAGCAAGCTGCCTCACAATCGGAGGAACTAGAGGTAGGACCGTGATTCTATACTTCTGAATGGATCTAAGTGCGAGTTCGACATTCCATTTCGACATCATGACATTGGTGGCTGGAGCAAGATTAACCCGCAAAATCCACATGATCATGCCATAGGAATGATATGCTGGCACAATTCCAAGGAGTGTTTGGTGGGTGAGGGGTTCAACTTTGTTGAAAAGTGCAGTCAGCGTCGCCGCAGTGATCCCTTGCAAACCGCTGTGGACTGCATTTTTGTGGGAGATCATCATCGCCTTGGGGAGACCAGACGTGCCTGACGACTGGAACAGATAACACAGCTTGTCACCGCCAACGAGGTTTCTTTTGCGCTCTTGCATCTGCGAGCCTTGTCTTACGAGGGATTCCACGGTTAGGTAGCCCTCCAAGGAATCCAAGGAAGCATCATCTGCCAGCACGACGATTTTCCTCTCGTCAAGCACGAGTCGAAGCTTCTCGTTCTCTGGACCGGACCCGAGCTTGATAGCTTCACGCAGCACAGGCAGAAGCGTCTCATGGCACACAATAGACGTGATCTGCATCTTCCTCAGGACATGCCACAGTTCGTACGCCGTGGATGCAGGGCTTATGCCGCCAAACACCAGCTCGGCACGAAAACATGCATGAGCCAGCATGGAGTAGTGGATGTGATTGCGGGAAAAGAGGCCTAAAATCTCCCCGTTATCTCTGTCATCCACCGGCGACCTCGTCAATCCCAAAGGATTGGGACCATCATAACGAAGTGTCCGTGCTAACGCGCAAACTCTTTCGTAGAATTGGTGGAGTGTGACTCTTTGATCGGTCACAGCGTCGATGAAAAGGTCATAATCTGGGGGCAAAGGCTGACTCGGGGGGAAGCACAGTTCGTGCACATTCAGGTCCTTCGGCGTAGGGGGAAATGGGCCGAACGGAGATTTGAAGATCTTGTCGTTTGTCGGCTGGTACTTGCCATGCACATCTGGTGCTTCTGGATGGACGAATCTAGCCCAGTGCGGCGCCATCTCCCAACCAACAACTCTTCTGGTCAGTCAATTTCGATGGGCGTCCCAGGTATCAACACAAGACTGGCTTCTCTTATCATCGACTATTGTCCACCACAAATGAGGGGAGCCGTCGGTTACCAGTTTGAGGAAACCGGGACTACCTCGGTTTCTCCATCGAGAACCCATCAAGGCCGTTTACTGCCCGTCAAATGAACCGAGCCTCAGATTCTAAGGCTTCTCAACTGCTCTAAGCCATCCTTTCAATGGTCGGCCATCATGAGTGGAGCTGCAGATGCAGGAGCAGAAAATAAACTGGGAATACAAACCGCCTTACCTTTTATAACCCCCTAAACATTTCACCGGGAAGAGCAGGCTCGATTGATATTTGAGTCGAAGGTAAACTAAGCGCTTTGGAGTTCGTCTATTTTCCTCAGTCGCACTGGCGGCTGCTCAGAAGCTCATGATATTCGGAGCACCTTACGAGTACGTTGTATGTCAACAGTGGCGGATCTCAAGGTGAGTCCTTACGCTGACTATTTAAACTGCACGCTTCCATTTCACCAGATGCCATGGAGCCTATGAAACCGGTATTTCCCGCTTCGGGCTTTTCGCGTGCCGAAGCGAACAGCGACCCAGTTTTCGGATGTTTTTCGCCCTTCGCATATTAGGCAAGGCTCAGCGCATCTTTCCCGACGGTCGGATCTGCAAAGCATTTAGTGACTCAGGGCAACTCAGGGGCAAGCTGCTATTTGAGTTAAAGGGGGCGAGATTTCATAGGACGAGCAGGGTTTGCCAATATGAACCCGAACACTGTACGGTAAGTTGCCCTGAAATCGAGATTGTGGATTCTCGAGACACAAAGCTAGCCGCTTGCGTCTATGAGAATTGAAGCCACTCAACCCCGGCCAGAGTGAACGCCTCCGCGGGCTTTCGCCAGTGAACTCGGTTGCCTGAAATGAAGGGCCCATCCATGATCCCTTTTTACCAATGATTACTGATCCCCAAAAGGGCAGTGCAGGGTTCCCACCATCATGCCGCATTATTCTGCGCAGCCGACCTCTAGTTAAGCTGCCGCGAATATTAAGAACAGGGCGTCTTCAGGCTCAAGTGGCCAAATGAAGGGTAGCCTTATGGTTCATTTGAGCGGTTCCATGACAGGTCCAACAGCGATTGATGAAATAAGCCTAGCGGCCCCAATCAGCAGTCAAGCCCAACGGACGTCTACCGTTTCGGAATCAAGGTGTCACCATGTAGCCAGGCACTCTTCCATAGGCAGCAATACCGTCAGCAGACATCTACCTGCTTCTCAGAGGCCCTTGAAGATATGGTTGATTCAAAGAATCGCCCCTCACCACCGCAGATCAACTCGGTTCGACGTAGAAACCCATGCCCCTAGTTTCCAGAACATCATGTCAAGACTGACCCAGAGAGCGGCACCATCCACAAGGCATTCGCAAGTCTCAACATCGATGGCTCCAGGATTCACCCCAAACCTTCCTGCAGATCACAGTCTGGGTCAAGACAACACGGACAATCTCTTCAACTTTGAGCTCTTTCGGCATCAAGACCTCGGGGAATGGTCTCGCCAGACTTCGGCGGAGAACATGTGGCAGCAAGACCACGGGCTCTTTGATGGGTGTTGGAGTTTGGGCGCTGTGACCGGTCACCAATTTACCTCTCCAATGTCTGTATCTGAGCAATTCAGCCAAAGTCATCCGAAGGGAAGGTCAACTCCAACCTACCCAACCGACGAGCTGCCTTACGGTCTGCGGCTTGACTACAATGAAGACGATGGTACCCAAGACGCCGGAGGTGTTGCCACTCAGCGTCAGGAACGTCAGCGAAGCGAAGCAGACGACAACAATAGCATTGGTGACAATTCGTTCAAGGAAGATTCTGCGAGCGAACAGAAACGCAGGATGCAGAACCGACAGGCTCAGCGTGCCTTTCGGGAGCGCAAGGTGAAATACGTGCAGGGCCTGGAGAAGCGAGTCAAAGACCTGTTGCAATACGCCGAGTCCTTGAAGCACGAAAACCAGATGCTGAAAGCGCGGGGACAGTGGTTGAGCAGCCAGCTAAAGAATTTCCACCGGCAAGCTTCAAAGCGAAGTCCAGTATGAGGGGCGTGTGGATGGTGTTTATCTTTTTTTTTTTTTTTTTTTTTTTTTTTTTGACGGCATACGAGATGCAAAGTAGTGACTGAAGTTCAGACGGGTGTTCTACCGGTGTGCCTCCGGGCCAGTGTTGTTAAAGGCGTGAGTTCATAGGCAACAGCTCCTCATTTTTTTTTTTTTTTTTTTTTTTTTTTTCGCTTTGCATTTTTGCGGGTGCTTCGAGACAGGGTTTTGTTTGGGAAGCAGGTTGGGCCAGTTATGTGCGCGTGGTAGGGAGTATTTCGTGGGTCGTTTCTTGGTTCAAGGTGGAAAGCTTGTATTGAACGGTTATGGCGGTTGCTATATGGCCGTGTACGCGCTGGAGCTATTGAGATATATCATAGAGTAAAAGAGAGATCCTGCAAGCCCACCCTCTCAGAAATTGCGAGTTCCTGAATTGTATCCCCCATGAGCTACTGGTTGTTCCAGATCCGAAATAGTCTACGATGGCGCCATTGTTTGAATACAAGCGAGGGAGACAATACCTAGAACCACTCGAAAGTAAACGTTTTCGAGGTGCCAGACTACCTTGACGACAGAAGCTTAGTAATTATTGGCAATTGCTCGTCCATTTTGAGCCTCCTGGCATTTTGTTATATCTTGTAAGAGCCGTCATCAGTGCTAATCCGCAACCCTCGTCTAGTCTCTCTGCCAAACCACACTCCGCCGATATCCTTCATGTCACATCGATGAGGGATAGTGCCTATCGGCTCGGTACACATTCACGCTATGTTGGTCAAATTCTTCCGACTGTCCAGGGACTTGGGACAAAGAACGGGTGGTGTCCGAATCGCCCTGGAGATTCTGGAATTGATAACTGTGACTTTCTCTCAACAAACCGTTTGTCATCATCCCAAACACCTCGTCAACAACCGGGCCCGAGGGACACAAGCATGGGAGCCACGATAGTTGAGATTTCCACGCTTTTCGTTGGCTGTTGAATCTCTTAGTCGCCTACAAGATGAAATCCTTTTCGTCGGTACGAGGTTTGTATTCACAACCATTAGCCCTGAAGCACCGCATTTTGTTGCCACTCGGGCTCGGTCTCGAGATTCTCATTCCTCCCCAGGGATCTCAATACTTTCCTTCCCACTTCTATGGTCATGGACTTCAGAAACCCGTCTTGCGGTCGCGTCAAAATCCAGGGCCATTGTCCAGCCCGCCTTCACCGCCACCACCACCACCACCACCACCACCATGGGGAGATGACCGCGCAGAGGAACGAAAGGATTCTGAGGCCCCGCCTGCGGTGGCACGCCGGGCAGTTTCACTGAAAAGGAAGACTCAACAGTCTCGTACCAGTTTTTCATGTTGCTCAAAGAATACAGGCAAAGCCGGGACCCAGCAGAGAGAACTTCATTGGCTGGGTGCCCGACACTTTGGAGGAGCCACGGAGCCCGTCTACATTGTATGTCGTGAAGGAATTGAGGTTCGATGGCTTCGTTATTCGAGGGTGATTAGTCTAGATCAGCTGAGGAGAATGCCTTCGTCGATGCTGGTATCAAAACTTGTTGCCTCTGCAGGTGTACTAACACTTCCTACCGGTCTCAATTTTACCAATCTTGAGTCACGATCATCTGAAAGAGACAATGAGAAGAGCGCAGGTCGGCCCCAGTTCTCTCTGAATCTTTCAGTAATCAGCACTACTTCCATCTGTCTTCCTCTGAAATCCTCCATCTTTGCTGCCTCTTTCGGGCTCCCTCTTTCGGTTTCGTCGTCCCCAGCACACACTCCTCGGCGAAACGCCCAGCAGATGCTTTCCACGCCTCATCCTCTTCCATCTCTTACCCCTTTTCACAAAAAGACCCAGCGTGTCCCGTCAAAATCCTGGACAGCGGCATGAACATCTTGATTTGCAAACGGATCCGCAAGCAGAGGCTGCCCGTCAGGATTTGTGGAGGAGATGGCATGTCTTAGACCTCAACATGGAGCTTGACCATCCACGGCCGTCTTTTTCGCTCCACACAGAGGGTTTCTGACGGGTTCTCTAAGACGTGGCTTCGTCTTTCTTTGGGTCCAGATCCCCGAAATTAGCACCATTGACACTGGCCATGGCCCCTCAGAATCTTCACAGATGGCACTCTTAGCGCTGTTTTCCAAAGGCGGACGTTGTCAGGAGATGATCCTGTTCACCAACAGGCGAAGTTCTTTGAACTACCGAGTACTTCTCGCAAATAAGATCTCACGGACACTGACCGGTGGCGCAGTGGAGCGAATAGTTCCTGTACCGTCAAGGATTTCTTTCCGTCCAACCCCGCTGGAATGATCTCGTGGGAGTGAATTGCCGCTGCCCTTGCCATCTTTTATACAGTCTCCTTTTTCGAAGGGTCTTGATCGTTTCTCTTCGCAGAATTCCCCCCTGCAGCTCCTCTCCCCTCCTATATTTCGGAACGTTCCGTGTCGACGAGCAGGTGGACGTAGCCCTCTGTTCCTAGCACTGCTGTAACAGAGCACTTCAGGGTTCGGCGTGCACGTGCAACAACGCACAGAGGCCTGTCCAGCAGATCGGGAATCGAGAACGCGTTTCTGGTTGATACTGACAAAACAACACCACCAACACCACTCAGAGGAGCAGCGGCTAGGGCTACAAACACCTAGCACAGTGACAGCATCGAGAAACAGGACAGGACTGATAAAACACTCAGGAATTAGGTAGACGGCGCCAAAAAGCCATAGAATTCATGATACTCTGCTTAAACTATAATTGAATGGCACACTGCCAGCCCTGTAAACTGTTCCGCACCCCCTTTCTGCCAGCCCATTTTGGTTTGATATGTGACTACTGGGTAGATAACTTTTCCTCCCTGCCACCGCTCTACCAGCCCAGAACAGCACAGCCACCTTGCCTTGTTACACTGCCATTCGAATTCATTATGCCTGCTACTAGTTCCGGTTCCATTCAATGAGACTTGTTTTCTCTGCTTAGGTCACAGTCACCCAATCGACAAGGAGTTCAACCTGATACCATTACCGTGGGGAGAAAGATAGGGTATGTGTCTCAAAGGGTGGGCTAATTCGAGTATACAGTGGTGGCAGACAAATTTTTCTACTTTCGATAGCCATTTTATCCCCAGGCCGCGAGTAAGGGAACCTATTTCCCTCGCGCAGCTTTGTCTTGCACGACCCAACGTCGCTATCGAGCTGCTACCCTGCGCTTCGGATGAGAATAACAAGGACCAGAGGAGGACCATCACCAAATCCAGACCGTTTCCTGCTTTCCGCCGGGGCGGCGAAAATGCTGGATTACCTGTGAGTAGTTCACTTGTCATGCTTGAACAAGTATTTACGCATATTCAAGACTACCTGAGTGCATGTGAAGGATTGTACAATCGCTAAGCCTACCCAAAGGCCGCGCCTGGGCTAGAGGCAGAAAGTGCTCATGCGCCTTAGCCCCCGAGTCCCTCTTCGAACGGGTATCGTCAAGGTCGATATTTGGCCCACTGCGACAAGGCTTCTTTGTGGTAACACATATTTGCCTGCGCATAGGCAGGACCACGGTCGACAATCCCAGTCAAACATTGTCAGCTTGAAAACAAAAAGAAAAAGAAAATTAAGAAAGAGTTCGGTCTCGGCTTTTCCTTCTCATATACTATGGCGTCGCGCAAAACAGACGCCAGAACTGAACCATACCAGGCAGGAGATTGCCACTCGGCATCGTTCATGGCGACATGACATCTCAGTCCCAAGGCTCGACGTTTGATGCTTCTGGCCGCGACAACAAATCGGAGGACGAACCAGCCAGCCTCGCAGCGTAAGGCAGGATGAAATAGAAGCCGCTTTACCTGAGGAAGAGGAAACTTGACCGACGGTCTTGGCAGCGCGGCAATTCAACTCCTTTTTCTTCTGTCGCAGAGACCGGGCGGAGGCTGACCCAGCAATGCTACACTCGGTATTCTAATCATTTCTTACAATTCTCTGTCCTGAGTAGCAATTTTCGAAATGTTGTGATTGTCAGGCTACCGATTCTTTGCTTGTATATAATCTTCCTCAAGGTCGGTGCATCATCTTATTTTGGGGATATGTTGCAACAGTTCTAGCCTGTCCATACTGATCTAAACCTTCCCGGCGCATCCAGAGACGTGTACGGTCAGAGAAACATGGCTACCCATCAGACCGCCAAAACACAATACCTCTACCCACCACCGATGGGACAATTACCTGCGTTAGGAGTGAAGGAAGTTGACGTTCTCGGGTTGAGCATCGGCGGGTTTGTGGCCCAGTTGCTCGCCCTGAACCACGCGGACGGAGACGGGTCGAAGGTCAGGAAGCTGATCATGTGCGAATCCACAGCGAGTGTGGGGCCAGATATTCCCGAGACAGACGACGACTACAAGACAGCAGCGACACGGCCGCACGCCACCTCCCAAGAGTTCAAGGAGCTTTTCTGCTCCGGGGCTCCCAAGGGAGAAATGGCCGCGGAGGAGTGACGGGCGCGCGCACTCAGGAGCGCGATGGGAACATAAGCGCTGAAGTGCCCAGTGAATGGGCATCTCAGTCTTTCGGGGACGGAGGAGCCGCCGCGTTGATGGCGCAGGCCGGAGCTTTGGCGGGTTATCTCAATTCTGAGAAGAGCAAAGGCCTGGATGGGACCTATGAGAGATTGGGCGATTTGAAGATACCGGTGCCGGTGGCCCAGGGATCCGTCAGTCAAGCCATAAGTTTGCTTCGTTGTTGCTCTGGCAACATTGCAGCCTCGCTTGCTGCTTGTCACCTCATCCCCTTCCCCCGTCCTTTGGATGCTCCCATTTCTCTGGTGTAAAGCTGACATGTTTCCGTCCATGCTTCCAGGACGACAAAATGATCCCCACGATCAACAGCTTCCACTTGCAGCAGAAAGTGCCGAATGGACAGCTGTTCATCTACCCGAACAGCGGACACGGCTTCCTGTACCACTACGCCGACCTGTTCGCAAAGCAGGTGAATACTTTCCAGCTCTGCCCCTTTCCAAAAGTTGCACAGTCGCATTAGTCGCGCAGCTGACATGGCCGACAGAAGCATACAGGCACAACTTACTTCCTAGTCCATACACACATGTATGGACTTATGTGCTCAAGCATCCCATTCTTCGTGCGACATGTCAAAATATTTGTGCCCCCATCCGTAAGTGGCTGTCCTGTCCGCATGGCCCCCGCGAGGCTGCCAAAGTTCAGGGGGGCATGGCGGCGCGGGAGGATCCGATAATGTCTGACTACAAGAACAAGTGCGGAGTACAAGAACGGGGTGCTCGTATGGACCAGATTCGACCTGCTTATATCAGGGGTGAATGCCTGAGAACAGAACAGAAATCTGCCACCAAGTGGCACCTACACAAACCATATATATACCGGAATAACCATGTTCCCGTCATGCCCAGAGCACGACCCGAGTCCACATTCGGGTGGTTCTTATTCCGGCGAGGGTGCGAAGCCAGCCGCCGCTTTTTGATTGTCCACTCATATGACGTCTTTGTACTCCACTCTACATGATATCAGCCAACAAACAGACCTTGCCGCTTTTTTAGAACATGCTGGTGAGCCTTGATTGGGAAATGGAGTCCCCCGCTTTATTCCGCTCTTGATTGGTCTTTAAGGTCCTCATTTTGAGACGACAGGGCTGGGGCGCCATGAAGCATTGGAGGATCCTGTGAGAAAGGCGAAAAAGAAAAGGCTCAGGTCATCGTTGTTGTTGCTGTTCTGTCTGCTGCATGTCTACGAGGTACCTTACTGTGCAATAGCTGGTTGGACCCTGTTAACTTCTTCTCTTTTTACCTACGCATGGTTGAAGCAGTATGTTGTAGAGAGGTGACTTTTGTATACCTCCATCGGAAAGAGATAATGTCTGAGCTCGCGCGGAGGTCAACAACCTCAACTCGGCGTATCGTCGAGATGTGATACCCAACTTATCTTCTTGGACAATGAGGCTAACCCGTTAGCGAGGGAGTACTCCGTACCCAGTACTTCCCTCAGCATGGTCGTCTTCCCAACTCCATAGCAGTCAAATGCTGAGAAATGAAACTAGAGGCCCTCTCCAGCCTCAACAACCACACATCATTCTGTGATATGCCTTTGACCGTGCTCGTCGTAGGAAGGCGGTGTGCTGCATGTACGGAGTAGCTCTCTCAATTCTCGTGGAATATGGTCATCTCCATCCCAGACACAACGAGACCAGTGAATCCGGAATATATCTGGTGAATCTGATTACCATCGCCCTTGCTGCAAAGCTCCGCAGCGGTGAAGTGCCCATTGTGTGCAAACATGTTAAATTTTGGGTCGAAATGGCATTCCATTGGGACACATGGCCCCTGGGTAGGAAACTCCTGAATCCTGATTTAGCAATGTCGAATGCTGGCTGTCGGGGAAGGGGTGGTACCTTAAGGTCCTCACTTTTTAATCCCTGCCATTTCCCAACGAGGAGCCCTTCGCGTCGGTCGGATCCCTGGAGCCATATGTACAGGGCACCCAGCACCTGGACGGTTATTATTGCCCGCGCAGCTGTTCCTCTGTTTCTCTCTCTCTCTCTCTCTCTCTTCTCCTTTATTTTCACCATCGCTCATTTCCTTGGAGAGACATAGCAACAGAAAAAGCAGTCACGATGTCCCCAGCCATGAAGACCAATGGATGCTACTTGTCTGTTGGGACATCAGCATCGACGAACTCGAACAGCTTTCCAGCGTGAAGGGGCGTAGCTATACCAACAAGTTTCTGCTCGACTTCCATCCCCTGGGCAGACGCCATATTCCTCTGCCAACCGCCGAAACTTCTTCCAAACCCGGGGCAAGATGACCGCCCGTGGTGAACGGTCTGGCCACCGCCATCATGGGCGTGCCTCTGTTTCTGTGTTAGTCAGGCTGCAACAGACGCAAGAGAAGGACAAGCAGTCGGTGCTCCAAGGCCAATGTCGACTTCACCATCAGGGTACCCCAAGCCAGGGAAAACACCACAGATGAATGAATACTCTAAAAAAGCTAATAGAACATGCCAAGCCCGACAGCCCGTTAAAGGAGGAGGACATCGGTGTCTCAATGGAGCTTGACATTCTGCACCAGGATCATCGGGACAGGAACGATGTCCTTCCACCCGCTTCATACACCTGAGGATTTGGCGAGGCCAATCACTCCTCTTTGCCTCGACAGATGTCGCGAATCCGGTGGCCGAGCTTTCCCAATAACGCCGATCACAGCAGGCTCGAACCCGAAGCGATCGATATGCAATATTATTGTGAAGACAGGGATCCCAAGCGGTCGGATTCATACTTCACCAACATCTTCTGACTAGCTTGGGATACAGCATGGGGCCTGACACATGTCATGTCCTGGTGGATGGTAACACAGGAAACTTGTGCCCAAGAGGGGCTGTCTTACCTGGGCAGTGCGTGGGCCACGCTGCCGACCCGACACTGCCGAATACCCTCGCTCGGTGGGAAAGGAGTTGTCCGGGACAAATCTGCTGAGGATGGAAGATGGGATGGCCCACTGTGATGTGAACGAACAATACTGTGATAGAGACGGGTCTTTGAGGATGCGCGGATGGATACGGTATCAAGAACGGCCATACAGAACAGGACGGAGGCATGCACCGGGACAATAGCGCGGGGCGCCAGGCATGTTCATTGGCAGTTTCTGGTCGAAGGAACCAGGCGGGAAACAGCCAGCATAGTGAGCAAAAGAACCATCGATGAGGCAGGTATGTGAGGGATATGAAACCACGAAAACTACGTGGGATTGCCTTGACGCATCTCATGATTACAAGGAGCCCCCTCCTTCATCCAAGCGGACCTTGACTAAAAGGGATGACAAGACGCAATTTTAGGCCCTAGAATGCGTATTTCTGATCATTGCTATCTAGGGATGCTATTATCCTTGCGACGAGGTCGTATCTCAGCACCCTTCGATGTCGGCATCCACCTCTGCCCGCTGCTCCAGAGATAACCTTGACAATTGCGGCAACCCTGATTCCATCAATCACTTCGCAAGATCAAGAGCTAGGGATATATTGGTGAAAAGATTTAATGCTTCATCACATGTCAGTAGCGTGTTTATACAACTGCGTGGGAGGGAGGCAGGAAGAGACATACGGTGCAGCATGTGCA
The DNA here is from genome assembly GCF_000585535.1 of Cladophialophora psammophila CBS 110553. NCBI lineage: Eukaryota > Fungi > Ascomycota > Eurotiomycetes > Chaetothyriales > Herpotrichiellaceae > Cladophialophora > Cladophialophora psammophila. The sequence continues at coordinate 275,699 of NW_006912940.1, read as the reverse complement.
GCCCTTGCATTCGCCGGAGCCGTGGGAGCAGGTGCTGCAGTGTGGTTCCATTGTGAGGAATTTATCGAAGTCTCTGACTTGTTGATATGGGTTGATGGAGTGTTTGCTGTTCTTGTTGTTGTTGTTGTTGTTGCCTTTGAGTCGAAATGTGTGTTTTGGAATGGTAAGGAAGGAAAGATCGAGAGCCCAAGATAAGGAAAAGAGAGCTGCATTTATACCTTTCAGCTGGCTATATATCTCGATCACATCCGAGCAAGGAGATTCCCACTGTAGCCCTAGGCCGCCATATCCCACGCAAAAAGCAAATTGATGCAGACATTGTTCGAGAGACGTCAGATGCTGTGGGCGCGTGATTGGTGCTCTCAGCTTATCGGTTACGTACTGTCATGGTGTGACAGCGTGCCGGTGTCCTACCGCCAGGCCCGTTCCGCATGATCAGACAAAGGACACTCTGCCTGGGGTGAGTCTCTATTAAAAATAAGGTTGGTCGTCTGCCTGGGGCAAGAGGGGTCGACTGGAAGTGGCTCATGGCAACTTGGTGGCATTGGAGCGGTCAAGGAGATCTCCACAGCCTGGATTCCTGTCTCTGCGTTCTCTGGTCAGAAATCGGTTGGAGTTGTAACAATGTGCCTGCACAATCCTGCTCAACGTAGTCAAATGGAGGAAGATCGAACAAGCGGAGTACTTTCATGCGTGGGATGAGAGACGAGCTCCCCAGAGGCCGGGCGTGCGATTGGTGTCGACTCCAGGGATATTTTGGCAGTGGCTCGGTGAACACTTGTGGGAAGTCCTCGTGTTTGGCGCCGGCTGTGATTAGATCGATTCAGATGACTCTCGTTGGAAACTTTGTTCGACAATCCCAGACCGGATGGCTAGCTCAAGCATTAAGGCTCCTTCTCGCACCAATTGGAAGAACGACAATGCTGAAGGCGCATCGGTAGAAGACTTCAAGATTAGCAATCGTGGTAGCCAACGGCTGAGTGGTTTGCAGGCAACCGTCTTTTCCAAGAGTTCAACATCTTCATCAAGAACAAGGAGCGAAGCACAGGGGATGTTAGGGTAAAAGCAGCGTCATGGGGCTGAAGCCCTTTTGCAAGAAGAGACGGCGTCGTCAATCTCGGCAAACATCCAGGACAGATACCAAAAGCGGCGGGAATGTGCTGCCAAATCTGGCGCAGAATCTCCATAGGAGCAAAAGTTGCACAATCTGCATGTTGAACTGTGAGGCAGACCGAGCAATTCTCGAGACTGTTATAAGTCAGATGTGAGCATGGCGCCTCTTGGTGCCCGCAGCTGTTTTCAGGCCTTCCCCCATACTTGCCGATACTTACAAAGGCTCTGAAATCGATCTGCAAGCCAATGCCCACGTCGATTCCAACGAGTTTGACAAGCGATCAGTCTGCCCCAGTGGATTAGATGGTTTAGCTAGTCGAGTCATTCTAGGCCAGGGTTTGGAGTTGCTGCTGCTGTTCACTATCGGCACGCTTGCTCTGCTCATGAAGTTGGGCAGGGAACAAATCATCGTGTCCGGGTGTGTACCAACCTCATTCCAGATTCATTTTTCGTGAAAGCTTCTTTCATGTGGTCCATCGTTCTAAGGATTATGTATGTAGATATATTGCAAACAGAACGACATGTCGCTAAAACCATAAATCATCCTCTTGCTCATGGCGAGAAGAGTCGAGGGATGAAGTCATATTTCCGTTTGTGGATCTGCAAAGTAATTCAAGACATCCTGTGGTAGATATTCCAACCAGGGTATCATGTCGCCGCCTAAGAAATCGAAATTGAATTGTTGTCCTGCACTCATATCAATATCTTGTGATTCAATCAGCATATCACTGTAAGCTTGATTTTGTGCGTCAACAAACGGTTGCCGGGGGCTTATGGAACTAGTATATCGAGGTACTTGCTGTGAGTATCCGAAGGTATTGGATGGCTGACTGGGCTGCTGTATGGGTCCAGGAGCGATGCTGGAGGGTGGCGCTGAGCTAGCAGTGTATGGAGAGTGAAGCCCAAGCAAAAGGTCTGCATCGGCTGTTGATACTGGATCGTAAGCTACTGATGACACCCTATCAGTAGATGTTGAGCTTCCTCCATGGTAGGCTTGTCCCAGTTGATCAGTTATGGTCTGGTCCCCCTGGACAATGGACACGCTCTGATTTTGCCATTGTGCTTCAAATTTTCTCGTAGCTGGTGTACCTTTCGGCGTCTCATCTTCATCTTTCGTCAGCGGAGCCGCCAGTGGAGTCTTCTCAGTTTCACCCCCCGTCGGATACAAGAAGCTGAGATTGGGGGCGAGAGAGTTGGCTGTCCCAGTCAAAGCCCATCCAATTGCATTACTGAGGTCCATCGATGGAGATATCGGCGCGCTCCCCGGCAGTCCCTTGAGAGTGCGGAGTCTCCCATATGCACCAAGTGAAGCAGCGAGCGAAGTGCTTCTTCGCCAGCCGGGCGTGGTAAAAGAGGGCTCTGTCGATGGCATTTCCCCATCGACATCTTCTGCAGTGAAGAGCAAGGGATCCATCAAGCCTTTCGACTTTTGGTCAAGAGCGGTCAAGATGTAGCGACAACCAGCCCAATAAGAATCCAATGTCTTAAGAGCTTTGTAACACCGCTGATAATTTTGATTAGCAGCAGTAGCGAGAAGCGTATGTCGTGCAGAGGCCGCTTTTTGCGTCCTTTCCGCAATCACGTCTGGTTTTGGCCGAGGTGTATGTCCGTTTGATGGCGGAGATGTCGCTCGAGACGATGGCTGAGAGGTATGGGCGGCAGCCTCTGCCAGAAAAGCGCATGCCGCGACATACATGGGCTGGCTTGTAAACGGATTACCGATGAAACTCTTTACATCGATCAGCTCAGCAAACGCCAGGATATCCGCAATCGTCTTTGCCGATGACATCGATAATTCCCTGCTATCGGGAAAAAGTTGTTGGATTCGTCCTTCGAATGAGTGCAGCAACGTCGGCTGGTGAAGCAGGACAATCAAGGTGTGGAACCAGAAGTGTAGTAATATGAAGTTGGTGCCATGACCCGCTTTGACATAATGTTGGAAATTTGTGGCATTGAAATGCAACCTAAGCGACAAGCGTTGATATATGCCTGTAGTGGTCAGCCTATAGGGTTCAAGCAGAGACCGAATCCTTACCAGTCAAATCTCTCTCCATGCTTGCCAAGCGCTTCAACACATCTGGCGTTACCTGGCTGACCTCCTTTATGTTGTTGAGCACATCTGCAACTCGTCCATACATGTGAACAATCTTAATCATGGCAGGAAACGGATCAGGGTATCCATTGATCATCTTCTCATCGCTTCGATATGGAAAGGAGATTTCGATGTCCTCGTCTCGTAGAGTGACAGGACGTCCCACACCAGAAGAAACTGCTCGGTCCAGAAAGAAGATTGCCCAAAAGGTATCGATGCGTTCTTGTTCACTTGCCCTTCGGTCGTCCAGCTGGGAAATGCCTTGTTCAGACAGATTTCGAGACAGCCTTTGTTGCTGTTCGGCTCTCCTCTGCTCTTCAGCCTTACCGTCTTGACTATGTTTCGCAGTTTTTGGGGTTGGTCCAATTCGCCCTTCGAGTTGTAAGCCCTCGAGCTTTTGAATGCCCAGGTCCTGCGCCATGCGAATGGCCGTGCCAAGGTACATCCATAAGCCACTATCGTGATCAACGCCAAATTCCTCGTAGGCGAGAAGGAGGCAGGCTTGAGCCACAGCCATGGTTGGGCAAGAAAACGTGTCGATGACGGCCGACATGGCCCGTTGAGCGAACGGATGGCCCCGAAAGGCTCTCTTGACATTTCCTTCCGGGTCCAATGGAATGGAGGGGTCATTGGATCTGCAAAGGAGAGGGTTTGCTGAGAATCGCGCCGCAACCGCGCAGACAGCATCGACTAGGATGGCATCGACTTTCTTCTCTTCCAAATCTCTCAGAAATCTGTCGCGTTGAAGAAAAGGGTAGTTGCAGCCGAGATGAGCGAAGAATGTTTCGCAAAGATGGGTGATCAGAGGAGCATTCTGTTCCGGGTCTGTTGCATCGTAAAAGGGTATCTCAACGGGCACTCTATCCTGACCAACAGCGAAGTTCCCATCTAACTGTTGACCAGCAGCGGGAGACTCTCCAGAGGCGGAAGGCAAGCTCGATCTATGGTCTTTGACTTGCACGACCATCTGTTTAAACCCAGGTACGATCGCCGTCGGCCCGAAATACCGGAAGTAGGGAACCCGGTTTCGAGAAGAGGTGAAGCTGCTCGAAGTATGATTGCTCGAAGGACTTATCATTCCTCCATCTTCCCTGTGCTTGTTGTCTGTTTCTTTCTCTGGCCCATATCGCGGCTTCATCGCGACTTCCGCTTCTCTACTGTGCTTTTGAGGCGTTGAGGATCCAGAGTCGGCTTCCTCTTCAGCATCCTCGTCCACTCTTTCACCATCTTTGCGCGCTGGACGATCGGCATAGCCTGAACAGACATGGCTGTTATCCGTGCAGGTCTTACACTCGGGCCGCTCGCCCGAGCAACGCGTTTTCCTCTTGCGACAAGTGAGACAAGCCGCATTTATACGCCTCCTCTTTGTGTGCGGCTGGCCATCGGTCGAGACGAAGCGGATTTGGCGAGGCGGTGGGAGAAAACTCGTAGGTGTATTTGGGGATGCGGACTGGCCAGGGTGGACGCCGCTTAGGCTCATACTTTAAGAGAAGGGACTCACGCTCGTAGCCCTGGAGGAAAGCATCTTAAATAGACAGTGTCAATCGAAAAGATTCCTGACCACCTCAGCCTAGGATAGACAGCCAAACGGTTCAGCCCAAGCACATGTTCGGAGTGTTTCAGTGCAACCTGGCCACTCGCTTCACTGGAGATAGTTTAAGTACTGAGAAGTGGCCGTGGGAAAGCGAAGAGCATGAGTAGATGTTCATATGAAAACAAGCGCAGCTGGTGGCCATGGGAAGAAGCTGCATTCAGCCATTCGCACTTTGCATACTGCTACCTCGCAGAAGCCGTGCTAGTGCTTGTGATGATCATCTGGGCTCGAACACGCCACCGACTGCCTAGCAAGCGCCTATTGAAGGAGTTGCGGGGACAATCTCCACCGATTATGCACCGAGGACTGGGTAAGTACGCGGTAGTTCAGCAACTACTGAGGCACAGTGGTGACGGAGAATTGAGTCCCTTTGATGCCCTTTGCTACAAAGTTTATTCCCCGTTCATGAGTGTGCAAGAGGGGACATATGATACTGGACGGCTTGTTCGCTCTTCATAACATCGTATTGGCCACGCCTTGTCACCACAATCTCCGCATCCTGATGATAAGTGTTGCATCGTTTCTTTGCAAAATGCTTCATTCTGCCTCAAGACGGCCGACTCCGTCCTCTCCATCCTCCTGTGACTCCATAACAGCACACGCCGTTCTGTTCACACCACGCCCTAACTTCTAGTAGGCTTACTTCGCGATCTTCGCCTATCGCATTCAATCCTTCCGTATTCAACCAGACCGTCAGTTCCTCAAGGACAATCGGATCGTACATGAGAATTTTTTCGTGCCAGGTTGGCGATCTTTGATGGTTTCGGGATTCTCCATCTTTCGACTGGGTTTCCGGATGGCGAGAGATAGCTGCATCAATCTGTGAAATAATATTAGATGCAGGAGTCTGTTGAGGCGTAAGTTCAGGACCTTCAGCCGCAGGACCGTCCAATCTCGAGATATTGTTCACGCTCTGGGCCCGAGAAGATTGACATGCTTGCGAGGGCGTGGATTTCTCTTGCGGCACTGTTGGCGGTGGTGTAAGAGGTTTTTGTGCTGTAGGTCTCAACTTGGATTGCGGTCGCTCTGGTTCATTTGGCAACCCTAGAGGTTCCGACTTGTGCTTCTCCTCGATATTGTGGTTATCAAACTCATCCAACTCATCAACATCCACAACGTTCTCGTCCGAAAGCGTCTTCGACGCTCGCTTTCGGGCAGCCTTCCCTTCCTTTTGTGCAGGTTCACTCGATTTCGTCGCTGCTTTCTTCCTCTTCTTCGGCTCCTCGGCGGTGCTCATATCCCCAGATTCGGATTTTCGTTTAGCACGAGATTTCTTGAGTTTCGGAACGGGTCTCGTAGAGACATCGTGAATTTTACTTAGTAGATCAGCGTGTGTCGTTGCATTAACCGATGCGCTTTCATCGTCATAAGGGTGTTGCACGCCATGTTTGCTCTCCCAGCATCGCTCGAGAAGCTCGATCATGGCCTCCCGCTTTTTAACGGCCTTGAAACCGTAGGCTGTTATCTGTTTCCTAAGCTCATGATCAGAAAAGCCCACGTATGATGGCATGATTGGCGGTGGATTTGAGACTGCGCTCTTTGCTTCCGAATGTGCCTCGCTGTCCTGCTGACTGATTTCGGCTGCCTTCTGTGGCTGTTTTAGTGTCCGAGAAGTGTGATATAGCCTCGCTCGTGTCTGTGTAGGTGGTTTGATGGACTTTGGAAGTCTAGGCGTAACGATATCATCAATATCAATCAGTGATTCAACTTCTTTGGCGTTTGGAGGTGGTGCTCTAGAAGGAGACCCTGGTGGGCCATTATCCAAAGTGTCTATGTCTTGACGGTTCGGACCTATAGATTGCAGAAGCACATCTTTCCCAGCCAGAGCTAGACGTACGGCAGGCGAGTCGGTCAGGTCAACCGTATCAACTTGTAGCAAAGCATTATCTTCGTCGCGGCCAGCTGCACCCCACAAGTTCCTTCTTTTGACAAATCGACCCGTACCACGACAAGCTTTGGGTGACGTCGACTCAATCGAGATAGGCTGCGTCGATAGTGGTGAAATAGGGTCAGAAGAAAGACATTCAGATCGCTTCAATGCTTCCAGAGTATCCCGCGTCAAGGTAGGTGATTCGTCGCGAGCTAACTGACTTGCCGGACCGAAAAGAAATGGTTGTTTCAGATTGGATTTTATTGCGGATGTAGGAGACTTCAGTCGCGTCTTTGCTGGAGCTTTTTTGGTTGGACGTGGTCTCCTGCTCGGAACCTTTGATTTGGAGACCTTCAAACTCACGTCCATAACTGAGTCTGCTTCACTCCCAGCGCCCACTTGTGTCGCCGTAAGGTATTCAAGCATTGGAGGTAGTTTTGTCTCTTTCTGCCGGCTTTCGCCGTAATGCGAAGTCGCCAACCCCGTGATTGTAAGAGCCTTCTTGGCTGGGGGCTTTGCCTTTCCATTGCTTACACCTTTAACTAGACCCTTGCAAGTCTTGAATGTCAATAAGGACGGTGCAGGTCTTGCCTCAGTAATCATCACAAGGTCAATCCTCCTCCTATTTGGTCGCTCCTGATTTGTCTCGGGTTTTGTCGCAGTTTTCTCCATGGCCACTGTAGCTGCCGGGGAAAAGGCATAAGATTTCATTAGATCATTGGAAAATCCAACAGCGCGGTCTTCAGATTGTGGAGTCTCCAAATCGTGTGGCTTCGGCTTGACGGGCGTCCAGTCCAATCGCCTTGGTATGGCCTTCTTTGGTGAGAAAGGGCTTCTTGAATGTCTGCTCATTTGTAAACCACGCCCGTCACCGGACTGTTTTGGTCCCGTCTCCGAAGCTTCGATATTCAGTGGCTTGATGGCGTGAGAGGTTTTGGGACGTGGATTCGGCTTTGGGGTGAACGACTCTGAAAATTCGAAATGCTTAGACGGCTCCTCTGCTTGTGTTCCTCCTTCCTTTTTTCCCCGTGTTGCTCTTTCAAGTGAGTTTCCAGCAAGCTCATCGGTCTGCGGTGATGACTTCGCCTTGAATGCATCTTTCCTTGGAGACAGGAGGGGGATATTCTCCGCGCCGACCTTTGTGGTGAGCATGGCACGTGCGCTGCTGAAGCCGCCTGACAACCCATCTCTAACCTGCCTGGAGATCTTGAATTGCTTTAAGTCGATGGCCTCACTTGTCGATAATGTACGTGGCGACCGTAACGGAGGTGGAGTCTCTGCAAGGGTGGGAGAACGCGCGAACGTTCGTGGAGGAGAGGACGAAAGAATTACGACAGCAGCGGACATGGTGCGATGGCCCTTGACGGCCCATTGGCCCAGGTTAGAGACTGCCAATGTGGTTCTGGGATGGCATTGAGAAAACAAAGGCAAAATACCAAGGACGGCGATGTCAGTTGAAATGCACTGGTGGTGGAGTGTGCTGCACGCGTTATTGAAGTTTCGGCGACCACCATAACAAAGTGAGGCTCAGCGGGATACGGAGAGGGCTGCAAAATAATGGACCCTTAATTCGCAGGTCGAGACGCGACTCGTCCACGATCCCACGTGAGCACTTCCAAGGGAGCCCTTGAGCCATCGCCATTCGTTACATTTAATACTTGGTCTCTCATTGGAACACTGTTAGCACACAGCTTCCAGCTCAAAACAGTGCGGCAGAGACTTTTCACCGATATAATGGTCCCCCTTTAGTGCCACAGTCCAGCAAACAAATTACACCAAACTCCCAGTCCTTCCGGGCATCCTTCATAACACCGTCCCTTTCAGAAGTTCAATCCTCAGCCCCATTGCAGAAGTGCCCCCAGACCCCCATGCCTTGAAAATCTTGCTCATCCGGGTCAACTATCAGTTGTGGTGGTTCAGGAAGTGGAGGATTTGGTGGGCTTCCTTCGGACAGGTTGACGGTCAGGCTCGATGCCGGCGACACGGACGGTGGGCTTTGGCCCTCCAGGATAGGCATATCGTGCTCAGCTCGTTCGATAGCTAACTCTGTCAGTCCCCACTGTCTCCTCCCCCTCCTCACTTCAATAGTCCCATGTTATACTCACCGCCTACCGTTGGCCCCAGCATGATGCTGTACCAATTGAAGATAGTATTGCCAATTAGCCAGATCAAAGAAAGAGTAGAGGTCCAGGTGGCAGTGAGGAGCCAGCCCACGGCCTTGAGGCTCTTCATCAACATGTAATACAATTTGTTCGGCCACAGCCGAGTCTCTGCGGAAGGCATTGCTTGGTTCATGACTCTGGAGAGACATGGCATCGGCGGTGGCGATAAGTTATATAGAGAACCCGACGAAAGTGAGACGGTCGCAATCACCATTGAAGTATTGGCTGCCAAATCACCTTCAATAAATCACTCACTGTGTCTAAGAGAGTCTTCGTCCTCTTCAAGGACGGTAGATGCCCAAAGATTCCCGGTCATAAAGCAGGAGCGCATGAGGAATTGGGCAGATCAGCGAGGTCGAGTCCAGGGAGAAATAGGAAAGTAACCAGTCCAGCCGAAGAGCCCAGCGCCCTGATCGGCGGTCGGACATTACGGCGGAAGCTGAAATGTGAGTCGATGAAGCCATCAGGCAAAAGCAGCCTCATTGGATTGTCATTGAACAGAGGTTGGTCGAGGGTGAGTGTTGGGAGGGTGAGGATATTGGCGAGGATTTTGTCACTACATACCAGGCGCACCAACACAGAAGGCGAGGAAAGGTCGAATGCGGATCTGTGCTACACCGTAGCAGTTTCCGCAGCAACATTCGGATAAGCACAAAGTCTGCAAGCGCAATTCTTGATCGAACATGCGAAGCTCACCAGCCACATCGCAGGCTGAGTCCATGAATAACGACCCGCCATTACCTCGTACCTCTCAGCGGCGTCAGCAAAGCCCGCTAGGTGCCCGCTGGACGCCCATCGCCCCACGGTTTGGTTGGTCAGGCGCAATCCAAGGCCTGGATCGTGCCGTCGACCTCGGACCAACACCAAACATTTCAGCCGCAAGGTGCCCTAGTCCCGGGGCCAAAATAAGAGCAGTGACGGCGAGACGGCGCTCAACGGTGTGTCCGAGACAAAACCCCTTAAGCCTAGTGAGTCCTTAGCCCTGGCTACTGACAAGCATCATCTGCTGGTCCGCGCTTTTCTTCCGTTAGACATCGATGAAGAGGCAGTCGGCATGTCGCGCAACATATCTAGACCCTTCTTCTCAGCTTCTGTAGCACAAACCTCTACCTCTTGAAGTTGTCTTGCTGCCATTACCAGGCTCACTGGACCGAAAGCCTCACGTGGCAAGCGCCGCGCAATCAGGCTGAGAAGCGCTCTTATCAGCGTCGACACACCTTTCGTTTTGTGCTTCGCTACATTGTAACCATGGCTTCTGATGACGACTCGCAGGCTCTGGACACTCACCATGATGAAAAGGACTGGGAAGCTCAAAGGGAAAACTTCCGCATCTGTTACATTGATCACGGCATGACTCGAAAGGAAGCCGCAGAGTATATGAAAGAACACTTCAACTTTAGCGCCACTCCCCGTCAATGGGAGCGCAAAATCAAGCAATGGGGGTTTTCAAAGTATATGGGTCGAGAGGAAAGACTCCATCAAATCGCGCAAACCGGCAAATCAGTCTTCGAAGTCAGTCGTCCCGGTCGAAGGCCTCGCTCCCTTATGGACGAGCACGGCAATCTTCAACCTCATGAAGACCGTAACCTGCGTCGCTTCGCCCGTCGCGAGGTGAGCCGTTCGAGATCGAGATCAAGGTCCACCTCTTTCACTGATCGACCGCGCCCACATTTCAAGCAAGAGTTCTCGGACCCCTCCGCAAACGCCTCAATGGATTCCCCTTTCGACTTCAACCAACTGGGTTCGGAAATGCGACGAAGTCCCAGCAATGACGCGTTCCATCTGCCTCCAACGCAAGTCGCTACTGGACCGCCACAGACATTTCAACCACATACTTTTCAGGAGCGGGAGTCTGGCGCGTACGGGATGGCTGGTGACTCCGGCCGTCCTCTAACTATCGGCCACAATCAGTGGGCTCAGACACAAGCTGATGGTACACAGCAGTTCAACGCTGCTGCAGTCCAAAACCAATACACGGCCTTTCCGAACGACCCAACATCATCGCACGTCACAAGCAGTGTCCCAAATACCAACCAGCAATTCCCGGCAAATGCAAATGACGCGTCATTTGGTTTTCCTATCGCCGACCCTTCAATTTCCTCGTTATCGGCAGGCTTCAATCAGTATGTCATGACCGGCGCCGACATAGGGATGCCTCCAGGAATGTTGTCGGAGGATATTATGACAGAGCAATCGATGTTCAACAACGCTATACAACTGCCCCTTGGCTCGGAACCGCTGAATCAGACAGGTCTCGAGAACAACCCTGGGATCAAGTTCGCTGTGGTGGATGTGGATTCAACGCCAATACTCCCTGCTTCTGGTGTCCCTCCCTTACCCCCAACGATGGGAATGGACGTTTCGTTTCCAGAGCCAGCATTAGGCAACGACGGGCCTCTGCAGAATGATGTCTTGCCGCTGGTAGAAGAGTACACGCGCAATGTCCAAGCTGCAGCTCTGGGGTTTTTAAACAGGTCTTTACACCGTGACGGGCTTGCCCATGAGCTGGCCGCGGACCTCGTTCAACCCAGTAAGTATTGCCTTCCAGTCCTTTTTCTGACTCGGGTTAACGCGTGACGTCGCTAGGCAGGACATTCATGACCAGCATGGCCGTCATCTTGGACAACTTCGCAAAGTCGCAGCAGAGATCTCTTCAGAGCATGAAGGATACATGCAGAAACCTACGACAAAGGAATGCACGTCTAATGGAGTTTCTGAACAATAGTACGTGTTTTCTAGCAGATTGTGTGGTCGACCGCAAAAGCGTCCAGCTAATTTCCTGTAGGCAATGATATGCAGCCAATCCCTTCGATAGAATCTCAACAGAACCGGGCATCTCTCCCTCCACAAGGAGCGATATATGGCAATATGTATACACAGAACTTTTGAGTGGATCAGGCACATGTCAAGGATGTCTCCACACGGGTCACGTGCAAGACCTCGGCAGATCTCGTTTGTCCGAAGCCAGTTAGTGATGGCAAGGCCCCATTATCATCCGCACAATCTTCCTTCAACCTAAAATCTCAGACTCGGCTTATCTTGACGACCTCACATTCGTGCTCGAGGTAGCGACGAGTCCCTGATTCGACTAGGCTGTCGGCGGAACCTCATCGCTATCTGCCATGCTTTGCGTCAGAAAACACATAACATACATCGCTCAAGATGTTGGTGATCCTGTGGGACCCTGACACGCTCCTGCACAAGACCGTTGAGCTGTTGGGCTCAAACCTCATTCCTGCACTAGAATCACCGGAACGTCTCGAAGCAATCCTCAAAGCTCTGCACAACTCTGAATATAGAGCTGGGACAAGGCCACTCAGCTCTCTGTGGGAAGGCCCAAAGTCGCGACTTCTGGAACTCACCTCAGAAACCCACGGCCACGAATATTTGCGACATCTACGAAATGTATACGAGGAGTGGCTGTCAGCGGGCCTGATTGAGCAAGACGGCCATGTTCTGCCAGAGTGTTTCGTGTTCCCGACTTCGACGGGAAAGCCACTCCGCCCGCCCAGGGATCTCTTTGCACGAGCAGGCTATTATGCCTTCGATATGAGCAGTGGCATCATGTCGGAGAGTTATCGAGCCATGATTGCTTCCGCAAACCTTGCATGCGAAGGGACGGACATGCTTTGCGGCTTCGATGACCGGCCCAACGATATTGACACAGTCGTAGCTCTCTGTCGTCCTCCAGGGCACCACTGCGACGGCCAACGAGCAGGCGGCTACTGCTACATCAACAATGCAGCTCTAGCGGTGAGTACATGGCGCTCACATCAATCTGATGCGCAAATTGGGATCCTGGACATCGACTTTCACCACGGCAACGGCACCCAGGAGATTTTCTACGCTGACGCCAAGGTCTTGTACGTAAGCATTCATGGCGAAGACGAATTTCCATATTACACTGGCGTGGAAGACGAAACAGGCAGTGGCGAGGGAAAGGGTATGAATATCAACCTCCCTCTCAAAGTTGGCAGTCCTATCGAAGAATATCTAGAGAAACTCGACTACGGCCTGAAGAAACTAGTGGAATTCAAGACCGAGTTCCTTATCGTGAGTCTGGGATTTGACACTTTTCATGCGGACCCGCTGGGTCATTTCCAGGTTCACACAGAAGACTATGAGACTATTGCGAGGACGACAAGACAGGCGCTCAAGGAGGTGCCCGCTCTCGTTCTTCTTGAGGGCGGATATGTTATTGAGCACATTGGTGCGAACATGTTGTCATTTCTCAAAGGATGGAAGTCTGCCTGAGATGCAGTCATCATGCTTGCCCATCCTTTCCGTCACAACCGTCCCTCTTCAGGTATGATGAAGGATTGCCTTGACCCATGGCACCGGCGTACCGACATTTGTGGGGATGAAGTGGCGGAGAGGGAAGCATGTTCAAACCCGATCTGAGGCGTCGGTCTGCTGTCTGCGAAGCTCCACGACAGCTTCTGTGCACCATGTCAGCAAACTGTGCCCGGTGGAGAGGTGAAACATCAGAGGCAGCTACTTGGGCGCTGACGGTTTGCTCGGTGAGTTTGCCACAGAGCGTACAAGCCGATGAAGACCATGACAATACCAAAGAGGACATTACTTAGAATCTCGGGAGAGATGTGTGGGGACCAGGGAGGCATTTTGTGTATACTGCAATATACTCCGTTCACCGTAAGGCTGAGAAAGCTTTTGACTTGACTCTTGAGGGGAGGTTGGGGCTGAGTCGAGGATCAGCGCAGTTCATGTACGAGAGGAAATTTGAATTGTCTGTAGGTCAATCAATCGTGAGACTTGAGGAGCGACAGTTCTGAATTAGGAGCGAGATACTTGTACAAGTAGGTAAATCCATTAAATCCATCTCCGTCTCACGTGTCCCGGTGCCAAGGGCAGGCTGCACGCGTGCGAGGAGCATGCGAGCCTGCAAGGATCACCAAACTCAAGGTTCCAAGCGAGGAGTGCCGCTCCACAGCCTGTCATTGTGGGCTCACGGCCTTGTTCTTTGACCATTATTTGCGTCGGTCGGATGTGAGGCGCCGGCCTACAGGAAGAGAGACTCCATTGAGCAGAAGACGCCAAGGCTGCAAAGCGTGCATGGAATGGAGCTTTGAGCAAGCTGAAGCCTGTCAAACTACCGTCGAGCCCGTAAAGACAATCAGATTGATCAATGGGGAAGTCGGCGGGCCTTTTGTGATCAACACAGACAACCCAATGACCACGGACGAGGATATTGAGCACGGCTCCCGTCTGCCTCGTCAATGACGGGGGACGCGGGGAGGAGAAAAACGGTAGGGTCAAGGGGGTAACTGATACTTGCGATGGTGCTGGTTGCTGGCCCCCCCCCCCCCCCCCCCGGGGGGTGAGAAAAGAAAACGGTCACCACCACCGCCGCCGCAGGTGTTGCTCGACGAGAAGCCATCCACCGTCCAGCCCGCCATCTAGTGTGCATAAGGAGCTATCTTCTGAAGCTAGTCATGGTTGGTCACGCTGTCAATCGAGAGCGCCGCCGACAGCTCCCAGAAAATCCCCCCAAATCCCCAAAAGTTCTAGAAAATCTTAGAAAATCTGAAAAGGTTTAGAAAAGTCGCGGACATGGTAAATAAAGGGAAGTGGATTCGATGCTAAGCAAACGAGTTGGAGAGGAGAAAATTCATCTTCATTCTCACTTCTTTTCCCCTTCCTCTTCTCAATTAGCACCTGAGTGATAGGAATTAGTTAGCTGTGTTCTACCACCCAAAGGGTTGCGCTTTGCTGCAATCCAACAACTCCTTCCCCTTGCCCATCGATGCTGAATGACGCTGAATCCCTTGCATACCTCTTTTGCGCTTGGCTTCAGTCACATATTCCCCGCCAGTCCATGCAATGCCACTTGCCCTTTCTCACCCTTCCACCAATCATCTCCTGTTACTCTGCCTCATACTCAAAATCTGCACCATCCGAATGAAGATGTTCAAAAAATCCAATTCGAGCGAGATGCTCTCATTAACCACGTCCTTCCTCACCAATCCCCGTTCACTCATCCTAGCATGGTGTAAAATCTTCTGCACATCGTAGAGCGTAAATCCACCAAAGACGGCAAGCCCACCATAGAGCCAAATATTCTCAGTCCACGCGAGCGTGCGAATTGCCGTGGCAGGGAGAACCAACGGCGCAAACCCGGAGATGGCGACGATGGCGACACCCGCAAGCAACGGCCCTCCCAAGTATAGGTACTTCTCTTGTTTGGCCGTGGCCCCGATGAAAGCGATCGAGCCCATCATGCCAACGGTGTAGAGGCCGGCGCGAGCGAGGATAGCGGGAGACAGGAACATTAACGGGGTGAGGATGGCGGCTTGAGTGACATTGAAAGCGCTCCAGAGAGCATATTTTTGGATGTAGCTGTGGCGGCACCTTGTCAGTAAACTTGTCCTTTTATCTGGTCGAGTGGGGGGTGCTAGAGAACTTACTTATCTGGATGGGTATAGAACGTGCCGTACATGGTGCCAATGCTAGCAGCAAGACCCAACCCGACCACCAACCAAGGATTCGTGGCCATCAATCTATAACTCCAGCCGCTCTGGTGTAGCGTGCGGGCCGCAAGGGCGATAATCCCCACGCCCAAGCCAGTGTGCATAAATGTCTGGTTCAAGTACTCGCGCTCAAAGGGAGGCATGCCGCCATCTTCGCGTGTTTCGCGGTTAAAGATGAGATTGGTGGCAACAATGGTGCCGCCGACCAGCGCAGCGCCGTAAAGAAGCCGCTGTGTCAGGTTTCCGCTGGCGGTTGGGTTGGCAGGTTGGTACGAGGGCGTTTGATAGCCGCGCTTGAAACCATTGCGTAGAGCTGCTGATTTCAGCAGCGACTGTGCGTTCGATGTCGAGGCAAATGGCCGAGGGTTGAAGAAGGTGTTGGATGATTTGGGACTGGAGGAGTGGAACGCTCGGACAAGCGTTGACGGTTTGCTGAATTGTCTGAAGGCGTTGGGGGAGACCGCAAAGGGTCTCCTGAGCACGAAGGACATGATGAATGCGCTCCTCGATGAGAAACAGGCGATGGTGGAAAACTGAGAAAGAGAGTCGTTAATGGGATGGGAGAAAGACGATGCAAGTAGCAGGACGCAGGACGCAGGCACAAAGAGAGCTTCGCCATGCGTGTACTTGTACTTGGACTTCGGTAATAGACCGAGGCGCCACCAGCTCTAATGACGCACTCGCAAGCCCAGGCTGTTGATTGGCCATCGGGTTGAGCTCTGTGTCACGTGGCTCCGGATAAGAGTATCCGATGCCGCTTTTACGCACTTCTCGATGTTTCCAGCAAGGCTTCAACGCCCTATCTGCCTCGCTGGCCTTCCACAAGTACACAGCACATAGGAATGCCTATCAAGGTAACAAGAGTAACAAGCACTTGCTCTGCTACGGTTCATGTCCTCTCGCTCGCTACCATACATGACGCCATGCCCACATTCATCCCTCCGACGCGCTCGCAACCCTTCTGCAACAGTCTCCAGATTGGACCTCACGGAATATACCTAAAGTCAGGGTGCTTATGCCCCAGGTCCCGCTTCTCAGCGTCATTCAATCCCTCAAGTCGATGGGCCCTCCTTCCTTGATCCCGCACCCGATTCTCACGCATGTTGTATGCAATGCCGAAGCTAGCAACACAGAGGACGATGATCTGGGCTGACAGATTGATGGTGTGGCCAATGGGGTATCGAGGTGCGTCGCGGACAAGGTAGGTCCATCTATAGAGCGTCAGTCTATTTCTATCCAGGAGATACTCTGAGTCCGGGCTTTCTCACGTGGCGAGGACACCTCCTAATGTGCCAACTGAGACAATCCACGCAGTCGCAACAGCCCGCACGGCTGGTCCAGCAGAATCTGCCAAGTGTTAGCAACCACCTCTCCAGCATGAGGGCACTCGACACACTGTTGATTCCCCACGATAGGAACCCAGGTCCACCGGGGAATGCTCCTGTAGTGATAAAATACACGGCCATGTAGCGGATGGAGGCATTGGTGCTCCATCGAAGGATAGAGAAGCCGGCAATAGGGAGGAAGGTGGCCAATGCGAGGTAAATGCCACGCCTGCGAGTTTTGTCGCTGATGTATGCAATCAAAATCGCCACGAGACATGCAGCCACATAAGGCGGCACCGAATATAGTTGTGCCTTGGTTGCGGTCCAGCCCAGATCCGCCAGGATTGTCGGCATAAAAATGGACAGACCTTGGACGGTGATGTTGATGAGGAAGAAGCCAGCGGCACAAAGATTGTTGTTGATGTTGAAGATGGCGGCTCTGATGTGATGCCACTGAACCTTCTCCATTGGATCCTGTTTCCGTCAGTGTTGGTTTCTGAATAAACATCACAGGGTGCTCACAGCGCGATGCTCTCGGATCAACCGTTCATGCGCAATATGCCGTTCTCGTTCGGTGAGGAACCGACAAGTCTGTGGATTAGACGGCATTAAAGCCGGAGCAGCCGCAGCGACGATGGTAGTGATCTACAAGACATTAGCACAATTTGCTGCTGCTGCACACCTGGAACGCACCAAGCCCTCGAAAAAGAAGATATTTCTCCAGCTACAAACAAAGTGTCAGACATTTTAGCGACCGTGCTCATCCGTCAATGCCACTCACGTGTGGATAGGCGTTGACTCGGTTCCCCAACGAGGGATGCGGCTGAAATCCGTCAGCAATGGGAAATATTTGTCTGCAGATGGCGGTACGTACGAGAGAGCTGTGGCAAACAAACCTCCAAAAGCCCCTGCGATCGAAGCAGCCGAGATGAAAATTCCAATTCGAAAATACAACTCCCGCCGCTTGTAGAATGTGCTCAGGAAGAATGAGATCCCGGGCATGGTCCCGCCTTCGAAGATACCCAGAAACGCCCTCGCGACACACAGCTGGTCGAAGTTTTTAACAAAGGCGGTACAGAGGGACACCAACCCGAAGCCAAAGACCAGTCCCGGAATATAGAATCGAGGGCCGATGTGCTTCAGGAGGATATTGCTGGGAACTTCCACCAAGAGATAGACAATGTAGAAGACACTCAGCGCCCAGTTGAAGCGATAACCAACAAGGTCAAGGTCCTTGGCCATTCCCTGAATGCGAGCATTGCCGATGTTGGCGCGATCGAGAAAGCAAAAGAGGTACAACAAGGTGACCAGAGGGACAATTCGCCGGTCAATCTTTCTCCTGATGGCTGTCTCTTCCTGCTCTGTCCAGTCGATCTCCTCGGTTGATGACTCGCTCTTCGTGGGATCCAGCTCAAGATGGTCAAGATCCGAAGGTTTCAGAGTCCCTCCTGCCATTCCAGCCATGGTCCGAGAGAAACGCGGATGTAGAGTGTCAATCTAAGTTATCGGAGACTGTGATGAACACGTACAGATCAAGTCCAGGTCCGGCAACGAGAGGCTTCGAAGACGTGTATTAAAGCGAAGAGTTCGAGGTAACTCCAGGCCTCACCAACGCCCCACATTCGAACACAGATTGCGGATCATCATCAAAGAGGACTCCCATGTTGCTGCTCCGGCATACGTGATACAGTGTGTCCCATCCGGTGGGGAGGAGGCCCTGCGCACTGAACATACCGGCTGTCATCACCGGGAGTCATGATGCTCTGGTCGCTCCCACAGTGCCCAGGGACAACACATGGCCAAGGCAGATGAAATATCCCCTGCAGGTTGATAGGTCTTTGCAAGGTGGCGGCAGGAAGCCAAGTAACAAGTCAGTCTTGGATTCTGGGGAGGGGAGGGAAAGCTGCACTTTTGAAAGCGAATTGAAAAGGCAGAAGAACTACCTTGAACGCGATCGTTTTCTTGGCTGTCCGGGGTCGAAAGTCGGTGGCGGACTGCTGTCTAGCGGGAGATGATCATGCTGTCAACAGGCACCAGACAGATGTCGATCGCATTTGGACGGTCAATAGACCATTCATCTGCGATGCACCACCTACGGCCGGGATGGCTTTGTCTGTTTCATTCTCACATACAAGCTGTCAAACTCCGTAGATGATAGTGTGACGGGCATCTTGCAACGGCGAGGCTGTCCGCTTTGAGCTCGGAGCACGAACCCCGAGCGGGAAAGCGCGTTTGGGCGAGGAGCAACAGCAGTTTGGTGGAACATGACCAGGGTTGAGGAATACGAAGACGGCGGACGGTGCTTCTTTTGTTCCCCTGGGCAAGAATGTTCCATTGCCCAGACGCCTAGACTTCGGCAGTTGTGTTCAAAGACATCACCACTTTATCCGCTGCGCCCTCCACCTCAACACTGATCTGTGGGAGTTGTAATGAGGACTTGAAGATGTGGATCGAGGTCAGCAGGTCCTTTTTGTGTCCTTGGTAAAGAACGTCGTTAGCCACATACATAGGAAAAGGGAAGAGAAATGAACACCGTACAGACGAACGGGAAACAAACCCTCACACCTTCTTCAACAAGCCTAGTGGGAGAAATCTGTCATCTCAGCCTTCTATTACAGCAATTCCCTTCCATGTTCAATGTAAGAACTCATCCATCCCTGAAGAATTGCATAATATCAATCCCCGCCTCTTCCTCTCCAGCCTTGCCCATAACATTCCCGCCATAGGTAAAATATCCCTCCAAATTGCCTTGTACAGGCATCGAATTCGCTCTGATCTCCTCTGGCGTCCCGAACACCCATACCGTCTGCTGGCCCATTATGACATGCTGCAGGATATGACAGTGCATCATCCACACGCCAACATTCCTCTCAGTGACGCGTATGCGCCATACTCGCCAGCCATTCACTTCCCCAGGCTGAGGGGCCTGCAAAGTGTACTTATATAACAAGGTCGTGTCACGCCGCGAGCCGGGGTAAGGGACATTGTCAGCTGAATAGGATTCCAGCAGTGCTGCGTGAGCTTCCGGTGAGTATTCCCCTGGGCCAGAACCCAAGTCCCAATAGGGTCCACCGTGAGCATGCATCGGATGCGGACCGTAGATCCCCGCTGGGTATGAAGCAGCATTCTGCCATACAATTTCAAGGACCTCGCCGATTTGGGCTGGATATATCTGTGAGAGAGGATCAAAGCCCCCGTTGGCGGTGGCACGGCCGTAGTCTGGAGTGACTCCATTGATACTCCCATTTTGAAGAATCTCAACGAGGTACGGTGTGTTCGTTGTTGGTCCTAAGGGAGCGGTATCGGTCCAGTATTCGTGGTTTGAGATCATCACTGTGTCGCCGGAGGAGTTATTGAGGAATTGTGAGGTTGAGATGATGATGCGGCGAGTCACCTCCGTTGCATTGGGGGGAGCTTCGTAGCCTGCCAACGGAGGATTCTGAAAAGCATACTCGAGCCAATCTGTTACATTGGCGGGTAGGTCGAGGATTGGTGCCGGAGGGAGGGAACCCGCACATGATGAGTTTGAGGCCGAATCGCGACGGTCCCCGGGACCGCTTTGCTCCAATCCTTGCCGCGTCGGAAAGCTCGTGACGGCGTAATTGAGAATAGCCCATGCAAAAACCGCACTCTGGCCTTCTCGAGTCTCGAACTGAATCCAGAATTTCGTCCGTCCATTCAAATGGTCCAATTCACTTTGCGATTTCGTCTTCAACAAGAAACTGAATCTCTGACCTGTGTCGACCTGCATATACGGCGTTTCTACAGGATAGACGTAGGAGTTGTCCGTTTCGATGATGGTCAGATTGTCGTGATGCTCCAAGCCAAATAGCACCAGAGACAAGGCAGTGCTGCCAATAAGGCGTACTCGATACGTCTTGTCGGTCTCGACATTCATGATCCAAGGTTGACATGAAGGGTCCGACGGACCTGGATTAGAAGCGTTAGGAGCTGTTCCACTTTGTCCATTAATTAGCAGAGACGTCGGATCTCCCGTCCATATCCAGGGAACCTCTGTCAACTGTAATTCGATGGTTTGATCGTCCTCAGGGTAGAAGTCGCCGATTTTCAGAATGATCTCATCGTCGTATCCATATGGTGGAGGCACAGCATCCTTTATAATCAATGCCCCCGATGCCGTGATGGCTTGAAAGCCCACATGCGAATGATAGAAGGACGTTCCAGCTTCGCTAGCGCTAGGATGGAGCTCGTAATCATAGAAATGCCCAGGAGGAATCGGCCATTGTGAGGCCAATGGGGCCCCGTCAGCAAAGGGCACCGCAGCCAGTGAGAGACCATGCCAATGCTATATATATATATATATTATGTGACCGGTGAGCAAGCAAAGTCTCGTGTGAGATCCTCTGGGAAGAGTTCGACCTACCATTGTCGTATTCACATGTGCGTCGTTGTACACCCGAATCCATGTTGTTCGCTCGGGCTCGAGATATATGGGAGGTGCCGGGTATGTGCCGTTGACCAGCGTTGAGAGACGAGGCTGGCAGTTGAGCTGGATAGTGTCGACGCTGACCCGCAGGACAATGTCGGGGGTGAAGCTAGCATCGTGTCTCACCAGCTTCTTCGCATTGCTCAGAGAAATAGCAAACGCAAAAATGCAAATGCAAGCGTGTAGCCAGCACGAGAAAGGGAACAGCATTGCAACTAGGATATCCACGTAATGAACGACAGAGGTGTAGGCGTAAAACACGATGGCGAGATGAGGACTGTCTCAAACCTCACCCTAGAAGCATTGAAGGCTCACAGTCGTGGGGGCCTCGTAGCCATTACCGATCCATATGAACCTCAGAACGGCCTGCAACAGACCCCTCTGTTCAGGCTAGTGAGGCTACGCGGCAAAGCTACGTCAGCTCTGGTTGAGAATTTGAATTTAGCTGGTTTTGTGACTGATACAATATGTTGTTATCCGGTGCAATGAACAGGTGAGCAGCTGTTTTCAGGAGCTCAGTCGCGAGGGTCGCCAGAGGCTAGGTAACGCCAGCAAAGACGTTGCGGAAGTCCGAAGCCGAGATGGCACGGCAACGGCGACACAGAGATGCTTGTGACACCTAAGTTCATGGTTGTGCAACGTTTATTGAAGGATTAATGGAGCTTCTCCGGACATTGGAGAGATCTGAATGGATATCAAGTGGTAAAAAAAAGGGGGGGTTGAACTTACTGTCTGGCAAAATGGGTTTCCGTATCTCGCGAGGCTTGTTACTTCTTCTATCTGCATTGGCAAGCACAGCCTTGAGGTCAAAAACTTTCTGTCAGACTAAATGCTCGGAAAGGATCACGCTGCCTCCACCGGCCACAACAGGGGAGCCTCGCCAACACAAAATATTGTAACTAGACTCTATCGCAGTTCCAGCAATCTATATCTATAGCAATCCCCTCCCTAGGCCAGACATATCGGCTTACAGCTTCGGAAACCTCACTCTTAGGAATTGGCTGGGCCAGGCGACGTCAACACCCAACTTCCAACCCACCTTCAACACCCACTCCGGCTCTCTCATAAATTGTCTCGCCACAAGAATAACATCTGCCATCGGCTCCTTGCCACCTTTAGCATCTGTCATCTCCTTTGCGGCGTTGGCTTCCTCTCCGATACTCTTGTCCGATCCTTTGTCGTCAACAATGTCTCTTGCTTGCTCGGCTTCCGTGATCAGACCCACGGCGCCAATCAGCAACTTCAGGTGGTTTGCCTTCATCACCTGTCGGATCTGGTGCGCGATCTTGGTCTGATAGTCCTTGGACGAAAACATGTTGATGCGCTGCCGAGGGTGATTCCCGCCACTGCTGACGTCGAGAAGATCCACCCCCAACCCAGGAAGTAGACGAGCCAGTTTCATCGTGTTTTCCACATCCCAGCTTCCAAGCTGCTTCCCCAAGTCCGTCTCCTCCATCCACTCCGTGGAACTGACCCGCAAGAACAGAGGCATATCTTGTGGTATGTGCGCCCGGACTGCTTTGATGACCTCAACCAGCATGCGTGTGCGATTCTCGAAGCTGCCGCCGTACTGGTCGGTGCGCCTATTTGTGATGGGGCTGAGGAATTGATGTATCAGATAGCCATGAGCAGCGTGGATTTCAATAACGTCGATGCCGGCTTCCACGGCTCTGCGCGCGCTCTCTGCAAATGCCTTGACCACGCCTTGGATCTCCTCCACACTCAACTGCCTCGGAGGCCAAAAGCCGCCATCCTGCGATAATCCTTTGCCATCCCAGCTCTCCTCTGGCCCGCCCATCGGTCCTACCACATCGTCTGGCCATCCATCGGCATCCTTGTCCGCGCGGACAGACGGTCTCTTGACAGATGACGCCAGCCACGGCGGCATGGTGCTTGACTTTCGTCCGGCGTGAGCTAGCTGGATCCCGGACAGGGCACCCTGCGACCTGACAAAGTCCGAGACGCGTTTGACGCCTTCAGTCTGCGCGTCACTCCATAGCCCGGGGCAGTTGGGGCTAATTCGTCCATTTGGCTGCACGCCCGTTGCTTCAATGAAGACTAAAGCCGCTCCCTTCAGGGCGTAATGGCCTAGCGTTGCGATGTGATAGTCGGTGAGCTTGCCAATATCTGGACCCGAAGAAGCCGTGGAATATTGGCACATCGGTGCCACTATTATGCGGTTGCGCAGTGTCTTGGAACGGATCTTTAGAGGAGTGAACAGTGTCGGGGTATCGGGAGATGCAGTGAACGGCGCACCCGGATCCGCAGTATGGGCAGGGGTGAAATATGGGATACCTGGGACGCCCTTGTTGACGAGCATAGGGGAACTTGACGAACCCATGGCTGGGGACGCTGAACAGCAGCAGTCAGCAGTATCGGGTTCTTCGTGTGTGTGTGTGTGTGACGTCGATGATGCCTCTGTACTGTCGCGGAAAAAGAGCGAAAACACCTCGATGCCAAGGGCTAGTCTTAGGAACGGAATTCGACAATAAATCTACAGGGAGCCGAATATATAGTTGTACAACCACTGGAACACGAGAGATAGGTGAAGCGACAGTGACAGTTGATTTCTAAGACAGCTCGAAGATATTGGAGAATTGATAGTGCAGGATCCGGGGCAAACACCGGTTTAACCGAGGCAATATAGCATCACATCATCCATCTTATGTACCGAGTAGGTATGTACGCCATGGAACGCCGTACATTCCCTGAATTGTGTCTCCAACTGCTCCATCTAGTAGAGCCGATGAATAAAGGGGTGAAGAATACAAACTATGGTAAGACGAAGGACTCGGTATGCTTCTATATGAAGGGTTAGGGGGTAATGTGGATCGTATGTCTTTTTTGTTGGCTATGGATCAGGCATTGCTCCTGTGGACGACAGCATCGTCCGATTAACAACTCTTTTGTTTGTCACGGTAACGCCCATTGAGATCACCATGCTCGGCTGAGTGCTTCGAGAAAACGGAGGCATCCAAAGCCCAAGTATGTGATGTCTTCCAGAGGGGTCATCACCATGGCAGCTCGTATCCCTCGCGGTGCCAAAACTTGCCCGTGTCTTCAACTGTCTTCTTGCTGACAATATTCTCCCACAGCTTTCTCGCCGCCTCATCTGGTTCTACTGTCTCTGGGGGCATCTTCGCAGTCGGCAACAAATTTGTCCTGACATATCCAGGATGCAACAGCATGACTGTAACGCCCTTATCTTTCAGGTCCATCGCCATGCTTTTGCCAATCGAGTTGACAGCGGCCTTGGAAGAGCGATAGGCATAATGTCCGCCAGAACTGTTGTCGCCCATTGAGCCCACGCGGCTCGAAACAATACCGATTTTTGGCTTGGAGGCCTTCAGGACGTTGGGCAACAGCGCCTGTGTAAGAAGGAAGACCCCAAAAGTGTTGACCGCAAACGTCCTTTGGAAGACTTGCAGATTGCTCGTTGTAAGACTGTCGTCTTCATTGGCGGCGGCAACACCTGTTCAAACCCATCGGTTACTTTCTCTCTTCTCACCATGCTCATGGTCCGAGGAGGGGTTGTCACACCTGCAATGTTGAGCAAGAGGTCAACTGTCGTGTCACCGAGAGAGTCCTTGAACTTTTGAATCGACTCGGGCGAAGTCACATCAACTTCTGAAACGAGAGCCGTCTTAGCCTTCAGGGTCTGGAGTCCATCTCCTTGATTCCGGTCGACAGCGTAAACCGTGTAGCCCTACCTGGAGCGTTATCTCGATTGATTTTTGCGCAGTGGCCGAGCTAACCTCATCGCACAGTATTGTGGCAAACGCATGGGCGATCCCGGAGTTTGCCCCTGTAACGACAGCAGTAGGCATCCTGGTGGTCGCAATTGCCGATGGGTCAATCAAATTCTCATCCAAGAAGCGGGTGAAATTGAAGAGGAAGCCTCAAATCCTTCCTCCCTGTACTTTCGTTTGTTTGCTTGGCTGGTTGTAAGGGATTCTGCGAATATTTAGTGATCCTGTAGACATATGACGTGATTTGTTACCCTGAGTCAATCGTGTCTCGGGCGGCCACTCAAGGGAAATGAGGTGGTGGAAGAAGGACGCGATGGCAGTGATTAGGGCGCAGTTAAGGCACGCAGGCTTGCTAATGCCAAGAGGCTAGTGAGACTGGAGCCCAACGAGCGGGATTGCCACCGTCCATTCCCAGCTCTGGGCTTGCCTGGGCTTGCCTGGGGGCCTCTGTCCAAGTGGTGTCCCAGCATGTAGATCCGTAATTTAGGCGGCCCAACCCCCGATTAGAAGGTTCTTAAGGTCGTGTCCATGTCGCTTAAAGGCTGCTATGGGGGCCGCCTCTCTAGCTGCCCTCCGCTAGCAAAAAGTTGCAGTAGAGCGCAGACGACGGACTGGCAGGCCTTTTTATCTTGGACGGAGTACCGAGAATACTCTGGTTAAATCTTCCTTCTTCTTCTTCTTCTTCTTCTTCTTCTCCCTACCTGTTTGCGACGTCGCATTGTACAGTGCTGGGATTTTAGATGTCGTGCAGAGTATGCGTAGAGTTTGCGACTGTTCGGTAATGCCTGCATCTCAACCTCGCCTGCAGCTGGCCAATAGCTTATGCTTTGCTCCCCGCCGCCCGTATCGGAGTCAGCGATAGGCGAGACCGCCGCCCACGTCTGTCAGACGTTGGGCCTCCTGTGGAATGATTGACCTGCTGCCCAAGTCGCTAACCAACAAATTCAACGACGCAACTGTGATATCAATCCACAAGCGCGACTGGAGCAGCGATTCCTCTGGCAGCAGTCTGCTGAACCCCGTCGAATCACCAAGACCACGACGGGGCCGTCGACGGCAGTGGAAGATTTCGAGACTCCAACCCAGCAAAGCAATATGCTATGCAGCAGCAATCGCCCTCTTAACTGCCGTTTCGCTCTGGTGGTTTCTCCGCCCTACGTCGGCCGGAGGTCTCATTGAAATTCCGGAACCTGATGTTGATGATGGGTTGGAAGAGGATGGCCCAATTCCAATGGGAAAGTCCGTGGATCGAAACGGGAGAGAGGTCTTCTGGTGGGAGAAGTTTCCCAGGTGAGAGAACGGTTCACT
Organism: Cladophialophora psammophila CBS 110553; assembly: GCF_000585535.1. Taxonomy (NCBI): domain Eukaryota; kingdom Fungi; phylum Ascomycota; class Eurotiomycetes; order Chaetothyriales; family Herpotrichiellaceae; genus Cladophialophora; species Cladophialophora psammophila. Next base: position 249,551 of record NW_006912940.1, on the reverse strand, counting down.
GCGCCTGCCGGGTTGTAACGGCAGTGTTAATCTGCTTCCCAGGCTTCATGGCTTTTATCGAGGGCGCAAAAACATCGTTCCATTCTCCGACTATATCCCAGAGCAACAGGTAAATGCTTTTGACCCCTTCGATCCTGGAAAGCACGACGACGACGCCGAACTGATTGCGCTCCCGTCGCCCTTGCCAACGAACCTCGAAGAATGCTATGTGGATGAAGAGAGGAGAACCCTGCCACCTCCAATATCCGCATACAGGGGGTTACCGCAGGGCATGAGTGCGCCTCTGTTTGGGTCTCAAAGAGAGCTTGGCATCAATGATCAAGTGTGTTACGATCGCCTAAATCGACTGGCACCTTACGGCTTAGGACTTGCGGAAGAAGAAGGAGGACTCGGCCAAAAGCCAGAAGGTGACTACGAAGGATTAGAACAGGTGGTTGCGATTGACTGGAAGGGTGTGAAATGGCGCGATGCACAGCGGGGATGCTTCGAGAAGAATTCCAGTCGGATTCGATCTCGGACCGCCTTTGTGCTCCGCACATGGAGCACCTTCCACTATACGGAATATCACATCGCTATGCTACGCGCCATTATCAGCGAACTCGTGATTGCGTCCGGAGGTCGATACACGGTTCATTTCCTGATTCACGTCCAGGACGATACCATTCCAATCTGGGCTTCAAAAGAGCTGTACAACGAGATCCTGAGAGACAGCTTGCCCGAAGAATTCCGTGGAATGGGCACGCTCTGGTCTGTCGCGCAAATGAAGTTGATTTACCCTCCACCATTTCCCGACAGCATCGTGAACTTCTCAGGTGGCGACATTTACGACGCATATCGATCTTTACATTTCCCGCTACAGTACTTTGCATCCCGATATCCGGAATATGATTATTTTTGGCAATGGGAAATGGACATTAGAGTCACGGGGCACTATCACGAACTGTTGAACCAAATCGAGTCCTGGGCCGGAAACCAACCTAGAGACTATGCTTGGGAGCGATCATCGACGTTCTATATTCCGTCATTGCACGATTATTCTTTTGCAAACTACGCTCAATCTGTCGTTGACGAGGTGAGGGCGCGCAACGAAACACCAATTTCCGGTCCACAAATACCGCAGGAGCGGCTGCTTGATATTCCCGAACAAAAGACCCCAGATGACAACGACGAAATCACGGATCTAATCTCATTAAACCCTCTCTTTAGTCCAGAACACACTCGCTGGGCCTTCCACGACGACATAACCGGTTACAACGTCACCCGTGACGGACGACCCCCTACACGCGCCGCCCTGATTACAGCCTCTCGAATGTCGCGTCGGCTCCTCCTTCTCATGCACGAGGAAACTTACCGGAACAAACATACCATGTTTCCAGAGATGTTCCCCGCTTCCATTGCTCTTCATTATGGTCTTAAAGCGATATCCGCCCCTCTTCCGGTATACTTTGACCGGGATTGGCCCAGCACCCATGCCGACGAAGTCTTTAACAACGCACCTATCGGCTTGGAGCACAAAAAAGCAGGCATGGACCACGGACACGGACATTTCCACGGTGAAGGGGGCAGCGTATTCGGGCCCGGCGAGCACGTCTTCCGTGGCGCGACATATTATTCAAACGCAGGATTTGCCGGCTATCTCTGGAGAAGATGGCTTGGTAGAGAAAATGGAAATGACGAACTTGCCTGGGAGTCGGAAGGCGGGCCAGGAGGCGGGCGAATGTGTTTGCCCATGATGGTGCTGCATCCCATCAAGTACGAATGATGACCAAGTTCCACGAATCTGACAGATCCCCTTGAGCGTTGATTCTCGGCGTTTTCACTTTGGCCAGTCTCTAGGATGAATGCATTCGCCGTTGCGGGAAGGGAAAACGAACTTTGTTGCAGAGATTATGTCAACGATCTAGCCGGTGATGGGTATGTCGCATCTGTTCTGAGAGGGCATTTGCCCAGACGGCGCCAGTTACGAGTCTCTTTGCTTATATCCAAGACATTTTATTGAGACGAGATAGATACATAGAGTTTAAGATAATGCTAATTTCACTCTGAAAAAGCCAAGTGTGATGGTTGAAATTATTGACCGGTAACGATGCTCTTCCACCAGTCCCATGGTCCCACCCATCATCCCTAGTAGCCTGGTATAAGCCAATCTTGGCCATTTCAGCAAGGTTGCTTGCGGCCACTAGGCTTTCCAGACCGCATTTGGCAAGTTTTAATCGACGGGCCATTGGGTGAGGCGAGAAATGCGGAGGGACTTTGGTAGATTTCTCGTATCGCCTTCGGTTCCCCAAGCACCACCACGTTCTTTGTGTTTGGATCATACCCTCTACCTACGACCCGTCGAAATTTGCCAGTTGGACTCTGTGCGTGCGTGCGTGCGTGCGTGCGTGCGTGCGTGCGTGCGTGCGTGCGTGCGTGCGCGGGTGTCGTTGAGCTGTCCAGATGACGAGTTTTGAAAACGAGTTCATCAGTCTGGCCCGGATGATCCGAGCAAGGGATTTCAAGAGGTCGCAAGTAGCATATATACACGATGCCCTCCGTCGATGAGAGCGTAAGTTTCAAATCAACAACTTCAAGGTTGATACTGAAAGCGTCCTTACCGAACTTTCCCTTCTGCACGTTGGTTAACTTGCTCCCTTCAAATCAATCCACCAACATTCGACCCCCAGTGCCCAACCATCAAAAGGAAATGCCTCTGCCACGCCGGGCCATTATCGCCGTAACATCCGCAACGGCTCCTCTCCATGAGGGCCGTCCTACGGGGCTCTTCATTAGCGAGGCTCTCCATCCATTCCAGGTCTTCAAGCAACATGGCTTTGAAGTCGACCTCGTATCCGAGAAGGGCACTTATGTGCCTGATTGGTTGAGCTTACAGGAGAGTTTTCTTAGCGGTGAGGACAAGAAGGAGTGGGAAGACGTGAACAGTGGGTTTAGGAAGAAATTGGATCATATGCCGAGTGTGGAGACGGTAGATGGCAAGAAGGTATGTTCAACGGCTGTCCTCAAGGTGGCAGCCGATGTGTTGAGATAATGTGGGCATGCATGCTAACTGATGGATGGTTGCAGTATGGTATCTTCTTCGCTAGTGCCGGACATGCAGCTCTGATCGACTATCCTCACGCCAAAGGCCTGCAAAAGATCGCGACCGATATTTGGACGCAGGGAGGCATTGTGTCGGCTGTGTATCTTTCCCCGTGCCCCTCTTGACACTTGGTCCCCTTGAAAGTGCCCTCTAAAGAAATCTGGAGCTTGATCAGCTGATATGACTCGTGATAGTTGCCACGGAGAGGCAATCTATGTCGGTGTAATCGACCCAGCCACGGGCGAGTCCATCATCAAGGGAAAAACCATTACAGGCTTCACCACGCAGGCAGAATACGACATGCATGTCATGGAGCCTGTTCGGAGCTGGGGTGAACCATTGATCGACGAGTGGGCTACCAAACTCGGTGCCAAATGTAAGTTTCATTGACCTCCTCTGTGGCGACATATCAGTAAATTCCGGGTATGCTCGAGCTCAGCAGATGGGTCTGCTGACAGTTGCTGCGCCTGCCAGATGTTAGAGCGGATGGTGTCTGGGACGACTTTCACGTTACCGACGGAAGAATAGTGACTGGCATGAATCCGCAGAGCGCAAAGTCGACTGCCGAAGCAACGGTCGCGGTTTTCGAGAAGCTCTGAACGAGCTGTCAATGTAGATTTCGCCGCAGTCAATTACCCTGACTCAGGTTGCGACCCATTGACGGGGAACTATGCCACATGCCTCAGACCTGAAGCCGGATGGCCTTGATATTCTTGACCTTTCCACTCTTTCCAAAGCTGCAGCTATTCCTTACTCTTTGTGCGCTAGAAAAGCCTAGTGGCCGGTTTTTGTGTATTCTGCATAGTCCCGTCATCTCACTGCATGTCGCTTCGACTTTGTCCGCACACTCTGGCACAAGATAGACCAGCCACGAGTAAGTGGGAGGGGACAGGGACAGAGCCCTAAAGCAGCCCCGAGTCAGTCCGAGGATGGGATCCGAGTATATACAAGTATACGTGAATGTGAATAGAGTGGTAGTTCGGGAGGCTGATACTGCGTCCAATACTCTCGGCGTGTTGAAGGGTTGAATTGATGGTGCGTTGTACGGAGTACCTGGTACCGACTACGTCATATGTCATGGTCCGAGACGCATCAGTAACTCACGTCCGCGTCTCGGACAACATCAACTGCACGCTTCAATCCATTCAATCCATGTCCACACCCACTGGTGCCCCTGCCTGTCACGGTATCAGCTCATTCTTTCGAGCCCTACGAGTAAATATACCTGCTCACCCAGACGAGCGCCTCTTTGGCCGATATCCTAATGCCCTGAATGTGGACAACATCTGCGACTCGTTGCGGCAATAGCCCGTTTCTAACACGAGGATCGCTCTGGGAAGAAACGAACATCTTGTCCGAGTACAAAAGCCGGGAGCAGGAAAGACGATTGAGGATTTCCCTTATTTAGAAAAGTGGCGCCACCAATCGCATCATACAGAGTCGATACGACCTGAGATCCTTGAGCCTCACGACTGGTCAAGTCTTGAACCCTCACCAGCTTGGCCTCTCGGCTGGCGGCCTGAAACCCACGAGTCCAGAGGGTGATGCTTTGTCATCCAGATGCATGCCGCCCTTGCAACCCCAAGCCAAGATCACGGTGAGGTGACCTTGCTGAGCTAGGTTGTAGCGAATGTTGTCGGACCGCCGATCCACTGGCAGGCCGGTATCAGGTGGCTTGCTGAGTGCCTGGATTGATCTCTGTACAGTCATTCTCGAAAGACCTACTTGAATATTACCATCTCCAGTCGCCATTGTCATTGTCATGGCTCGCCCTTTATTGATCACAGCGCGATGCTGACTACTCGCGAAGTTGGATCAGGAAACTCCACCCAGATTCCGAGTAATACTATATTGCGGTTCCGAGTTGGTGCTTATTCCAGAAAATCGAGGGTCATTCCTCGTAGGGAACCCGTCCATTCTCAACCTGGCCCGTCGCAACATGTTGGTACACATGTTGATGCTCAGAATCCCTATCCTACTCACAGCAACAGCCAGCAACCTGTTGACAACCAGCAGAATGAGCAGAACCTTGTGACGTTGGATGAATTCAAGATTCCTCATGAGCCATTCTGGATCTTTCCGGCAAAGGACAATGCTAGTACGAGATCCGGAGTGCAATTCTGTGAGACCCCTGCCTCATCAAACACGAAGCTCCTGTTGACAAAGCGGGAGATATCTACAGTTGGGCGCCATTCTCCGTCTACCGTCGAGGCGATAGAAATTCCAAGAGGACGATTTTTGAGGCACTTTTCAAAAATATCTTCCAAGATGATATGCTATTCGAGGCAACCATCGCAAACGCTCGAGCGATACAGTTGGCCACAACCCCATACAAGCCAGAGCATTCCCAAATTCTCGCCCAGCATGCCAACACCATCATCTCGAAACTTCGCACGAGACTCTCCACGAAGCACGCTACATCTGAATATACTTTGCTGAGTATCCTGTGCTTACTCACTCTATATGCAAGACATTCCTTCGCTTGCGGCTCGCACCGCGTATTGACTGACAGCCTTCCAGATCTTTTCCCGTCGTGATGTGGACTGGGAGGCTGAAATGGAACTGCACCTCACAGCAATGAGGCGATTAATGGAGAAGAGAGTTCGCGATGGTGAAGTTTCAGGCCTTGATGGTTACATCAACTTTCGGGTGATGATGCACGTCTGCCCAAATAAAGCTCTCTTGACTAGTCCGGCTGACTATGTTTGCTGAACAGGTACGAAGAGTTGCTACAGCATTGGAGACGGATAGAGAGATTCAAATATCCCATTAATCCCGAGTCCTTGAAACCAGTCTTGTACAATCCGTGTTCCGACCATGGGAGCATGATCGAGAGCTTGTCCAAAATGCCATATGGTCTTGCCGCTCTTGCAATGAGCAGACCCATCTCTAGGCGGCTATGCTCATTGATCGTGGAGATAGCTGAAGTCGATAAAGGTACGTCAGACACCAGCCTGCGCAAAATTATTCTTACCTCAATATAGGAGTCCGTGCAGTCGAGCACCCACACATCTGTTCCAGCAAAGCCGCAAGTGACACGACGTTTCACTGTACCGACCTTCTGATGCATCGCCACCTTCTTAGTACGCTTGACGAAATACTTCTTGTTGGTCTTTTCACCTACGCAGAGCACGTATGTCAAGTGCTGTGCGCACCTGTTACTTTGGTGGCCGACGCTTTCCACCGCACAAGTTGTCTAGCACTTGCTTGCCAGAGCGATCTGATGCCCATGCTTTTCCCTCAGTCGACACCAAGTGCTTCTCCCGTTGTACAGCAGGCTCTTATGTGGGTGGCAACAGTTTTGACCGCCACTCGGCTACCGGATTCACCAGCAGGCGGGCTTGCTCAACGGTTGTGGAGACTATCGAACAATGAAGCACTGGATACGAATCAGGCAGTATACGTTAGCAGCCATTTGTTCTTCTGGGATGATTACTTGACAAGGCGATTAGCGGAGAACATGGCCCTCAACAACTGGAACTCTGATGCCTGCATAGTATCTTGCGATGACTAGTCTTTTCTCAGCCAGAGCTTCAGACTGTGAGGTTGAAAGTATCCTCTTCTCCCAAGCAGACTCAACAAGCCGTCCATCGGGTCAGAATCCCTGCGAGGAAGTGGCGGCTCGCTCATCTAGGATTAGGTCAGTACCCACCTCGAAGGACAGCTTTGATAGATGTCTTTCGTTTCAGCAATGTCCAAAAGTGCCACAGTCGAATTGCTCGTGGCCATCTTATTTTTGTCCATACGACGAACACAACAGCGACGTGAAAGTCAATATCGCCATCGTGGAGACAAGAGAAGGCGGAGTCCCCGAAAATGGGGTTGATGATTGGACCGACCCGAGGCAGCTTCCAGTTAACGACGCCGGATTATGAGATTAGTTGACATGATTCTGGAAACAAGTGGGAGCCTTCTTTCTCCAAAGAATCATGGGTATGCTGTTCTCTGTGACATCGCGCCTCTTCAAGGGAAAGGGACATCGTTGAAGATTGGTTGTTGAGCGGAGCAGTATGTCTAGAAAAAAGGAATGGAAATACTATGTATCGACTATGAGCTTCTGTAGTGCGCTCAGTGAGAAGTCGAACAAAATATTGAATCCAGTTTAAAAACATGACAACGCTTTCAACAAAGATGGGTATCGCATCGCGAGTGTGTAGATGCACGCTCGGGGTCATACGTAGTCGGTGTTCGGCTCGTCAGACAGCACCACAAAGCTGAAGTGAGACAGATAGAGCGATAAGCACCTATTCTGGAGCCTATAATTTACAAATGTTTACTTTTTGCCGCAATCGACCATAGGATGTGGAAAACAGGGCTTCCCGTTCGCTCAGCCGTACTTAAGCCACATGCCGGTCAGTTAGTACTAAGGTGGGTGACCACTTGGGAATCCTGACTGTTGATTGTTTTTGTTCTTTTTTATGTTTCGACACATTTCTTCTATTCATTTTACCTAAAAATAAAGTATACTCCTGTCTTCGTGGAATCCGCGGCGTTGGACAAATGAATTTTTGCTCGGTTGTAGCGGGCGCGGGTCAGTGGCGAGAGGCGACAAGGCTGAAGTTGGTTATGTCAGCGCCAAGATAAGATCCAGAATTCTCTTTCACTTGCAAGTCAGACTCTTGCCCCCCCCCCTCGCTGTATGCACTGACACCACATCCCCCCAGGCTTGAAGAATTTTGGATTGGCACAAACATGGTCCAAAGTATCAAGCTGGCTCATATGCCACTCGAACTGGCGCTCTACGTTGCCGTGTACACTGATGTGGAGAATGCGCCTTTCCTCAAGGAACAGCTGCTGGCTGGCAACTCGGACTTCGAATACGCTTTCATTGATGCGAGAATGGTAAGCGCTCAAACACGTTCCTACAGCTTCCCAGTGTTGACCTGATTCCTCTTCTCGCAGGTTGCCTCTGTCAACCACGTGCTTGCTGCTGCATTCCGTGCCATGAACGACTATCTCAACGAAAGATTGAAGTCACGGAACGTCCACTCGGAGATTGTGTTCTCTCTGAGCCCGAACAACAACGTTAGTGCAGAATTCAGTCCTTCTGGGCTCAGGTGACGCTAACGGCACATGCAGATTGGCGAAGCCTTTCGCAGATTCGGCGTCAGCGAATCGACCAGAGATCTTCTCGTTTTGAAGGTTGCCACAATGCCCGAAGTGACCCTAGAAAGTGTCACCCAGCATCTGTCGACGCACATCCAAGGTCAACCAAGTACATTTGATAATGCAACATTTCGCAAAGTTGCAGACATGGAGAGAATCAGAAAGCTCTATAAACTCAGCTCTCCGACTTCAGGGGCCGGCTCAGGCAAGGCTGTTAACGGCATCCCCAGTACTGACACCAGCGAGGGTGTCGATGAGACGAAAGTTCTTGAAGTTCAGATTCTGGGACTCATGGCCCTTCGGGGTGCGACGTGATCGTCGAAGCGACCATTTTCCTACGTGTCTGACGGGGGGGCTGGAACCTGAGCATCCAATTTTCTCTGAACTCCTGCGGCTGTGTCCCCCCTCCGTTATGGAAGACAGCACTCAACATCAAAGTCGAGGACTTGCGATCTCTGCACCTTGCTTGGATCCTGACAGCGTCACTGGCACGACCAGAACGACCTGTCAAGCATATCGACCTTCAGGCTCCCATAGGTCGAATCATCAAGATAATATCCCAAATCTCAGATGCCCACAATGAGCCGTATCCTGATTGGAAGCTTGCGTATTCTGGGAAACACTGCTTCGAACTCCGAAGCTGTTCGATGTTTCGCACAAGTCTTGGGACTCATTTACTGGTTCATTCGTCAGCTCGGCGGAGCCTGTCTCACTGTACCGCTAGAATCGCCTGGAAAACTCCCGTCATTGCCTCTCCGAGTGCCATCTCATTTGTTCATAGCGATTCCTATGACACCGTCGCCTTGCAACAAACTCGCTTTGCGGCTTTCCGAGACGCATCAGGTCCTCTACACGTAAATCATGTGGAGCGGCCTGTGTGGACATCCACTCTTCGTGAGGTCAAGTTTGCGACATATTGATCTTGCTATATCCAGGTCGCTCCTTGCACCGGCGCACCAGCATATATCCAAAGACGGCCAAGCTTGCGATTTCAAAAACTGCCACCACGATAGAGGCGTAGAAGGTGTATTTCTGGGCAAAAATGATCGCGTCAGTCCAGTTTCATCCCTCTACCCGATGGTGTTTGTCGGCCCTGCTTGGGTTTCCCAGACTCACCATTTCAACACACATCGTCTCAAAGGACATCTTTCCATTTTTGAGAGATTTATGAGTGCACGACCAGGACCACAAGTCCCAGCTTTTTTTGCCGTGGTTGTCTTGCCATTTGAAGTACACGGCAGCAGCAATCCACGCCGCGATTCCAAGCAAGGAGGTGAAAAAGACAGCCCAGGTATGCAGGTGTATCTCACGTAGGCGACGGGTCTAAACGATTGATTCGGTCAATGATTGCGCGCAGTGTTGGATTATATGTGGCATAAGAGGTTATAGAAAGCAACTCACCCCTCCGCAGAACGTGAGCAGCGAAAGGATCTGCACAATAACAGCGAATACCGCAGCCCCGAGCATGACCCAAGTTGGCCAGACGTCAATATGGTCGGGCCAGGCACGCGGGCGAATATCGTTCGATTGCTGCTCCACGACATTTCGAGTTATGGCCCATACTACTGCGGCATGGGCGAGCACGCCAATGATGGATGCTGCGAACCCTAGCGCAATAAAGCTGGCAAGCACGCGACAGATATTTGGAGCCGCTCTTGCCTTGCCTCACGCTTTGCGGAAGTGTTCGTGTGTGGGCGCATGTTCAGTGAGTTCATGTTGTCTTGCACTCTGTTGGTTTGGCAGAGCTAGACGGAGGGGTTCCATGATGATATTCGCGACAGTGGATTGCTCGACAGACTCGAGGGGAAGATACTCAGTGAGAAAGAATCGCCCAGGATGTCGAGGGGATTGATATCAAGAGATGGCCTTGTGGGGTTGTCCTGGCCTTGATCGATGAAAAGGAGCAGCAAACTGCCGTCGCTTCGGTATCTTCAACACGATAAGCCCTTCTCAGAGCAAAGACCCCCTCCGAGTTGTAAGGATTTCGGCCATTTGACTCAGCGCATACAATTACTACCGTTCCCGAGGAAGTCTAAAGGGATTCGCCTCAGCCCCAGTGAGCATTCTCCCCATTCGACAATTTTACTCCTTCAGGATGCTAAGAGGGGCAAAGGATGTCCGCCGTAATAACGAACCCCCAAGTCAACTAATCAAGCAAGTATGAAGCGCATAGGTACATCCATAGCGCGAGGGCGAGGCTTAAATGAGAGAAGCAAATGCTAAGCACTACTTCAGCCCCCAAGCATTAGCTCATCAGCCACAGCAAACAAAACTTCGGTACGTCGCCTCCTTTGAGTGGTGTACAGATCTATATAGACGGGACGATATAACAGAGTGAGCATGCAAGGGGAATTTGAAGCAATCCAACTCGTCGAGCAATCTTACTCTTGAGCCCGAGATACATGCAGTCGGAGAGAGCCCGCCACGGTCAGCACTAGAATTCGCCAGCTCGGTGTCCAGCCCTCGCTTTTGTTTGTTATGTAAGGCATCCACCCCTCTATGAATCCCACTACCACTACTACTAAATCTATGAGGCTGAGAGATTTAAGGAGCAAATTTTGAATCTCGGGCGAGGACAGAGGACCCAGGGGAGGTAGTAAGGAACCGCCATGTACGGATTATACCCAAGGTAAGGAAATCAGAAGGGAGTGAATACCCATATCATCATCCAACCCGTATCAGTCTTTCTCATATAGTTCTCATCTGTTCCCCATCTCTTCCCCTGTTCATGGCGACTTGACCGGCCTGTGAATATCGAGCCAGACTCTGTGGTGCCATCCTCAATCCATGCTCCAATCAGTGCTGGTCTCGCTGGCTGCTGTCGCCCTTGTTGGCGCTCCAGCAGCCGCCAACGACACGTCCGAACTCCCTCTGACCGAGCGAGACACTCCATGCTTCATGTCGACAACTCCAGTCACGGCCTGCGGACAGGGTGATCTGACCAAAGCCAACTGGGACGCGTTTGGCATCGACAACTTCCTGGCAGGCTTCATCAACCAGTTCGACACCTCTGACAATTTTCCCAAGTTCTTCGTCTCGCAGGACACGCCGACCGAGAACCCGTTCGACAACTTCGACTGCTCGACCTTTGGAAGCACCACCTGCACCATTCCCACCTTGAACAACCCGGACGCTGCGACCAACTGCGTCTTCAACGGACTTCAGGGCACCTTTTTGCGCCAACTTCATCGGTCCCGAGGCCGGCTTCATCGTGCAGAATTACATCAACCTGTGGCAGGGCCTGCAGAACCACCACGACGCCATCCAGGACGCCGCGGATGCAATCACAAAGGCCAACTTCATCAACACCATGGTCAGCGCGTTGGCACCGAAGAAAGAGCCCATAGGACCGGCGGTGTTCTCGCTGATCGTCGATCTGGTCACCGACATCCTGCCTATCGCCGGCGAGATTAAGGCGGCCACGACGTTTATGAAGAAGATCCGGCTGATCATCAAGGCGACGAAGTCCGACCTCGAGGACGACTCCAAGGACATAGTCAGCATCGTCCAGGACAACGAAGCCATCGACCAGGAAGTCTCGGCCACTGAGGACCAGCTCACCCAGCAGCTCGCCAACATGGCCACAGGCACGCAGTCGCGGCTGCAGAACATCCTCAACCAGATCTTCGGCGCGAACAAGGACCCGCGGCTGATCGCGGACGCGTCGACGATTGGTAGCACCTTCGCGTTCCTGAACGCCTACCACGGCATGTTCCTGGACGATGTGCCGCAGCGCGCCGACCTGGCCGCGCAGATGCAGAAGCAGCTGCAGAACTGGATCGTCAGCTCCGTGCTCAGCACGATGGGGTACGACGTGACGATCGACACGACGCCCCTGGAAGACCCGCCAAGCCAGCCAGGCGTGCTGTGCCGGGCCGAGAACGGCTTCACGGCGGGAGCAGGGTGCGCATTATTCCGCATCAACGGCATTGACCACGACAACGGCGACGTCATCGACAACGCGCAGCAGGGCAACAATATCTTCGCCCTCCAGGACGCGGGCGTGGACATCAACGCCATGATCGCCAACGCCCAGGCGTGCAATGGCGGCGGCGGCACCGTCGACTTCGAGACGTTCCTGGACATGGACAACACCGACGCGCTGCCGAGTTGCATGTTCAACTTCAGAGTCAAGGTAGTCGCACTTTGAAGGAGAAGGGGTACCGAAGGGGGATTTAATTTTATGTCGCCTGTCCTTCAGTCGACGTCTGCATTTTTGGAGCGCCGAGCATGGTTCAATTGGCCGGCTAGGAGCAAAGCGATGGGCGTTTCCATGAGGTCCGGCGCCGGATGAGAATATGAATACAGGGGAAGGGGTTTCCGTCTTATTGTGCGAACGTTGTGTTCTTTCTGGCTTGCAAGGTGTCCTTATGCATGTACAGTACACATAGAAAGGGTTGAGGAAAGCCGCCAGGGTTGGGTTTGCCCTGGGCCAGCCCAGAGAGACGAAAGTCCAACTGAGACTTGGGTACGCGTGTATGCAATCGCGAATCCAGATACTTGGATGGATGGATGGATGGATTACAAAAATTCGACCCAGTAAACACGGTCATGGTCGTGGTCATGGACACTATCATTGTTATTGTCTCTACCTCCTCCTCCCCTCTCCTTCTTCTTCTTCTTCTTCTTCTTCTTCTTCTTCTTCTTCTTCTTCTTCTTCTTCTTCTTCTGCTGGGGACTTTCTGGCTCTGGAAGGACAACACCCTCACAGGCCAACCGCTGTCTCCAGAGCCCGCTCTCTCATCCACGAGCCATGCCAACGATTACATACATAGTCGGCAACATGCCAGATTCAAACGTGCGGACTGTTGAAGTAGATGTTCGTCTCCTCGTACTGGGCCTCGGGACCGCCCATGCCGCGAATACGCTCGCTCAACGTCTGGCTGTTTTCGGGGTCGAAGAAGGGCTTCTCGCCGAAGATGGCGGTGCGTTTGCCCTCCCTCGTCGCAGGGTCGTAGCCGCCGGGGATGGCCCTGTGCACGACCACGCGGTTGTCCCAGAAGGCGACGGAGCCGGGCTCCCACTTCCACCGCACCGTCAGGTCATCGGCCGCGTGCAGGTGTTCACGCAGGAAGTTCAGCGTGTGGATCGACTCTTGGGCCTTGAGCTCGCGGATGTGGATGACGAAGGTCGGGTTGTAGAAGAGCGATTTGAGGCGAGTGACTGGGTGCGTGCGGACCTGTATGCATACGACGACGGTGAGTGTCTCCGAGACGAAGAGTGTTCGCGTCGGTTTGGCCGAGACTGAAGAGCACGGCGACGCAAATCAAACAGACGTACCAGTGGGTGGTCGCGACGCTGAGGGCCACGGAATGGCTTGTAGCCTCCATTGATCGAGTTCACGAAGCCGCTCTGCAAGTTTCATCCCGTGTGTCAGCAGGGATGGGTGTCATAGCCTTTCGACAGCAGAGCTTGCACCTGGTGCACCTGGTGTAGATATTGCATGGCATACCTCGGAGCTATGCACGGCATGTAGTCCATCGAACAACCTCTGAAATGTCGGGCTCAACTTATCATACAGCGCAGTCTGGCTCGTAAAGACGGTATCCCCGCCACTCTCAGGCGTCCGGATCATTCGTAACATGGTGTACGCCGGCGGGTTGGCTTCGTGAGAGTGGTCGGAATGGTATTCGCCCCCATAGTCGGCGTACTTTCGGATATCGCTGGGACGGCCAGTGGTTGTTGAGGGCGAATGTCTCTCTGGCAGGGCTTCGCTCACCTGTTTCGTCCCAAGATTGTAACATGCTTGGGGTCCTGTTGGTTGGGATCACGATCTTGCTATGGGGAGGAACCACATAGAGTGAGTACGAAGGTCCCTCTGCTACAACATGAATGACACAGAGACGTCCGAATGAGCTTACAATCCCGTAGTAAGCAGTCAGTGCATACTGTTGCTCAAGTCTAAGGTCCTGATCTCGAAAGAAGACCACGCCTCGCTAAAGGTCCCGTTAGCAGCTCCCGCGCCATCCAGAAGAGGGGCCATTGTACTTCGGCAACCAACAAGGCCAACTCGTCTTTCTGCGCATCTGTGAGTTGGCTCAATTGGATTCCCACAAGCTCCGTCCCGACGTAGGGAGTCAGCTTGCGGACCTGTTTACACGCAGCCAAGAGCGACTTCTTGTCCGGATCGGCGAAAATGGCACGATCTGGAGCTGGTTCAAACTCCTTCACGGGTGGATCAGGAGCCTTGTAGGAGAGAACTTGCTCTGTGATGCCGGTGTGAGCGGGACTCATTGTAGCTGGCAGCGGTGGGGTAGAAGCAGATGGTATTGTGGTGTGGACAAGAGTCAAGAGTCCCAAAACGGCTCTATATAGGTAGCATGAAATGTCATATCAGTTCAGTAATCCCCTCTTGTCCCCTCTTACCTCCTCCCCCACCGTCTACCTTCGGCGGTTCTAGGGCCACCCCATAGTTGCGTAATCTCGACCTGGTCTTGCCATATTAGGGCCAGAGGTTGCAGGACGGAGACTGACGTGGCTATTGACATATCGATTATACGCTCGCACCACTGTGAGTGGTTGAGGGGGTCATCCGTGCATTGTCCACACCTTTCTGTTTGGGTGACAATGAACTTCCTCAAACAGGCCATGGCGTCGGTAATTAAGGGCACAGACCAAGTATTCCTTGTTCAGACAGGCGTCAGGCGTTGTATGCAGTACCTTATCCGCACCATCCCCGAAGCTCAGCCTTACGAACATGGGACTCGTCCTCGTATGGCTACAGTGGAAGAATTCAATTACTCAATCAATTGCTATTTCCTTTTTTTCTGGTTTCCATTGCCTAACCTGCAAGATCCAGGAAACGAATGGACGCAAGAGAAGGACAATTCCAAGCTCACATCAGCTGTGAGTGACTCGTCTCCTTGATCGCAGATTTCCTTTCCCGTCAGTTTTGCTCGACTTCGGCTGCATTCACATGTCTCTGTGCGAATCAATATCCCCTGCTTGCCTGACGGCTCTCCATCACCAAGTCTCCACCCTGCGAATAACATTCTATGTTTATCTTAGAGTACAATTGCAAACTTTTCCTCGAACCATCCGTTCATGGTTCAGTCCCCTTTCGACTATCTCGCCTGTCGCCTCTCGGAATTCGATGCACCGACCAAGCTGTCCCTCATCGCTGTCAATGGTCAGTATCGGACCATACTGCCACCTCCGCTAGTCATGTTCTCTTCCCTGTCCCATGCCACCCCCGAAGCACATTCATCTTCGAAAGGAAAAGAGCTTTCTGATCTTCACTCATCGAAAAGTGTGTCTAACCATCCCATTTCATGTAAAATAGCACGTCGACCCAGTAAAGAGACTATTGAAAAACCATCCAACGCCGTCGCTAATGTTCAAGTGTTAGTGTCTTGTGAAAACACATTGTGGCCGGAGAAAAATAATGCGGAGAGCACTCTGACAGGGAGCCTCCTCTTTCCCAAAGGTGACAATTTAGTGGCCGTTAGAAAGTTGCATTAAAAAAAGACATCACCGCTACATCAGACCGGGAGTCGAAGACAGAAGGTCAAGTTAATGGATCCGTCACTCGCTCTGTATCTGAATTTTCCATTGTAGCATGACATCAAAGTCATATGATGGTACAAAGAGGACTCAGTCCTCCTTCGGAGAAGTTGGTGAATACTGTGGACTGTTCGGGGAATATTGTGGACTGGTGGCAGTCGCCGTCCTAGCCGCTGGGCTTCTTGGAGAAGCATTGTACATAGGACTCGTGGGAGAATAAGATGGACTCGTCGGTGATGTCGGGCTAGTCGGACTGTAGGTAGGAGAGGTGGGAGAATAGCTTGGTGACGTCGGAGACTGTTTATTGGCACTACCACCATACATAGGGCTTGTCGGACTGTACATCGGTGACGTCGGGCTGTAAACGGGCGACGTCGGTGACGTCGGTGATGTGGGGCTGAAAGCCGGAGAAGTCGGTGAGTAGCTTGGTGACGTTGGTGATCCATAAGCTGGAGACGTCGGGGAGTAATTGGGCGACGTCGGCGAGTAGCTCGGCGAAGTAGGCGACGCTTGGTACCCAGGAGAGGTTGGCGAGTACGCAGGCGAAGTCGGAGTGAAAGCAGGACTTGCCGGCGAGAAGGATGGTGATGTTGGCCCGAAACCAGGGCTGGTCGCGCCAAACATCGGAGAGGTTGGTGAGTAGCCAGCAGTGGGCGAGAAGCCAGGTGAACTTGGGCTGGTGCCACCGAATGGACTGGCAGGCGAGTAACCTCCAGGGCTCCGCGGACCGTAGGGACTGAATCCTCCAGCTCCACCAAATCCGGGTTGGTAGTCGGTAAATCCTCCTGGAGTTTCCGAACCAGAAGCTGCAATGGGAGAGAAGGAAGCCCCGTAGTCGGGAGAGCCAAGGTATCCACTGTCTTGCATTGGCGAGCCAGTATCGTAAGGAGTAGCAGCACCTTCGAGGAGTTGCTGTGAGCCTTTAACACCAATAGCACCACCAAGTCCAAGGTTGGCGTTGTCCGAGACAACGGTAGACAGCATGCTCTGGTCCAGAAGGATCTCCATCGTTCCGGTACCAACAGGCGCAGGTTGACCCAGAATCAGATTTTCAGAGACACCTTTGCAATCGTCCAATTCGCCAGCTGCGGCAGCCTCAAGCAAGATCTCGACGGTTTGCTCGAAGGAACATCTCATCAATGCACCAGTATCGGACTTGTTGATGCCATGACGAGTGACAGCCATGACATACCCACGGGCAGTCATCACGTCACACAGGATGCCCAAATGGCGAGCGTTGACATAAGAGCCGTCGAACGACAAGACTTGGGTCAACTCGCGCAGAATTGCAGCACGA
Organism: Cladophialophora psammophila CBS 110553; assembly: GCF_000585535.1. Lineage (NCBI taxonomy): Eukaryota > Fungi > Ascomycota > Eurotiomycetes > Chaetothyriales > Herpotrichiellaceae > Cladophialophora > Cladophialophora psammophila. Next base: position 232,566 of record NW_006912940.1, on the reverse strand, counting down.
GTAGCTTCGATTCCAAGAACTTCGAAGATCTCAGTGAAGCGGTTGGTATAAGTGCGAGAGGTGTCAACTCCGTCAATGGCAAGGACCTTTGCGAAAGAGCTGCCAGTGGTTTCGAGCACGTATTCATTGCACCGCGGATCGCTCTTGGCCATGTACACAGAGCCGTCGTCGTTGATAATCGCACGACTTTTCTGGTCGATGAAGGCTCTCGACACCCCGGGGACACCGTGGAAAGTCAGATGGTCGAGCATTTCATTCAAAAAGCGTCGAAGAACTTCGTCGTCCTCTTTGCGCTCGTCATCCTCATCTTTACCGTAATTCTGGACAAGTCGAATACGAATGATCTGCTCGTCCGCATTGATATCGCTAAAGATGACCGACAGATCCTTGCCGTAGGTCGCTTTGATCCTTGAGGCGACATCTGTAATGTTGAGGGCCTTGTCCAGAAGTCTCGCTCGGCTGAGAGTGATGCGAAGCAGCCACTTGGAGTGTAGCGCGAGATCTTGATCTGTATCTTCGGGGATGATGAAGTAGGATTCGACCATATCCAGATCTTCGGGGATGATGGTACTCTGGATATCGGGGTCGTACCACAATTCGCAGGTCTCTGCCACGGAGCGTAAGTTGGTGTGCTGTACACGGCTTCTCAGTAGCTTGGCGGCTTCTTTGTCACCGGCATTTTCTGGAAGTTGGTACACAGTCATAGACGGAGTTCGGATGTTCTGCGAGACGTTCAAGATTTCCTTGAGACGAGGCACACCCAGAGTGACGTTCTTCGCCGACACACCAGTAAAGTGAAATGTATTCAAAGTCATCTGGGTGGCGGGTTCGCCAATGGACTGGGCGGCTAGAACTCCAACCATTTCACCTGGATTTGCATGTGCAGCAATGAACCGACTCTCGACAGCTCCGATGATATTGTCAAAGGCCAATCTATTGACGCCATGCTCAAGAACAAGCCGCTTGTAGGCCAGCCGTGAGCGGAGTTGTGCCTTCAGCAGGAGGGTTGCATTGTCTTGGGCCTCTTTCGAGATAGGGTCATCCCCACGGACGACAACGAGTCGATCCAACAACTGCTTCACTGCAATAAGGGCATGACGAGGATCAAGGTCGGTCTTGTCGCCACGGCGGATCTTGAAGTTCTTTTGAGCCTGGTCGATGATACGTGCGATGTTGAGAGGCAGCTGCATCGAGTCTTCGGTGCCTTTACCCATCTTCCGCAAGAAATCCTGAGATTTTCGAAGGGCCTCATATTCCTCGTCGAACATCTCTTGGAGTTCAGTGTCACCTTGTAGCTCTCTTGCCTGGAGAAGTCTACCCTTCCACATGGAGATGTCTCCGCTCATGATGTCTACCATGTAGCGGTCATTGAAGGCTTTGTCTGACATGGTAATGATATCGACCTTTTGGTTCTCGATATGAGCACCATCAAGTCCATCCTCACCATAGATGAACTGGACCACATTTCCTCTTGAATCACGGACCGTAGAGTCATATTTGACGGTGACCTCCTCCAGAGCCTTGACAAGTCGGCGTTGGATATAGCCGGTCTCGGCGGTCTTGACAGCAGTATCGATAAGACCCTCACGACCAGCCATGGCGTGGAAGAAGAACTCTGTGGGGGTCAAGCCACGCAGATAGGAGTTCTCAACAAAGCCCCTCGAAGGAGCGGAGTAATCGTCCTTTGCGAAATGGGGCAGTGTGCGGTATTTGAAGCCAAAAGGAATACGTTTGCCTTCCACAGCCTGCTGACCAACGATAGCAGTCATTTGAGCAATATTGATAGTAGAACCTTTTGAGCCTGCACGAGCCATAGTGATGGCGTTGTTGAGATCTTTCAGACTGTTTTCTGTGGCAGCACCAGCTTGATCACGAGCCTGATTCAAAGAGTTCATCACTTTACTCTCGAACGTTTGACGAACATTCATACCAGGAGAAGGCTCAAGCTCTTCGTTGTAGGCCTTCTTTGTTATGTCATCGACCTCGGCCTTCTTAGTGTCGACGGCGTCTTGGATCTTTTGGACAGTGTCAGGATCGGGCACTGTGTCACCAATGCCGATACTGAACCCGTTGTGTAGAAGCCAATAGTTGACCACGGTTTGTGCGCCATTGAAGAAAGCCTTGGCAGTGTCATGCCCGAATTCGTTGCAGATCGTATGAATAATGCCGCCAGCACTAGTGCCGACAAATTTCTTGCTGAACAAGCCGAACATAAGATTGCCCTCAAGTACCATGAGACCGGTGTCGTTGGTTGGTACATACGGGTCTTCACCCTTGGCATCGAGTCTCTCGAGGTTGAGAGCAGGTGGGAGCACCATGCTGATCATCTGCTTCCCCGTCCAGCGAGGTGTAGGCTTGATGATAGCTGGTTGAGGAATCACCCCATCCCAGTCAGGAACCCATAACATGACGTTCATGACTTGATCCCGCGTCAAGAAGACATCACGACGACAGATCTTGTAAATACCACACAGAGTGTCCTGGATAATACCCATTAGAGGTGCATTACGTTGTGGTGACACAATGTTGAGGGGGACCATGCAAAGATTGGCAAGTTCAGCTCGAGATTCTTCGCTCTGTGGAACGTGCAAGTTCATTTCATCGCCATCGAAATCGGCATTGTATGGTGTTGTGACGGAGAGGTTGAGTCGGAAAGTGGAGTAGGGCATGACCCGGACACGATGACCCATCATAGACTCTTTGTGAAGAGATGGCTGACGATTGAAGAGAATGACATCTCCATCCTGGATATGACGCTCGACGATCCAGCCATACTGAAGAGTCATTTCTCCAGCACGTTTATGGTGGCGTAGATCGATACGCTCTCCAGTGTCTCGAATGACATATCTCGCACCGGGATGGTCGTTGGGCCCATTCCTGACGAGGCGTCTCAGCCGATCAATTGTAAAGGGGGTGACCCTTTCCGGGTAGGTCAGCGTGCGAGCAATACTTCGCGGGACACCAACTTCGTCAAGAGAAAGGTTGGGATCACCAGTGATGACGGTACGAGCAGAGAAGTCGACACGCTTTCCCATCAGGTTCTGGCGCAATCTGCCTTCCTTACCCTTAAGACGAGCACGGATCGATTTGATGGGTCGACCACTCTTGTGCTGCGCTTTGTCTAGTCCTGCAATCTCGTTGTCCATGTATGTGGCAATGTGATACTGAAGGAGATCACAGAGATCAACCTTGATGTGGTCAGGCGTGCCGTCAACTTCAGTTCGCAGCACTGCTTGATTGGCCCGAATGATATCACCTAGTTTGAACGTGAGGTCGTCTTCACCGCGTTGTCCTTGGCCGCTACCGTCAACACTGATACTGGGTCGGACTGGTGGAGGAGGGACAGGGAGCGCAGACAAGATCATCCACTCAGGACGGGCATAATCAAGACTGAGACCCATCAAGTCTAAGGTGTCGTCGGTCAAGGTACGGAACGTGTTGAGAGCATCTTGTGGGAAGATTCGCTTCTTCTCGGGAGCAGTTTCTTCATCGTCTTCGCCTTTTCGCGGTTTCCAGGTCGCCCACAACTGCAATCCAGTTCTCCGAATGTCCGGTTGTGCATTGCCACAGCCACCGTGCTTAGGCTGAGATGGTCCTTTCAAAGGTTGATCGGGGTCTTCAATAGGATCGGCTTCGCAAACGTTTCGAGGCTTACTGAGTCGCCACACTGCTTCGAAGCGGCGCTTTCGGTCTCGAATCGAGACTGCATGGCGGAACTCTTCGGTCTGCAGTTAATTGAGATTAGCAGTGAGAAATGGGATGCACGTCACAGGAGGGACTAACATCAAGCGCCTTGATCTTGCCACAGTTGTGGCAGACCGTCTCCAAGATCTTCTTGACTTTGTTCATGAAGCCATAGTGGTAGACTGGAGTTGCGAGCTTGATGACACCAAAGTGGCCAGGGCACTCGGCCATGTTTTCTTCACAAGTACTGCATTTGAAATTGCGATCGATTGTTCCGAGATGAGGATCGTTCGGACCTTTTTCGCGAGGTCTGAGGCGTTGCTCATCCCTGGTCAAACACGGGTTAGAGATCAACAATCAGAGAAGTGATTTTTGTCTTTTTATTCTCTACATACATCGTCTCAGGATATTCGATGTCGATGACCGCGAGGCGCTCGGTCTCTTTGGCGGAGAAGAGGCCAAACTGAATCTCCTCGACCGTGCGCAGAGGCGCGCTCGAATAAGGGAAATTGAGGCTCGCCATGATTGCGCGTGTTTGTCCCGGAAATCTCGAGTATCCTAGTGAGACGATTCTTCTTCACTCTTTGACACGATCTGGGATGATCGCAGTGCTTGCGCGGGTGGCTGCGCGATGCTGGTCAGGGATGACCTTTGCCCTGTCGGGCCGCCCAAAACAATGCCGTGTCCTTCTCCAGCTGCGCTCTTGACCAATTTTCTTTATTTTGATCCAAATCTTCCCGGAAAGCGATCGGCTGACCGATTAGGACGCGTAGAGTCGTAGGCGCGATCGTGTTGAGATGGTTGGGTGGGGGTGGTGATAAGGAAGAGGATGAGGAAGGGATGAGAAAGCCAGCGCAAAATTTGAGAGTTGAAAGGGCGAGCGGTTGCCTGCGCCGCGCCAAGAAAATCAGCCCAGCGGCGAAGGCGGCTTTTTAGCGGCAGAAATTCGCCTCCTTTCAGCCTCTCTGCGGTTCTAGACCAGGGTTCAAAAATACCGGGTATGAAACTCCTTAACCGCGAAGCAGAAAGCAATGGTTGAGTCTTTATTCTGGGTTCACTGACTCTACACAGTATCTGGTGCTACAACTGCTGCCTGAAGCGAGGACATTGATGTCAGATGATATGTAGCAGATTGTCTGGGTGAAGAGTGTCCAGAACGAGCTGGTTTCGAGCTCATGGTCTTAGATTAAGCCATCGCATTTAAACATGATACATTCACTTCACACGCTCAATGACACAGAGGTCTTAAGTGACAAGCTATCACTGCAAATTCACTAACAACGACATATTCTCTTCGCACTGCTGCCGTGTTGCATCGATATTCTCGCTTAACCTTCCTTCTCCTCTTTGTCTTCCGTCTAAACCCACCGGCACGTGATAAGGCTAACAATGGCGCTAGGACCGGATCCGGCAATAGACGCATGGCGTCAAAAGGCTTTGAAGCCGCCAGGCTTTCGTGAGACCCCTCTTGTGTCAACGACAACATCATGAATTTGGCACTGATAGATCCATTTCAATTAGCCCAGGACTCCCCTGACGCCCTCACCAACGACCTTAGTATGTACAGCCCGAGATCCTCTAAAAAGTGGACCAGAAGCAAGGTGTTGGAAACAAGTACTGATTCAAGCCAGGATCTGGCCATGCGACCACCCTGAGATTCAGTCGCAAGGGCGACTATCTCGCGTCGGGTCGGGTGGATGGAAAAATCATCATCTGGTCAGTGGCCCTGGATAAGAAAATGTTGACAGCGCAAAAATTTGGCGTCTTGAAATGAGGAATTGGCTGACATTTTCGTTCAAGGGACATGGAGACGTACGGGGTTGCCATGAAACTTCATGGTCATTGGAAGCAGATTCAGAGTTTAAGGTACTCCTCCTTCGTTACGATACATTTGCACGGGCACTAACGCCCTTCAGCTGGTCGAGATGCGGTCGCTACGTCCTGTCAGCGTCCCAAGACTGTAGAGCCTGTCTTTGGGACCTGAAAACCCAGGAACGAATCCGAACCGTCAAATTCGAAGCGCCAATCTACACAGCGGAACTTCACCCATACAACCACAAGCTCTTCGTTGCTTCCCTTTTCGAAGACCGACCATATCTGGTTGACATCACCGATGCTGTTCCTGTCAAGCGTGTCCTTCCTACTACCCCTCTGAGCGACAGCATCCCTGCCTCCGAGAACAAACAAGCCACCACCTCAGCCATTTTCTCCGTGTTAGGCAATCACATCATCACCGGCACCTCAAAGGGGTACATCAACATTCTCGAGACCGAATCCCGTAAAATCATCCACTCGACAAAGATCTCGACTGGTCTTATCTCTCTTCTCCGCCTGACCACCAACGGCCGCCAACTCCTTGCCAACAGCACCGACCGAATCATCCGCACCATCAACCTCCCGGATCTAAGCCTGATCACTCCCTCCACTGCACCGGCCACGGACCCCAGTAGTAGTGACGACCAGCACGACCGTGACCCAGCCACCCTGGCAGAGAACATTGTCCTCACTGTCGAACACAAATTCCAAGACCTGGTCAATCGTCTCCGCTGGAACCATTGCGCCTTCAGTCACAGTTCATCCACAGGCATCGCAGACTACGTGACAGCCTCAACATACATGAAGAAGGACATTTACATCTGGGAACTTCGTACCAATTCTCTCCTCCGAATTCTCGAAAACCGTGAGGAACCCGCGATAATTGAGTGGCATCCCTCCCGTCCGCTCCTGGCATGTACGAGCATTGAAACGGGCAGCATCCAGATCTGGGGTATCGAGCCACAGCAGAAGTGGTCTGCATTGGCACCTGATTTCACCGAAGTGACGGAAAATGTCGAGTACGTTGAGCGCGAGGACGAGTTCGACGAATACCCACAAGAAGAGCACCAGAAGCGCCGCTTGGATAGAGAGGACGAGGAGGTGGACATCTTGACGGTGGAGAGGAAGATGGGTGAAGAAGACAGCTTCGTCCTGCCGGTGTTGTTTGATATTGAGGACTCAGAGGGCGACGATCAGGAACTGGTGAGGCATGGTGTCGGGACACTTAGGAAGAAGGATGTCAATGAGGGGAAGGAGTATGAGAATGATGGCGACGAGGTGCCCAAGACCGTAAGGAGACGCAAGTATTAACGAAGACTGACGTTCATGACAAGGGCTCAGGCTTGGGATCCCGGCAGACTGGGGAAGGTTTTGGAACATCAGCCGGGAGTTGTGGTAAGTTTGGGCCTGGCGCAGTTGGGATGCAACTCAAGCATGGGTTGGGGCAGGCACAGTGTTGCTGGTGCAGTTGGGAGGCAATTCAAGGGTGGATAAGGACCGGCACAGTGAATGAGTATTGGCGATCAAGGAGTTCAGATCGCGCGACGCCTGAAAGGCATGACAGTGGTGCTCAAACGACACAACATAGGTAGATTGTACTATCCCACACTCAAAAGGCGATGGCGGGTTGACGAGCACACGCATCAAGCTGATGCAGCCGGATGAGAATCAATCGCATGGAAGGCCTTCTGCCTCCAATGACCCTTGCCCACTCCATGGTGCTGAAGACATCCTTAGTTCGTTCGAGATGGACACGCAAGGATCTCTCGGGTACCACATCCGGCCGGCGAAAGCGTGCCCGGCAGTTGGTGCATCTCGTCAGTTCAGAAGATGGAAACTCTCCGCATCAGACTTCATTCTTCTGCCTTTGGATCCAATTTCTTGAAGACTTGCATCTACCAAGTACCCAGTAGACCCTCCTTGATCTGCGCACGGTCACCAGACAGGTTGGTCGAGAGTCTTGAGCCTGAATTGCGACAGAATACAACCGATCCGTTCCGCCGTCAATAAGGCAGGTTCTGCCAGCTTCTCATGGCTGCTCGCTACGTGGCAAAGGGATTTCAATGTTGAGGCTTTATTCCTTTTGGAGATACATCGAATGCAACAACCGTGTACGGGAAATTGTCATGCGACTAGGTTCTATCTAACATGATCCTCACGAATGACCGGAGTCTGTATTGCAGAAGCCGCTTGAGGAAATCCAATCCGCCACTTTGGATCGAAGGCGGTGCGAAAAGCCCCGAACCATGTCTCTCTCAATCCAGCTTCCTCAAACCGGGCCATATCACCCAGGCTCCCACTTCAGCGGTACCCTTTTCCTCACCTCGGCCAGGTCCATTCCCATTGGCTCCATCGTCATCACTTTCACTGGCCTGTCTCGCGTTACATTGACTCAGAACTATGGAGATCTCAGTGTTTCGAGCACCGATTATCACTCGCGCGAGGTCCTCTTTCAGCGTGAGAAGGTGTTGTATACTGGAGGGAAATGGACGCACAGTGCCGGTGAATATAGTTGGCCGTTTGGGTTTAAAGTGCCCGAGTACGCCGATGATAGAATGATGTCAAGGTGTCTAGCCCTTCAAAGGACCGTCCAAGGTATCCAAAAGCATGACTTGCCGCCGACTATGCTGTATAGTTGTCGGGGATTTGTTTGTGCTGTGGAGTATATTCTCGAAGCGACATTGAGGCCGCCGTTAAGCTCTCCTATGGCGACCATAGGGAAAAGCATCGCCGCAAAAAGTTCGATCAATATCCTGCCCCAGAACACTGCAAGGATAGGTGCAACTCAGAATCCTACCAGTCGAGTTGATCAGTCTTATGTCCGCCATCACCAAGTGTTCAAACTCCCCCGAGGGAAGACGCATGTCTCCCTTCAAAACCCAATGTCTCGAATCCTGAAGCTTTCAAAATTGCAACGTGATGGCCGCAAAGAAGGATTGGCGGCTGCTGAACCTTCACTCAGTATTTCTGTCCTTCTGCCACGGAGAATAGAGAACAGAGAAGACTATTCGACAATGAGCATATTGTTCTCTGGCCAATCACTCAGCAACACCAAAACGTGTGCAACAACTGGCATAGAAAGTCTGCCTCCATCGGCTGCGACAAGCCTCACAATCAAAAGCATGAAGATCGCAATCATTCAACACACGAAGGTCCAAGCAGGGCACCACCCATCAACCTCCACGCGCAAGACGTATACGCGAAAAACAACATGCTCACTGCCACTCTCAATCAGTCAGTGTGAGACATTTCCGTCTGGCACCGACGGGGCAGGCACCATGGAAATATCCGCCTATATGGAGGTCGACCTCGCCGAGGTCACTCAACTGCGCATACCAAGAGAGAGTCTTGTCCTGGATTTTGCGACATATAATGCTGCAATTGAGCATACGCTGAATTTGGAGATTGGAATCGAATACGAAGGCAGGGAATTTAAGTTTGCGTGCCAGGATGTGCCGATTAGAGTGGTGCCTGCTAGTAGTATGCCTGAGCAGAGTGTCGTCCAGGCAGAGTACCCGAGAATCCAGAGGCAGAGTGAGTATGGGCTGGCACGTGTTGGAATTGGAAGACTCGTGGCGCAGTCTTCTAACCAACAAGATCAGGATGACGGAAGTGAGGCCCAGGCTGGTGGTCGTGGGGAGGGAGATTGGGTCATCCCGCCACCTGAGGCGGGCTCAATAGGCGGTCATTCTTACAGCGAAACCGACGCATTCTTCTCGCAACCCCCGCCGAGGTATGCGCCGAGGACTTAAAGTAATGCTGCCTTGATGGCCTCCCGGGATGGCTCTGAAGACAGGTGAGATTCTTGATTTCCCTCTGGTTGACCTCAGTGTACTGGGCTCATGATGCCGGAAGCTCTAGACGCGCAACTTTCGTCTCCCGCGAATCGACTTCAGCAGGGTGCCGCATGGGATAGGGCGATTGGTCCTCAGAGCTACCAGCTGCGACTTGATACTGTCCAGGTAACATTGTTTGATGATGGGTTACAAGTGGATAGCCGTCGTTGCTGGACATAGATTCGAGGGTCGCCTGGTGACGTTTCTTCTCTCGGAAGAGGAGAAATGAAAGAAAACCGATAACTGCAAGGAGAGGAACACCGACCCCCAGTCCAGTACCCAATCCAGTGCTGAGACTCGCACTGGAGCTGTTGACCTCCCTGATGGCTACAGGGTCGGGTTCCCCAGTTGTTGTCGCCGTGATGGTGATCGGTGACCCAGATATGTCCGTCGTGAAGGTCACTGTCTGCAGAGCCGTGCTCGAGAGCAATGCGCCATTTGTAATAATGCTAGCAATGGGTGCGATGCTGTAGCCATGCAAAAAGGCTGAGCCGTTTTCCACGGCTGCGTGTGCAATGATTGGGAATAGCTTGACGCCTTCGTCTCGGCAACAGGAGGTGGAATTGGAGGCACCATCCGAACAACACCAATTATTGTTGCTGCAGCGATAGAGCGAACTTGGGCCGGGTTTGCGTTGGGAGGTTAGGCAGCGTGGGAAGCAGGCATCGTCCTGCCACGTACTGTCCGTGCATAGACCAGTGTTGAGGGTAGTGTCATTCTGTCATGGAGATGTTAAGCAATACCTGGTAATTCTCGCGGCAGTTCCACTACTCACCTTCATCAGGCACAGCCCATTCTTTAGACAAGTTGAGTCCTCTGGACAGCAGTGCGTCACGTTGGTGGTGGGAAAACATGGAGAATAAGTATCTTTCACCGTCTGAGTTCCATCTGGATTATAGCAGACGTTGGTTGCCGCATGTCCTATGGAGAAAAGAGCAACGAGAACGAAGCTGCCGGTTATAAGGCACCGCATCTTCACCGAGAATGTAGAAACGAAACGAAACCCAGGTGTACCGAGTAGAAAGCCGCTCTTTTCGAAGAAAAAGATGGTCAAGAGCATCAATAAAGTAAACCACACTTAACTGAGACGTCGGATAGTCATCGACAGATAGCGAACCCTTTATTCCATCATGAGCCGCGGGTGGTACCCATGCAACAATTAGAGGGGCCGAGTTTCTCTGATCCGTGTTGCATGTTTCATCGAAGAACGACAGAGGCTTTGAAGGTGGCCTTAATTACAGCCTTTGTGGAGCCGAGCTGAATAGGGGACAGTCATGGACAAGCCAGCTTGATGGTGAAGCTAGTTGCAGGCCTCACCAGCCGAAGCCGATTGGGTGGTGTTGGAGTCTGTTTACCGGCACAGGTTGGCCCAATCATATTGTATGAGCGAGAATAATAGATCGATCTGCCTGCAGTCATGGCCAGAAGACATCCCATTTTGACGTAAGTGGGTTCGTCCTGCCTGGTATCAGAGAGGAAGAGGATGGCAGCAGGATATAACTGGGCAGCTTTGGGGTTTCTTTTGATCGCTGCAGTTGGTGCTAGGAGCTGTTCGTTTCAGCGTTACTGATCCTAAGATTTACCTGTACACTAGGAATCAATGCAAGCAAACGAGGTACTCGATATTTTGGCTGGTGGTGGATTTGCCTTGCAATCAAATTATGTGGGTTGCAATTGGGGTAGATCCAATTCGTTCAGGTGGGTGCGGATGTTGCACTGCGCGAGGCTGGTATTGTAGATGGGACGCCGGTCTCGGTACTGGGTACGGGGCTTCTGGTGGGGGGAGGAGGGGGGGGTGTTGATCAAAGGGTTGTTTGATATTTGGCAAAAGAACCTCGGGGCCGTTCTGGGCCGTTGAAAAGGAGAGGAAAGACCTCAAGGCCCAAGGCCCGATGCTGCCGCTCGGGAAAACTAGCTGTGAAGAATATGGAGTGGAGATGGAGTCTCGCGTACCTCGTACGGAGGAGTACAAAGCCAACCATGTCCGTCCATGTGAATGGAAAAGCGCCGCAAAAAGTGGCACGCGCTCAAATGGAAACTTTCCCGAGTTTCAATTTGCGGTTGTCCGGATTTCTCTGCCTTGAATGCCTTTCCTATGTTTTCCGGTGGTGCAGCCCTCTTCGTTTTTTTCTTCACCAGAGATTAAGGAAAAAGAGACAACAATGAGGCCTTGAATTGATCTGCCCATCGTGCAGTCATGACCTCGATTGATGACCTTTTCCACAAACCCAACGTCGCTTCCAAGCGAAAACTCGAGGACCCGACCAAGTCATTCTCCAATGCCCTCTCCAACAAATCTGCCAAACTGACCAACGGCTCCTCTCCACGCAGTTCCGCCAATGGCTCCTCACATGACGATTCCACCTCCAATGGCTCAGAGAGCAAAGCTACTTTTGTGCAGGATGAGGTCCTAGATGATCGAGATAATCTCGAAGCCGGACCCGCACCGCCGCCGGAAGACCCTGAGGACGAAGTCGGAGACGATGAGGAGGGGCGCTTCTTTGGCGGCGGTGTCACAAAACAAGAGAGAGAAGTGATTGATTACATCGATAAAAATGAAGCTGGTGAGGTGGAAGAAAAGATTGATTCCACATGGCTGCGCCGCACGGCCATTAACTTTGAACGGAAAATCAACAAGAACGCCGAACTACGAGCCAAATACGAGAATGAGCCCATGAAGTTTGTGAGCAGTGAGGCCGATTTGGATGCTGAAATCAAAGGTTTGAGTCTATTGAGTGAACACGGCGAGTTGTACGCCGAATTCGTCAAAATGGGCTGTGTGGGCAGTTTGGTTGGATTGCTTGCGCATGAGAATACCGACATTGCCATCGCTGTCTGTGAGTTGCTCGCGGAGCTGACAGATGAGGACTCGACCACTACCGAAGAACAATGGAAGACTTTGGTCAAGGCCACGATTCAGAGTGACATCGTGGATCTTCTTACGAGCAACCTCAGTAGACTGGACGAGGATAACAATGAGAGTGACCGAGCAGGGGTTTATCATATTTTGAATGTTGTCGAGAACATCTTGTCCGACACTGGAAACTTGGAGGCTGTTGGGGCGAAAGATGCCCTGATGGAATGGCTCCTCTCAAGGATAAAGAAAGTGGATCTTTATGCGAGGGGAAAGGTTGGACAGAATCGCCAATACGCCGCGGAAATTCTGGCCATACTTCTTCAGAGCAACAAAACCAATCGAGATCGTCTAGCGCGGAAAGACGGAGTCGACTCTCTTCTCGAACTCGTCAGCGCGTATCGCAAGCGAGATCCCGAAAAGGACTCGGACGAGGAAGAGTTTGCCGAAAATCTCTTTGATTGCTTAGCCTGTGTGGTGGAGGAACGCATTGCCGGCGAGAAGTTTGTCGAAGGGGAAGGTGTCGAGCTGTGTCTCATCATGCTCCGAGAAGGTCGATTGGCTAAAGCACGGGCTTTGCGAGTGCTCGACCACGCCATGAGTGGAGGCAATGCGACATCTGTCTCGGTGAGGTTGGTCGACGCGGCCGGACTCAAGACAATCTTCGGCATGCTTATGAAATCCCACAAAATGGAGCGAAGCTTGGTCGAGCATCTCATTGGAATCCTGGCAAGCATGTTGAGGTATCTGCCGGGAGGCTCTGCCGAAAGGATACGCACTCTCGCCAAGTTTGTGGAAAATGACTACGAAAAAATCACAAAGCTCGTCGAATTGCGGCGCGAATACAAGACGAGATTGAGCAAAGTGGATGCGCATATTCAAAGGGAGCGACAAGATCTCAACCAAGCCCAAGTGGAAGCACAGGCCGACGAGTGGTTCTCACGGCGACTAGACGCCGGCCTCTTCTCACTCCAGGCCATTGAGTTGATCCTCAGCTGGATGGTGGCAGAAGACAACGGAGCGAGACAGACCATCACCATACTCCTCAGCGAAGACGGGCTTAAGATACTCGAGCGGAGCCTACGGGATCAACTCAACGGGATGGATCCTGGACAGAGTGATGAAGCGAAGGCTACGGAGGAAATGCTGGAGGCATTACTTTTGTGCGTGGAGCAATGAAGCTGGTGTTTTGTGAATGCGAGATCTAATTATGCCATTAGGGAGGAACGAATTGCTGATAGCTGACATGCATGGATTCTATGCATAATTGTGATACCCATTCTCATTCATGATCCATGAGTTCACATTCCATCACTGTCACCTTCTCTAGAGCTACTACTTGCTAGTCACTCTACGAGGTAACCGCAGTCGTATCCGCATCCAAAAGAGGTTAGTCCATCTGCAAATAAAGCGGCAAGAATTGCCACGGTCGCCTTCACTTTTATGCGCGCCAAAAAGATCCTCGAGGACATTCCTCTCCACAGCAACCAACATCCACGAATCCTTACACTGTGCTTAGTGTCGGGTGTCTTTCTCTCGCGGCTCCGGGTCTCTGGCTGTCTGTCGCTCTGTTGGTGGCTCTCCAGAGGAAATCTGAAGTCTTGACTGACAATTCAGTGCCCTTTGTCAGAGCGCTTTCTGAAGACCTGAGTTGCGACTCAGAAGGGAGGGAGAATCGAATTCGCCTCCGCGTCTGTCTTCTCCTTCTCTCCCTCAGCTTTCGCGGAATTCCCCAATCACCTATCGTGTGCGACCGCTCCCGGATCATCGATCGCCCCTCATGGCGGAATACGAGGTCAAATATGAACCGAACGGCTATTATGGGGAAGCTGGTGCCTATGAGATGGACGCTGGAGAACAAGATATCACATCTGAAGACTGCTGGAAAGTCATCAGTTCGTTCTTCGATATCAAGAAGTTGGCGTCTATGCAGATAGACTCATTCAACCATTTCATGCGCTCGGGTCTGCAAGATCTAGTCAATGAAAAGGGTGGTGTTACCTTGGACCATGCACAAAATGTGGATGAAAATGATCCGAACCCAGTTGTTATCAAGAGGCATGAAGTCAAATTCGGCAAGGTCACACTCAGCAAGCCGAACCAAGTCGAACCTGATGGCACTACGACAGACTGTATGCCTCACGAAGCACGCATGAGGAGTCTGACATACGCGAGTCCAGTCTACGTTAAGATGACCAGACGGACATACTACGCAAAAGAGCGCCCATGGGATGAGGACGACAAAGACTCGGGCGTCATGAAGGAGGACGGCACTGAGCTCTTCTGGAGAGAGGGCGAAGACGAAGATGACTTTGACAGTGACAAAGAGGTATACATTGGAAAGATACCCATCATGGTCAGGAGTATGACCTGTCACTTGGTGAGCGAGAAATTCCAAAGCGAGAGAGATCTCTTCGCATGGGGAGAATGCCCATATGACCAGGGAGGCTACTTCATCATCAACGGCAGCGAGAAAGTGCTCATCGCTCAAGAACGAAGTGCTGGAAATATCGTCCAAGTCTTCCAAAAGGCAGCGCCTTCCCCGTTCACCCACCTTGCAGAAATCAGATCCGTCATCGATCGTGGCGCCCGCATGATGTCTCAGTGCACAGTCAAGCTCTTCCGCAGAGTGGATGGGCCCGATGGCACCAAGATCGACAACCCGATCCGAGTCCAACTACCATATGTCAAGCAGGACATTCCTCTCGTTATTGTCTTCCGAGCCTTGGACATAGTCTCTGATGCCGATATCCTGGAGAAGATCTGCTTTGATCAAAGCGATAAAGAAATGATGGATATGCTGATGGGCTCACTCCAAGAAGGTCAGGCCATCCAGGGTGCAGATCTAGCTCGAGATTTCATTGCGCGCCGAGGCAACATTCCGACTTTGAGAAGCCATGAACGGCAGAAGCATGCCACAGACATCCTGCAGAAAGAGTTCCTACCCCATATCGGACAAAGCCCAGATGCTACCGCTAGAAAGGCATTCTTCCTAGGCTATATGGTCAACCGATTGCTGAAATGCGCCCTCGGGCGTGCGGAACCGGACGATCGAGATCACCTTGGAAAAAAGCGACTCGATCTTGCTGGGCCTCTCATGACCAACCTCTTCCGTTTACAATTTGACAAAGCTACGAAAGATTTCTACAGATATATGCAGAAGCGCGTGGAGGCAGGCCAGCCCATCAATATCATGGCCGGCTTCAAACATCCCATCATCACAAGCGGCTTGAAGTATTCGTTGGCTACTGGTAACTGGGGCGATCAAAAGAAACTAGACAAAGCGAAAGCTGGTGTTTCTCAAGTGCTCAGCCGCTACACTTTTGCGTCTACTTTATCACATCTTCGTCGTACCAATGCTCCAATCGGTCGAGAAGGTAAAATTGCAAAGCCTCGTCAACTCCACAACACTCACTGGGGATACGTTTGTCCGGCTGAGACGCCCGAAGGTCAGGCTTGTGGTCTGGTCAAGAACTTGTCTCTTATGTCGATGGTTACAAATACTTACGAGACTGCTCCTCTGGTGAATTATATCCTCACCAAACATGTCGAAGCATTGGAAGACTGGGAACCTAGATTGAATCCTCAGGCGACCAAGGTCTTTGTTGACGGTGTGTGGTTTGCGGTAGTCCTACGCGACCCGAAACGTCTCGTTGATGACCTCCGCAAACTACGGAGAAAGGGCGTGTTTGATGCCCAAGTAAGTCTGGTCTGGGATATTCGAGAGAAAGAGTTCAAAGTCAATGGTGACTCGGGCAGAATTGTTCGTCCCCTGTTTGTTGTTGAAACCGACCCGGCATCAGAAAACCGTGGCAACTTAGTGCTCAACAAGGAACACATCAACAAGCTTGATCAGACTGCCTACCTGAAGGAAAGCGGCTTTCAGTGGACTGATGAAGTCAGGCCATACGGTTGGAACAATCTCCTCGAATCCGGCGTTGTCGAATACCTTGATGCCGAGGAGGAAGAAACTGCAATGATCATCATGACCCCTGAAGCTCTAGCCGATTCCAAAGCAAGATGGATGGGCATGGAGATAGAGGCCGAAGATGACCCTTTGAGGAGAAACGACCCTCTGCTCAACCCGTTCTCGCACACCTTCACTCACTGCGAAATTCATCCAAGTATGATCTTGGGCGTCTGCGCCAGTATCATTCCATTTCCCGATCACAATCAATCACCTCGTAACACCTACCAGTCTGCTATGGGTAAACAGGCTATGGGTGTTTTCCTCACCAACTTCGACCAACGGATGGAGACCATGGCAAATATCTTGTACTATCCTCAGAAACCGCTTGCCAGAACGATGGCTATGGACTACCTGAAATTCCGAGAACTTCCTGCAGGACAAAATGCCATTGTCGCCATCGCGTGTTATTCGGGTTACAACCAAGAAGATTCCGTCATCATGAATCAGAGCTCGATCGATCGTGGTCTCTTCCGTTCGCTGTTCTACCGGACCTACCAGGACTCGGAAAAGATAGTCGGCCACTCCGTGGTGGAGCAGTTTGAGAAGCCCACAAGAGCTGATACGCTTCGTCTTAAGCACGGTACATATGACAAGATTGACGAGGATGGCATTGTCGCTCCTGGTGTCCGGGTGAGCGGAGAAGATATCATCATGGGTAAGACCGCTCCAATGGCACCAGATGCCGAAGAACTTGGTCAAAGACAGAAACAGCATATTAAGCGAGACGTGTCAACACCCTTAAGATCTACGGAGTCTGGCATTGTTGACCAGGTATTGCTCACTACTACCAATGAAGGCCATCGGTTTGCCAAGGTCAGAGTTAGGACAACCAAAGTGCCTCAAATCGGCGATAAATTTGCATCTCGCCATGGTCAGAAGGGTACAATTGGTATCACATACCGTCATGAAGATATGCCTTTCACACGAGAAGGCATTGTGCCCGATCTGATTATCAACCCGCACGCCATTCCCTCTCGCATGACGATTGCGCACTTGATCGAATGTCAGCTTTCAAAAGTAGCGACACTTCGCGGCGATGAAGGGGATGCCACGCCCTTTACGAAAGTCACCGTGACCCAGATCTCCGAGTTGCTCAGACGAATGGGCTACCAATCTCGAGGCTTCGAAGTAATGTACAATGGGCATACTGGGCGCAAGCTCGTCGCACAAGTCTTCCTCGGCCCTACCTACTACCAGCGTCTAAGACATATGGTCGATGACAAAATCCACTCCCGCGCTCGAGGTCCAACCCAAATCCTGACCCGACAGCCCGTCGAAGGTCGTGCTCGCGACGGTGGTCTCCGTTTCGGTGAAATGGAACGCGACTGCATGATCGCACACGGTGCCTCTTCATTCCTCAAAGAACGCCTTTTTGACGTTTCTGATCCTTTCCGCGTGCACATTTGCGATATCTGCGGATTGATGACGGTGATTGCGAAACTCAAGAAGAATACCTTTGAGTGCAAGAACTGTAACAACAAGAATCGGATAAGTCAGATTTACTTGCCTTATGCGGCGAAGTTGTTGTTCCAGGAACTGTGGAGCATGAATATTGCGGCAAGGTTGTATACGAAGAAAGGATAGGGGAGCATGGTGTGAGAGGTGGTGATCGGGAGACCGATGCTAAGGAAGCGTCCAAAAAAACCTCAAGGCATGTGAAAAGCTAGCGTTCGAGGCTGGATCTATTCTTGAGATCTTGGTATGCTAAGATGCATTTTTCGAGCGACGATTTCTCCGTCTGGAAAGGCGAAAATTGCGGCGCTCGTTTTAGAAGGGGACTCGACACAGCATTTTCACCGAGCAAAGCGATTCTCGGTGATTGAACGGGCCAATGCGTCGAGATCAT
This sequence comes from Cladophialophora psammophila CBS 110553, assembly GCF_000585535.1. Classification (NCBI taxonomy): domain Eukaryota; kingdom Fungi; phylum Ascomycota; class Eurotiomycetes; order Chaetothyriales; family Herpotrichiellaceae; genus Cladophialophora; species Cladophialophora psammophila. The sequence continues at coordinate 214,561 of NW_006912940.1, read as the reverse complement.
TGGAGGGCTCGAAGAACCAAAACGCGTGTATTGCAATTATCGAGTGTCTACTCGTTTTCTGCAGAATTTTTGGTATTGCTTTTATTATCACCACCACCATCCAGTCTTTCGAGCCCCAGCTGGCCCTCGGAGTTGGTTAGGCCAACAAAAGACAGACAAGCTCAACTGAGTGGAGCGCCACAAACAAAGCTGGAAGGGAAGAGGGCTAGGCTAATTGGAACGAAAGAAATGTATCATATTTTATACCTCATTGTCATCATTGTCATGCCGTGCCATGCTATGGCGTTCTTACATGCATGAAACAAAGGCAAAGAGGCCACCCCGGTCCCTGCCGGGTCACAGGTAGGTCAAGTGATCTTCGGTTACTTCGTGAAGCCCCCATTCGAATATGGCACCCCGAGGAGGATATTCATTCTTAACCGCAATTTAGACATTCTTTTTAGATTAATTAAATTAGAGAAACAACAGCGTCGGGGTGGATCCAAGAATTGATCACAATACTTTGATTAAGGCAATCCAAGACATCGGATTATGTAGTGTTCTTCCTCTGCTGCTCTCCAACTACCGCCCCATCTGAGACGGCTGTCCGTGATGATGATACTCTTCCGCGTGCTGTTGTAACTCCTCTTTATCAGGCAACGGCTTCAACGCATCGATGATCCTATGTGCCAGCCCGGGCTTTTGTTCGCCCTCGGCGTATGGATGATGCGCCGTCAGTCCGCCGATGTGGTCGAGATGTTCACCTTGTTCCGAGATGGATTTCCGGCTCTCAGGGTGGTGGGTAGGGTCATAGGGTAGATGGGTTGTGGTAGGGTCAATTGCATCCGGCCCAACGCTACTTCTCCTTGAGCGAGGGGGTTCTGGTGCCAAGTTGGTGGCTGCAGGCGTGCTGCTGCTGGTTGTGGTTGCAGGTCCGCGTGCTGGATCGTCCTTGGAGAAGGGATTGTATGATGGCTTCTGAAGGCCGCCGCTTTGTGCCTCGTACGAAGTTCTAGCCGGCTCGTGGGATGCAGCAGCAGTCCCGGCTACGGCGACACCCGTGCCTCCAGTGACTCCAGCTTCGGCAACATGGTGGTCGCCATGCTCAGCCTCAGCCTCATGATGCTCGTGGTCTTCGTATTCCTCTTCTTCACCTGTATCTTTGTTCTTGCGGCGCCTGAAGATTCGTTTCAAAAGACCCGGCCTCTTCTCCTCCGGCTCCTTGTGAAGCTTTGTGTGACCTGATTCATCAGTTGCCGTTGCGGGAGGCGGGTGTTTGTCCCTGTCGTAGACCTCATATGCACCAGCGCCAGCTGCGCCGGCACCAAAAGCCGCCGCGGCGGCAGCTTTCTCACGTTCCTTTTGCTCACGCTCGAGTTCCTTGCGATGGTGTTGTTCTTCCTTCTCTGCAGCTTTTTCTCGGGCTTTTTCTTCCTTCTCGAGCTCTTTCTGGTGATGTTTCTCTTCCTTTTTGAGCTCCTTCTGATGATGCTTCTCTTCCTTCTTGGCGTGTTTTTCAGCAGCCTTCTGGTCCTTTTCGAACTGCTTCTGTCGGGCAGCCTCTTGTTCCGCCAAATCCTTCTGTCTCTGAGCGTCCTCCTCAAGCCTGTCTTGACGTTGGTTATACTCATACAACCCAGCCGCTCCAGCTCCAGCTGCTGCAACTCCAGCGAGCGCAGCTTCCTCCTCCTTTTTATGTCTCTGCCGTTCTGTTTCTTCTGAGGCTTTGTCTTGACGCACAGTGTATTCAGGTGCGATAGATGCTCCGCCTTCAACACTTGCGGCTCCCGCACGGGCTGCCTCCTGTTTCGCTTTGTCTTTCTGGGCTTGAGCTTCCAATCTGTCTTGGCGTTGGCTGTATTCAGGCACGACGGACGCTTCGCCACCAGCAAGTGCAGCATTGTGAGCGGCGGGGTCTTGATGAACTGGTCGACTTGCAGGCGTGGGCTTGGTAGCGCCCTCTGAAGTAGGAACAGTCGCAGCACCTGGTGTCCTAGTAGGGAGGTCATCGCGCAGAGGCCAGTCAGGCCTTGCTGTCTCCCTTTCGCTACCGTGCATGGCATAAACGCCAGCTGCGGCTGCGCCAGCTCCAACACCTGCAGCCGCCACTGCTGCATTCCGACCGACATGATCTTTTTGGCCCGGCTCTGCGCCGACTGAGGTACCACCGACTGGCGGATTGATCGGTGCAGGAGAATCTACGCCTGCTGGGTAGGCTGTAGTTGGAATACTCTCCTTCCTGTGATGCGATGGAGGAGGCCCTGAGCGCCTTGGGGCAGTGTAGGACTCCAGACCTGTAGTAGTGGTAGGCTGATCAGGAGTGTCTACGACGGCATGCGGTTGATCGCCCTCTGCTCTGGAAGGAGCGGCTGCGGCACCACTAGCAGCAGTTCCTAGGCCCACGGCACCTAGGATCTTTCCAATTGTCCCAGATCTCTTGGGCTCTTCCGAGCTTGGCTGCTCCTGACTTCCCGGAGCACCTCTTGCGGCAAACTGAGCTGCGGTGGCCGCATCAGGCACCTTTGTCTTCTCAACTTGACCGTATACCGCTGATCGTTCAGCTGGTGATGTCGTCGTGGTCAAAGTCGAAGGAGCAATTGTGGTGGCATCATGCGCTGTCACGTCTTTGGGAAATGCTCCTGGGATATGAGAAGCTGGACAGGTTAGTGGCACGGACTCTCCAGGCAAAGTCTGGAGCGTGACATACTGCTATAGTCTTTGTCCTTGTGAAATGCGTGCGCTGCGGCAGCTAAGGGGCCACCCTCCGGTACACCTTTGCTTGACAAGTATGCGTGTTCTGGGACTCGATAAGTGGTGGGGTCCTCGGATCTCGAGTCAACCACATTTCCAACGGTATCGCCTTTGGTCAGTGTGTGGGAGCTGTAGGTTGAGGTCTCGCCAATGGCAGCAGTACCAGAACCAGGACCTGACAAGCCACTTGCCGGATCTGCTTCATTGGCCTGCTTTGCACCGGTGCCTATCGCTGAATCAGTAGGTCGATAAGCACGATGCAAAGGATGAACGCACCCAGCACGTATCCCGCGGCTGTATTTTCCTGAGAAGCGGTTGCATCACCCGCAGGCTGGTCCTCTCTCTTGGGAAAATGAGAACCTTGTCCGGTCAGTCGACCAGTCGGTCCGCTTTTCTCTTGGGTGTCTCCTTTGTCCCTGGCTTGCCTTGAGCATTGTATTAGGCGAGGGAGAGCTTGGGCGGATGAGAATACGTACATTATGGTCTTGAACTTGTCCATTCGATATTGGGGTTGCTAGAGGTTGTCGACGGTGGGCCAAATGCAGGGGAGAGAAGGCCATCAACTAATGTCGCTACACATAGAGAAGAAGAAACAAAAGAGAAGCTTTGGAGGAGGAGATGGGAGAGGGAGGTGAAGCTGTGCTTCGTGAACCCTGTCTGAACTGTTCTGAGCTGTCTGCGCCATGGTTTCCTGGTTTGCGTCATAACCTGAAACTCTCGAACCACAATACGCATCATGGATCCCATGACACCATTGACACCAATAACTTTACGATCTGGGAGAAGCGGTTCAAGTTTCAAGCCACAGACCGAAGGCATTGAGCTGTTCATTGGGCAGTAGGTGCACTGGCCACTGGCATTTCCCCCCCCCCCCCAAAACACCAAGTGATGTCCGTGGTGCCAGTTTGGTCTAGAATGAAGTGTCATACACACACACACTCACACACACACACAGCCAGATCTCAAGAGATGGGCCAATCGCCCCAAGTGCAACCAAAGAGCCTGGGGGAAATACCTACAAGTATATGTATGCACATCATTGGCCTTTTTGAGATGGATTACCCGAGACCAGGTCATTATTGTGTTACTTGAAACCCACAATGGCGGTGATGGAGATGGAGATGGCGATGGCGATGGCGATGGCGAGCAATAGTCACGTGACAGTAATGGCGGCGACACAGCGTTGTGTTTTTTTTTGGAGCGAGATATCGCCGTCGGTGGCTTCGTCGTGGCGAACTGATTCTGGACTCTGTCTGCCCTGCCCAAATACTTGGACGGCAAACGAGATTTGTTTGTCCGTGGAGTGATACGAGCGAAGAACTTTATCTCCTGAGAAATGAGAGGCACACCGAGACACCTTATCAGCAGAAAACAAGTCGCTCATGCACGTCGGGTGAAGGCCATGGCAACAAGCAGAGGTGGGAGGAGCACGCTCTGGAAGGGAGCCACGCTACAGGTCCCTCCCCAAGGGCTTGGAGGCTTGGAGGCCCCCTTCCGCGGCGGCTTGATAGGGCTAACAAGTACCTAGTAAGGGCAAGTACAGGGCTAGAGGCCAGGCGGCCAATGCAAGGGGCGGGAAGTCGCCACCCAACCACGTCCAGCGAAATCCGCCTGCGCCAGAACAAAACACCAAGACCCAGAACAAGCATCTTTCTAGAAGGTGGAAAGGTGACACCTGGCCCTGCTCGACCCTCATACTTACGCAATCTGGTACTTGCGGAGCATATGGGTGTTTTGCTTATGGCGGGCAATTTGTTCAGGCCAACACGTTGCATTGCAGGGGGCCGGCACTCCTGCCCGCTTCGTTTTCTGGAATCTCTCTGCCCTTGCCCCCGACCGCAGGCACTCTGCCGAGTAGGTATGGAGTAGTGAGGTAGGATTGGGACTATCAGGACCACTTCTCACTGCGGCCAACCTCAGACCTGATCCATCCGAATCCACATCAGCAAAGACCTATCGGCGGAATCGTCGGATTCTGCCACAACTTGACTGCCTTGGGCTTCTGTTGCCCGCTCCACCCTCCTCCGTCTCGACCCTGGCCCATACGGGTGCCTCGCCTCCTCCCGGGCTTTGCGATAATATGCTACTCCCATATGCTAGCCGCCATGCTCAGAACTGCGATAGAACCCGTCGACGATGGCGCAGGGTGGATACTGGACCGCTGCATTGGGAAATACTGTACAGGCAAGAGCAGGGTACAAGGGCACAGCGCACAGGGCACGGAGACGTCTCATCCCAGCTGTCGACCATGGCGACACACTGACCACGCCTATCTCCATATTCCTCCCGGCCCTCCCCACTACCTTGTGCCAGATTTCAGCATAACAATTGTGCCCGCCGCTCGTCATTGCTACCCACAGGTCCATGCTCTCCTGATTGTGTCTGATATGCCTCTAGCCACCGCAGTTCCACTTCTCTCTGATCCAGCCTGATAGCCTTCTTATGAGACCTCTTGGTCCTTTCCGTCCCTCCCGTCTTCCTATCCTCATCGTTACAATATCGACACAGACTGAACCTCGTTTGCCTTGAACCAGGGCTTGTCTATTGCCCATCGACAGAGGGTTCCATTCAGAGTCGAGTACTAGAATTAGACAGACACTCCGTCAGCGCGCTCCCGACCATTACTCCTTTCTCCCCTCCGTATCGCACAGGCACGATGGGTCTACGAGTAAAGTTACGGAGGACTTTTACGTCCAAGAAGAATAGTACGGGAAGTGAGACGGGGCCCAATGGTGAAATATATTACACAAACCGGAAGGACATTGAATACTATAAGCCCAACGAGATCCCAAAGTCTAAGTACCGGGGAAAGGTCGATCCCCAACATCAAGCCTCCCTGCAAGCCTTCTCCCTTGCAGACGCCTTCTCATCGGCCCGGAGACGGACCTCGCTCGCACTCTCAGGCACATTCTCTCCTGGTGGTACGAAATCGCAAAGTGCTGCGGCCAGTAGAGTCCACAGTAGAGCTGCAAGTCGGAGACCTTCGGTGCAGGAACACCCCCTGTCAGCGCTGAGAAATCAGAGTGGTGCGGATTCAGAAGGCAGTGGTAGTTCTTCGGACAGCACGAGCAGGCAGAAAAGTGCTGCAGCTAGTACGGCGTTTGATGCAGATACTGCAAGCAGTATGTTTTCCATATGCCATTTCGATCTCCCGCCATCAACTCAACTGACCTTTTCGCAGCATCCCTCTCAGACCAAGCTACGGCGGTTCCCTCTGCACCGGCCGAACCGAACAACAAACTCGCCCAGCATGACAGTGGTATCCACATGCCGGAGTTGGCAGCTCTGTCCAAGCAAACTACCGGCCACGATACACCATTTACAGCCGAGGAGCTCGAGCAAGCCATGACGAGGGCTACGCTGAGACCGAGGGATTTTGGCGACAGAGGAATTGGTGTTGCCTTATGATAGGAGAAATGTGGGAGCATGATGGACAAATGCTGAATGATGACGAGACTAACCTCACCCGAACATGGGAGGACGCGGCACGAACGAAGCAATTTACACGGGCACGAACTCGAAGGTGCAATCCTGCTGGAATCCCGAAACCATACTGGCGCTCAGTATAAAGACAGGAAGCAACAATTCAACAATAGCATTGTTCAGACACGGGCAGTCGACATCCAAAGATATCTGAGCACCGGGCAGCACGGCCTTTCTAGCATGACATGGGACATAGACCTGGGTATAGCATTTCTCGGTGTTTCGGTCCTAAAGCATGGCACGGAGGGATGGCTTCTTCCACACCTTTTTTTTTTTCAGATTTTTATTCCAAAGGTCTACGATTTCATTTGAAAACAACAATTCCACGGGCAAAACTTGGATATAGACTCTGATCGGACATTGGCATACTGGGCTGGAGGTGTGATTCTCTTCTGATCGTCCCCAAGGCTGGGCTGGCTGCGCAGGCTGTGATGCAAAGCGATCGGATCGGGCGAAAAGCTTTAAAGGCATCCTTCTGTTCCAGTGAAGGGACCTTGTCTTTGGCGACGGCAGCAATGGCTCCCTCTCTCAATCATACCATTGGCTCTCTGTCCGAAACAGTGGCCATTTTGTCATACTGTTCCTCAGCACGTGCCTCTTCGTTTATTTTTCGTCTTCGTCAGACTCGAGATGTCTCCGAAAACTGTGCACGTGAGAGGGTTGGACCAGATGGGTAACTGATAAATCATGGATAAATGCCGGCTTCGTCGTCCAACCTCCTTTACCTCCCACAGTTTCTCTCATACCACCAATCTCGTGACCTTATTGTTGGTACTTTTGTAAAATCCCTCTTGAGACCGCAGATTGTTGCAGTGAACGTGTGAAGCGATGGGTCTCAAGTTGTTGTGTGTCTCTCTGTTCCCATTTGGACGATTCAACCGCTTGCGTCCACCAACTAAGCCGGTTTCGTGAGAGACACATATCCCGATAGTGCGAGCGCTGCCGCAGTATCCTGGCCGCGTAACCTTGTAACGAATAATCCCCTCTCTCTAGTATCTGGGGGCTCTCCTGGACTCGTAGTGAAGATTCGAAGTGATTGACCTGTGATAGTATCCGTTCCGGTAGCGGGACATTCCAGATAAGTTGACATGTGAAATGGTCTGTGGGTTGGCATCTCGTTGGTATCTGCAAGGTCAATCCGGTACCGACTGGCCCGTAATCCATTCCAAATTCCTTGATGGTAGTGGGTGGTGACAAATGCGTTTGGATTTGGACGTGATGGGGGCTTGCTTGATGGAGACCCGGAAGCCGCATAGTGGCCGTATTTGGGGGATCGAGCCTCCAGTTGGATGGCCCGTTTGCTCTGAGACGTATAGCGGTTGTTTTGCTAGTCAACCATGTTGACAGGGGATTCAGGACGTCGCATCGAGTAAAGTCGTGTTTTGTCTCTGTCCATCGTCCGGCCCACACGGGATCGGATTTAGAAACCAGGCGTCCATTCCGCCTTTTCGGTGTAGCCAAAGTTCTCAATCATCGGTATGTGTAACACCCATGTCCAGCACTTCCAGTCTCCCTTTCCCTTTCATCTCGGCGGCAATAAACTCACCCAGGGCCTTGAACGCTCCCGGCTCCACGAATCCAACAACTTCCCACTCCTCGCCCAGCACCTCTTGGCTCTCTACTTGCTCGACAAAGGAGAGAATGCGATCTTTGATAGTGCCTTTGCCGTGATCGGCCCCAGCGTCTTCGCCAGCTTCTGTGCCTGTACTCGCAACTTTGGATTTCGCGGCCTGTTTGGCGATGTTGGTGGGACAAGTGATTCGCAATCTCATACGCGCACGCATGACGGGAATGGGCTGCCATGCGATCAGGGCGCGAATCGCTTCAAGAGCCTGCTGCTTGACGGATTTATTGGTCACGACCCCAGTCCATGTTGGCATATCGCTCTTCTTGCCCTTTGAGTTACCACCAGACGCGGATTCGTTATCGTCGTCGGTCATAGGCGTCGCTTGCCCACTCGTCTCGCTCGATCCCTTTGGTGCAGCAACGGCCTTCTTGATGCCTTCACCCAAGTTCAAGTTGCCGAGCCTATGACCCAAGGAATCCTGCGAGGGCACATGACCTCCCTGTTTAGAGAGAACATCCAGTCCTTTCTTGATCATGCCTGTAGTGTAGACTCTCTTTGTCTGCGGATCGACGAGTCTCTGGGCGACTTCTTCCACAATCTCCCTCTCCATTCTGTCCAGTAGTTCCTTGCGCTCATTAGCATTTACTTGGATCTCGCCCTTTTTCAGGATTTCTTCAATGATGGCGTCTTTCCAAGATTTCTCATCCTCCCCCTCATCCGTTGTAGATCTCCCTTTGCCCTTCTTTCCTCCTTTTCCACCGCCTTTCCCTCCATGCGCTGCTGAGGATTCTTGTTTTTCATTCTGCGAGGGCAAAGGCCATGCTTTGATCAGTTCAGCATTTGGGGCAGTTTCGCCCTTTGAAGCGTTGAGGAAGATGGTTGGCACTTGCAGGACGTTGTCGAGGTCGGTCTCGGTTCCTGACCGGTATTCGAGGAGTTTGTTCTTATAGCATGCAAGCTCGAAGCGCTTCTTGCCCTTCTTATACCGGACCAACGACACATTGGTCAGTTTGATCTGGTTTGCGGGCTGCTGGATCGGCATGTTGACGGTTGCAAGTCTGTCTGAATTCCTGTACAACCACTGTGGGAAGGGAACGGGACAGATTCACAAGAAAAACTGACTGGTGTTGAGTCACAAGCGGACTGTTGCTGGTTGGTCGACTGTGCTGGAGACGGCAACAACGCGGAGCCTTCCATAATATTTTTTTTTTTTTGGAGAACGCGACTGCGACTGCGACTTCTCCATCTCTTGCCTACAAGTACAAGCCTGCTCGTTGAGTGCTCAGTCCTTCACCTCAACTCTCTGTCCTCCCCACCACTCGGCCTCTCAATTCGAAATGCTGGCATCGAGAAGCCGCGTAGGCATTGTCACCAAGAAGCGACTGCCATACATCTGTCCAGAATGTCGGCACAATGTGTTCCTTTCAGCCTTCCTCGGTCACAATCGAAGACAGAGACTCTCGACACCTGCAAATGCCACGCGGCAGCTCAGACAGCAGAGGAGATCATTTTATACATTGAGCTCTTGTCTGGCATCACTAGAGACCTCCCAGCCTTCCCAGCCTTGCATTGACGCCTTTCAAGATATCACTTTGGGCGCCGCTGCCACAACTCGATCCTCTTCTTCACCAGCCAAGAATCCCGCCGTCCCACCTAATTCTTTAATTCGTAACCACCTAAGAGCCTGGAGCGCAGAGAATAACAAGAAGAAAAGGAAAGAAGCAGATGCAAACAGCGATTCACTCCCGCTCAAAAGGCTAACTGTGTTGCCCAACTCTTTGTTCATCGAAGAAGCAAGCCTCGCCGATAATACTTTGGGCGAGGATGAAGACGTGGGTGCAGGCGATCTTCCCGAAACATGGGAAGATGCAGTGGAAGGCGGCAATGTCCCTCATCTCGATCCGGGTGATCTGATCTGGTGGCAGCCTGGCAAATATACGGCTGGCGCCGGTCGCTTTGCACGTTCACAACTAGCCATCTTCTTGGGCACCCTGGGCTGGCAGCGTCAGTATTTGCTACTCGACGGTCGCTGGGTCGTTGAAAAATCCGTCCAGCAGCCCAGCCCTAGATTCAAGCAATTTGCTTCGCAACAAGAAGTGGACCAGATCCGGAAGCACTTGCCAGTCAAGCCACTGGAGATGCAAGCCGCAGACTTCGAGGTCAAGATGGGCTACAGCTTTGCAGGCGACATCCCTTCCGCCGACGCCGAGACTCTAACAACCCGGCTTGCTCGGTTCATCGACGATATGTCCACCTGGCGGCGAGAAAACCTTGCTTTGCTAGATTCGCTTTACGAACGCATTGCCGACGGAGAAAGGCACATCTCCCTCTCGTATGAGCAGGTCGTAACCAAATTACTAGGTGTCAAATACTCCGAAGTGCCTCCTGCGGCCCTCTTTACCATCTATAGGACACTCCGAAGGAAGCATGTTGCTCAAATCACCATCCTCAAGAAGACCCACTATCCTTCAGCAACTGTAGCTATCATGCCTAAAAGACTGGCACAGCGCTTTGATCAAGTCTGTACATGGGCTCGAGAATATCAAGAGGCCGCCGCCGCCGCCGCCATGGGAAAGGACGTAACCGGTGCTCTGGCGCGCAATCCCCTCTCTTCCTTCGTCGCAAAGGCAAGGCGATTGATCCTCAAAAGCCGCGCTCTGCGGTCTCCCACCACGATTGGCAGTCTTGGTCCCAGCTCCATCCAACCTGCAGATCTTGGAAACGGCAAAATTCCCGTCAAAGACAACGACGAAACATTCTCGGAAGAGGACAAGATGTTTCTAGAGTTCCTTTGGGACTGTTATGTTCGTTATCCCCCCCCCGATAACAACCGAAACCTTGCCATTGCTTCTCTCATCCTCCGGGCGATCGGTGCATACCCCAAACTTCGCCTCGACCAAAACATGGGCTGTCTTTTGCTTCAAGAGTTGGGTACCCTGCCACCATGGTTTCTTCGTTCCGACCACAATGTGACCCTAGAGATTCCGGGCGGCAGAGCTAGTCACGACCTGACCCGTATCTACGACGAGGCGGACCTCTTCTGTCACAGGTTGGGTCTCAGCAAGACACTCGATCATGGATTGCTCGTTGATTCTATGGCATCTTTGCGCCACAGTTTTGACCATCTCCCGGTTTACTGCATCGACGCTGGCGAAACAAATGTCAGAGAAGACGGCTTTTCTATTGAGCCTAGCACCGAAATTCCTGGTGCATACTGGATCCATGGACATGTTTCGCACCCTACCGCGTTCATTGATCCAGAGCACATCATAGCACAGCGAGCCTTGAAACTCACTGGGAGTGTTTTTCATAATACATACGTTGCACGTATGGTCCCTGACAGCTTTGCTCGAACGTTGTCCCTTCGTTCTGGCTCTCCCGCCATCACAGTCAGCACCCTATTGACAGAGGCTGGCGACGTGGTAGACATCAAGATTCGACCGACCACGCTTCGAAACGTGATCCACCTTTCCAACGCTGCTGTGGAACATATTCTGGGGAAACCTGAATACGAGGCAGCCACGCTGTCATTGGGGCCACAAGCTGGATTACCCCCGAAGTCTTTGCAACAGGCGGCCCCTGCAGATATCGAAGAAGCTCGTACCCACCTGTCCGAGCTTCAAATGTTGGAAAAGCTTCTTCTTGCTCGAGAGGAAAGTCGTCGGAGAATCGTGGCGGTGGCGCCTGATTGGGAAGTCCAAGGAAGCCTTTCGACTCAAAGTTACGTCCACATAAGAGGCAGTCGATTTGATGAAGAGAGTCTTTTCCGGAGTCAACAGTACCAGGGCGATCCTTCAATCAGAATTACAGTATCTCGGTATATGCGACTGAATCGGGTGAAGGAAATGCCGCAGTATGTTACCTTAACAGCCCTATGTGGAGACCTCGTGGCAGAGTCGGCCGGGAAGTGGTTTCAAGATCGCAAGCTACCTGCATGCTTCTTTGGCTCCTCATATACAGCGGACTTTCCCCCTTCCAAACTTAACAAATTGGGCCGCGGCGAGCATGCAGAGTATCCGTCAGGCAAGCTTTCGTCCTCGCCTATACCACATGTCCACAAAAGCCATCAAGTCCATCTATGGTTCAGCAATCCTCTTCGACGTTATCCAGACTTAATGGCCCACTGGCAGGTGGATGCCTACCTCCGAGCGGAAGCGAGTGGAGCAATCCAGCCGGGGGATCCGGGTGATTCGGACGATAAGTTGAAGCTGCCTATCTCGAAGGAAAAGGTCGACGAATTTATAGTAGAACATTCGCCTAGAATGTATGAATGGGCGCGTGAGATAACGCGCGCCGAGAGAAGGCATTGGATCACACAAGCACTGTTCCGAGCGTTCCACTTCAGGGAGGCAGAACTCCCGCACGTATGGGACGTGAATGTGACCTCAGTGAATTCTACGCGAACTCGTCCCGATGACAGTGGGCTCAGGGGCGTTCTTCTGCCTTTCAATGTCTACGCGGTTATTCTGGCATCAAACGAGGGCTGGGAAAAAGGAGTGAAGTTTCGTTCCTTTTTGCCAGTAAAGCTGGAACTTGTCGACTTGGTCCGAAAAACAGTGGTAGTCCGCCCTGTTGGTCACCCTAGCGAAACCTATACTCAATCCGGCGCCATTCACATCGCACCAAAGACTCATCCTAAGCCGTCAAATGACGCTCAGTCGTATGAGGCACCATCGTCAGAAGCGGCACGCACTTCGGAAGACGCTGAGTCCACATGAGAAACCAAGTTCTGCAAAGAATGCTAGCGTTCTAGAAGACCCTACGGCTCGAAAGGAGCTGAATCCTCGAGTACCCTCCGAGTCCATGAAGGCACCGTGATCGCCCAGGTGGGAAGAAGGGGGCCGAAGTCATGACACGAGTTGTTGCGAAGTTAACCTTGTCAAGCTTCTATGCTGTCCCACAGTTGCCCACAGCTAGATACTTTCCCCCAAGCAATGGGAGGGCCCCGTTCCTTGTTCAGAGACCTACACATGACCGTGGAGAAAGAAGTTTGATGATCAATCTCCTTAAAGAACCGCAGAGGGGATCTCGAGGGCCCCGGCTTCGATATGGAGTCCGGATGAGTGTCTGAAGCCCCTACATACTCTTCTCCTCGTCATACCATTTGTGAGCCAAGCTACCCGGTACCAGGCGAGACAGGTAGTCAGCTTGAACCTAAAATACACGCTGGAAGTATCGATGCGAGGAAAACAAGGACCGGCAACTGTCGTAGGAACCGCTGCAGGGCATCCTGGCACAACGAGGTCTCATCGCGGTAGTATTTGGGCGACGGCAGTGTCAGCGTTGGACGCTGTTCAGCGATTCAATGTACAGATCAAACATAATGCTCTTTTGCCCATCTCGCTGTAGGATGGCCGAGTTGACCTGTGTTATTCTTGTCTCAGATATGTAAATATGAGGCCTGTCACAAGCTAAACGGCATTTCTAGCTAACCCTAGCCTACGGTGACCCAAATGGGTTTCTGCTTGACTTGTGTTTCCACGCGAGATAGGCTGGAACATTCCTCATATTGCAGATCTTATTCTTCTCGAGATCAGCTGGCTCCCAATCCATACTACATGCATATATACCACACATCGCGTTCTTCCTTCTCTTCTCGATCCTCCTCGTTGCTCCCTTTCCACGGTAGTCAACTCTCTGCTCACCCACAGCACGGCATTTTACCAAATCTTTTTGGGATCCACGGGGCTTTTCTTCCTGTTTCCCTGCTCGAGCTCGGGTAGATTGTCCACGTCCAAATGCTCGTACACCGTTCCGCTTTCTCTCAACGCATCAGTCACGACTTGCATATAACCCAGGACCTTCTCCTCCGTCAGTCTCCGGCCGACGATTTGCACTGCAGTCGGCAGCCCCGCCATTTTCGCGCTGTCGTAGTACTTGTACGCACCCCTTTCGACGCCATTCGCTGGCCTGAAGCCCTTCGGCAGAGCATCCTTTTCTTGGTCCACCTTGGCGACAGGGATGATACCAGTTGTGTAATCCAACAGATTCCACAAAAACGTGTACCCACAGCTGCTCACCGCCTCCTTCATACATCCATGCGGCAGGGCCGGAGTGGCGTTTCCGGGACACAAGATGAAATCAAATTGCTGCGCGGGCTGGTTGAGCCAGTCGAACCACATCGCCCTGAAAGCTTCGCGTTTGGCAACCCATCGCCACTGTTCGAATGCGCTAAGGGGGTGGAAATAGCGGAGAATGGATGCCCACACTGAGTCACGCCGGATGTAGCGCGTGAAGAGGTACCACAGGTACTTGACAGCTCGAGGCAGAGACATGTAGAAATTGATCTGCGCCGCACCTGGGTCGTTAGATTCGCCTGTGCGGAAGAACGATCGGAAAGTTTTGCCGCCATCAGCGCAGAGCAGCACACTGGCGATTTGCAATCCTTGGGCCGGAGTGGCGGTGGGGGGATAGGAAGAGACGGGGATTTCGACCACTTGGTGGCCGGCGGAGCGGAGGGCGGAGGCTGTGACATCCAAACCACGAGCGATCGCCGGGGCAGGAGCGCAAACGCCGTCTGTGGCCATCAAGCCGATGCGCAGCGGCTTCTTCGCAAACGTCTCATCGTAGAGTTCCTGGCGCCAGGGAACAGGGTGGACCGTGTAGTCCACTTCCCATGGCTTCATACCGATGAAGGCCCGCGTGAAGTAGGTTAAATCATCCAGTGTCCTTGCCATTGGAGAAAACACACTGGGGATCCCCTCTTGGCCCGGCATCGACGTATTCATGCCAACTTTGGGCCATCTGCCAGTCGAACAGCGGAGGGAATTAATCCCTGACCAAGCTGCAGGGGCACGCACGGAGCCCGCGACGTCCGAGCCGATTCCAATCCTTGATCCATTTAATGCCAACAGCGCCCCTTCGCCGCCTGTACTCCCACCGGGCGAGTACTTGGGATTATGCGGGTTCTTACACACGCCCCACAGATCGTTTGTGCTCTCGAAGCTCAACAGCGTGATAGGCAGCGCCGTCTTCGCGTGAGGGATCGCTCCGGCTCTTTTGAGAAGCTTCACCATGACACCGTCTTCGCTGTATGGTTTGAATACGTTACGCGAGTATCCCACGCTCACGTCGAAACCACCCACGGCGATGGAGTCCTTGAGAGATACGGGGATACCGGCGAGCGGACCCTTGAGGTTCACATCCTGGTCATTCCGTGCCCACGATTCGGCCTCTGGCAAAAGGATCTCGGTGACACAATTTGTTCGTTGGTGCGCCACAGTGGTGGTCTTTCCATAGGTGCGGAGGATGTCAATGGGTGATAAGATGCCATTGTGAACGTCGCGGACCAACTGGGCAATCGGAGCGTCGAGGATGGAGCGCTGCTGGGAGGTGAGCGGGCCTTTGTAGGGGTCTGGAAGAGAGTCGAAGCGAGCGTCGCGCTGGCGCTGCTTGATTACGCTAGGAAGCGGTCAGTATCCGACGTGCTGCCAGATAGGCACCCGTTGGGAGAGTTGAATCGAAACTGAACTGACCAGGCCCGGCGGTGCTCAAAGTAATCAAACGGCGGATACATGGCGACGGTTTTACATGGTTGCACCCGAGGAGGGATGGTGCTGGTGTAGGGGGAATATGTAGCACGGCAGTTGTTGGTACTAGGTTAGGAGTTGAGCGGCTTTGCATCTGAGAGCAGATGGAGTCGAGCAGTTGAGCAGTTGAGCAGGTCACGCAGTTGAGGTCGGAAGATGCTCCACGTGCCGCTCTTTGCCGTCTCTATGCCGCCAGCCCTGATTGGGTTCGCTTGTACCTCCCCGATTGGGCTTGACCACCATTTCACTGCATTGGATCCAAGTTTGTGCAATTCGAAGACACGAAGGACATTGCTCGCCTGAATACCGAGGATGCTACATATCGATGTGGCCTATGTTCACGCAGCCACTTGGTCAACGCCGGCGCCTCCCTTATCCATATATTTGCCTGTGACTAGCTTATATTTGGGGGCACTCAACGGCGATCGGAAGACGCAGGTCGAGCAATGATAACATGTGAATAGCCATCTCCAGAGGGCTCATCATTCATGCCATGGTCTAGGCCAGCATGGGGCTCTGTGCGAGTGGTGTAGCTAGCCCTTTCCCTCTGCCGGACCCTGCAGACTGTGTGTTAAAGCCTGCATGCTGCCCAGCGAATGTACAGTCGAGTCAATCACCATGGCAGTCTCGGCATGGGTCGTGGGTTCTTGCTGTAGATGAGCATAGCCAGCATGTCCATCGCCGTGCATGGTGGTCTCAGAATGATGGGCCTGATCCATTGGCGGCGCCGATAGCGGGCTATAGAACATTTGTCGAGTATGATCAGAGGACATGGCATCATGAGAGGCAAACTGAGCTTGCCACCAATCGTCGTACATTGGGGGATGGTACATCATCGGCGGATGCACCCAGTGATGAGCGGCTTGGAATTCTTGAAAGTGCTCAAGTTGAGTGAACCCATATCCCACATTCGACAATCCTCTTTGATTATCTGCGCCGAATGAGGTTGAAGCAGCGGGTGAGAGACGTTCCTCCTGTTGGAGGCCGTGCTGCCCAGGTCGATTCTGGATGTTGCTGGCAGAAGAGTTATTGAAAGCGGCTGTAGCTTGAGAATACGAATGGTCTGAATCGTGTTGCCAGGTTGAAGGTCGTTGCACGGAGCAACTAGGAGCTGTGTCGTTGAATTCAAGTTTTGGTCTCTTGTCGACTTGCAACCCTCCCTCGAGGCTTGATCTTCGGCGACGTTTAAGGCCTAGAATATTCTCCTTCGCCTTGTCCTCCAGGCCACGAAGTGGAGCCGGCGGGATAACATCGTCAGTAGCTGTTGTGGCGGTGGTTGGAGTGTGTTCAAGTTCTCGAATTCTGTCGACAAGCAGGCCCAGAGACTCCAGGGCCAGCTGCGCAACTCCAGAGGCCTGTCCGGCTTCCGCAAGGTCTCTGAAGATTTCCAAAGTCCGCTTTACACGCTTCGAACCTATGCCCACGCCCACCTCTTGACGTATTGTAGCAATGCCCAACATAACTGTGGCGCAAAACACTCCAAAGCACCGTGCCCAGGATGCAGCGGTTCTGGTCGGGTCGAGGCCGTGGATGCTGTCGAACATCTCGGTAATCATTCGAGTACATTTCAGCAAGTTCCTGTAGTTGGCTTCTCTGGGCAGCTTGCGTTGATTCGGCATCGACCGCAACGTCTGACAATGCAGAACCATGAGCACTAGTTGGACATCAATATGGTGTTGAGCGACTGCAATGCATAATGGAGCGTCAGACCAGGCATTGTGAGAGAGGGGCGGCAGCTTCAACTGCAGTTGGTATAGCCGACTTAGATCTGTCTCTAACATTATCTCCCTCGCCTCAGAAAACATCATCTGCTGGTCGTGCTTGTCGCTGTTGAACCGATCCAAGACTTCAATCATGTATTGTGAAAATTCAAAGACATTCTGTTGCAAGCCCTCCTCTTCCTGCCGCGGGGTCCTTGAAAATGGCGTGGCAACGCCGTGAAAAGGTGCGATAAAGGGACGGCGACCCAGGAGAAAGCTGAGTTGAACGTCAAGCTCCACGAGAAGCCAGCAGAGATACCGGCCAGGTTGTAAATCTTCATCAGCTTCAGCTGTGGCTAGGCTCACATTTACATCCACTGCAAGAATTAGTTAAATATTCTTTGCGAAGAATGAGACTTGCTTATGCTTACAGCCAATGATCTCTGCATCACGGACAAGACTTGGAAATGCAGCCCAGGCTTGCATTGCCTTCCCAGCAACAAGTAGATCTCGCACAAACTTGTATTTCATATAGAGCGGGCGAAGACTGGATGGAAACTGGAAATCGAAGTCATTCGTCGATTGATTCAGTCGAGCGAGGTCAATCACTGGTTCAATATCGGCGGCGTGCCCTTTCAGGTTGAACGCTTGAATAGGCCGTATACAGTCTATGATCTCCCTGAATCGTCCCTTTGTAGGCAAAAGTAACTTGAACTGCACGGGCGGTTAGCGTTTTGACATCGGCAGATCCAAGAACCGTCATACTTCGTCCACACTCCTGGACAACGAAAAGATTCCACAGAAGTTTAGCGCACCCTGCTCGACGCTTTGTCCCGAACCATGGGCTTGCCTAGGCTAGCTTCTTTATCAGCAGTGTTTGTAGCACCATGTGCAGCTGTCCCATTACTTACTTGAGTCCTCCCCATTCTTGCAGGGAAGGCGACGTAGAAGCATTCGGGCTTGTCGCGCTTCCTTTGACAGGTTGTACAGGGCATGCCTCCTGAGCACTGCAATGAGGATTAGCCGCAAGATTGTTGAACTTGAAGGGACTGTATCCTACTCTTGATTTGCTGTCCCGGCAGGGCTTACAAGAGTTCGCCCGCCGTTTGAAGGATGCTAATGGTCGAGGGGCCTCAACTGCTTGTGCAGACGAAGTTCTGGTGTTAGGATTGTCCATCAGCATCATGGTTTGTGTCACCAATGCCTCGCCACTGAGGCGAGCATACAGCCGTGGCGCGTGCATCTTTTCCCTTTAGATATCGGGTGTGCACCGCGATATAGCATGCACGACGCGTGATTGTCGGTATGGCGCAGTGAGAATAGCAAGTCTAAGGACAGCGACTCGCAAGAAGCGGACAGCCCTCCCACTGCTAATGATTGAAGACAGAAATCGTTTTAAACATGTATTATTGATGCGACGACAATACCGCCAATAGATTGGATCCGAAACGTCGAGGTGATGGGTACAGGATCTATCCTTTTTGGTAACGTAATAAGTATAGTATGGAAACCGCAGATTCCAGTGAAGACTGGAATCCCGGTTCGAACAATTTTGCAATAGTCCAAATTCCAAATGGTAAAGGAGGATGCAGCGGTGGAGAGAGAATCTCGACCGAGGGTGGATGCTACCGTTCGGAGTTCCCAGGATGTTTGCTCCAGACCGTGTGGCAATAAGTGGTAGCATTAGACTGCGGCAGCCCTCAGGATTGATGAAAAAAACAAAACACTTGAGAGGAATCGAGACAAGGACGACATTGGATTTCAAGATGTTGGAGGGTGTGTAGATTAATCATTCCCCAGCAGCGTGTAGCCCGTCCACTGCCGAATCGAAACTACTGTATCAGTTGAAGTGCACTCAGGCGTGCAAGCCTGGCGAGATGTCACTTGAGGAAAGGCGAAACAAGTTTCCATTGGGAATAGCCCAGAGACTGGGTGGCCATCGTCCTTCTCGCCAATGCTGAGTGCTAGGCTGAGTGCTTGTGCTTCTTCTGCATTTGTTAGGTCCAATGTCGCTGGACAGGGGCAGCGATCAAACAAGCGAGAAATGGTTGGCTTTAGGGTCTTGTGCAGATAGACCGGAGACCGCTGGTCGGGATGGTAGTGCGCATTATGAAAATAATTTGAAGACAAAAGGGCAGGATCCCTGTATCTCGTGGGATGTTCGCCTACAAGTCTCGCGGCATCTTTCCCCGAGCCTCGAGCATGCACTGCACTTTGCAATCATGGGTCTAGTGCCTCCTCGGCGCTCAAAGGGGGGAAAACAAAAGCGTGTTGACATCACCGGGAGGGTCCGGTCCAAATGACCAAGATCTTCCGAGGCTGTGATGGGTAGACACTTACAAATACTCTTTGAAGACAATGCAGGGTTTGGGTCGTGAATTAGGTCGTGATGGATCCCCTGGACTATCAAACCGTGGGATGTTGGTGGTTGTGGACGAGAACCACAAGTTTCTTGGAGCTGAGGGGCAATGAAAGCGGCTGGGGGCCGATAGACGAAACCCAGATCTTGTCTCTTGGAGTGCCAGAATGGTGGGCTCTGGATCGATCTTTTCGAGAGTCGGCGGACCAGGATCTATCGTACTTGATGGTCGTGATCGCCGAATCACTCAGATCTCAGGGTTGATTGGTCGAAGGAGAGTTTTCTGTCACGGTCGGTCAGCTTCGCTCAGGGTTGCATGGCGTCCTTTCACAGCTGAGAAGGAGGAGAATTTCACCGGAAGACAGGCCCAAGGTGCCGTTTGCCGGCCGCCTGTCTGGCCTGCCTTGGCTTTAAGAGGTACTAGCCGCAAAATATTTTGGGGCCATCTTGGAGGAGAACGCGGTAAGAGGAGACGATTACGAGTCTTTACTCGATCCAGCTGTGGAATGTCTCCGAAAGGACTCCGAGCCGTGCCGTACGGTACTTGGGTACCATATCTGAATCCTTGGGTTGGTTTCGACCTGCGACCCGCAATCCCCGTGAAGCCAGCTGAGCTGAGGGAGTGTCCAGGGATGGTGGCGACGCAGGAAGAAGTTACTTTTTGCGTGCCCCATAGAGATCGGAGTATCCCGTGTAGGCATTGGCCAGCGACGCTCTGTTCGCCTCGTCTGCTTGTATTTGGGGTGTTGCTTTTCGAATGTCGTCGAGGATTGTCTCGAAGAAGCGTCTGACGCGCTCGGAGGTATTCCAGGTATGTCCTGAAACAACATCGAGCCGGGAATGAACTGCGAACACGAACAGGAACAAGGGCCACGCATGTCACCCGCGTGTCACCGGATGCGCCTCACTCGTGTTAGGCGAGGAGATCCCCACGCTCATCACTACCTAGTTTCATGGCGAGACCACGCATGCTCTGCGCCGTGGCAGGTCTGAACACCGGATTTGCAGGCCCGTCTCCGCGGACATGACCACCACCGAGAGGCCAATAGTAGACGAGTTGGTCCCAGGAGTCTGGGTGAACGACCCTACGTACCCAGTAAATCTCCACGCATTGGTGGCGCCTTGCTGCTGAGAACGAGGCTTGCCTTGGCCGCTCGCCAAGATACTTGGGGTTCTTTGAAATACTCGAGATGGAAATTTTGAAATGCCCTAGGCAGGGATCTGGACCAAGCGGTCCTGAAACAGCGCCCGTAGTCGATTCAGGTAATCGACAACTCCTTTCCATGCCCACTGGCACCACTGGTAAGCGTAGACAGATGCAAAGCCGCAGTCTGGTGAGGTTGTGCCCGGGGGTAAAGGTCTTCCCAGACAACTCCTGAATTTGACCTCTGCACACCGACCCGTGGCCGAATGTGGGAATATGCGCATTGAATCTGGACTAGAAGTAGCTCCTTCGGTTGAACCTGCACAGTATCATGCTGGCTGCAGCCACCCGCTGTCCCGCTTTGTAACCAATCTAAGCCATGCATTGGCGTGCACATCCGGGATTGTCGATGTATTGGAGTATCTGACCTTCGAATCTAAAACCTCCAGACCTCACCTCATACAGAAGTCAGCTGTCCCCTTTTCTGGCTTTGCGGTTTGTGCATGGGGGCAGGGCCCGGCCCTCGTGTCACCAGAAGCTTTCAAGACCACGCCATTTGCGCATCGAAGGGGATGTTGTCTCAGGACCAAAAGGATCGAAGCAGGAGAATGCTGGGGCTCCGTATCTAGCGAACCCTTCGAGAGACGGGGCCAACTTTCGGCCAATTGGTCCATGATGTCTCGCCTCCGTCGCTCTGATCTGCTTACGGAGTACAAGTACCGTGCAGCTCGAGGGGTCTGGACGAGAAGGCGTAGATTCAAAGCCACCAACCCATATCATAGGCGTCAACATTTGAGGGCTCTGTCCCGTGGCTCGTGCCTAGGATCTGGTCCCATTTGTCGCTTGCGCTTGCCAGTGCCAGGATCTTGTGACCTCTGCCAGAATGAAGTGTGGGTGACATTCTTTTTTCTTTTTTCTTTTTTCGGGGAGGGCTTTGGTGTAGTACTCCGGTGTACCGAGTATGGACGCTCGTAATTGTGTAATGGCAATCACCAAGATGCTGGCCCGCGATGTGGCCAACTCATCTTTCCGACCCCTCCATCACGCAGTTGGGAGGCCTGGAGGATGAGATAGATCGAGCCAATTTTGGTTAAGTCGAGGGCTTGCTCAAAGGGAAGGAGAGGATAAGGATTCTTGGGTCTGTGTTCTGTCAAATATGGTGAGTCTAGCACCAAGAGCGTGAGCAACAGGCCAATTGAGATTATTGTTTTGCAGGAGTAATACTTCTCTTGAAAAGGTGACAGCGACCAAAGATGGAAAGAAACAGCAGCTTAACCTGCCCGTGCTCGGTTCAGGTCAAAGAGGGACAATTACCAGCTACCGCCCATGTGTTATTGTTGTCCCCTACACATTCTGCTTGGTGCCAGCATGTCAAGTCCCATGCTTCTTCCCCTCTCCCCGTCGCCATCAGCGCACCACATCCGGTCCCTCACCTTGCACACTCTAACCGCGAAGGTATGTAGAGGAATGCGAAAACAGGCACTCGTAGACGACACGACGAACAATATTAATTATATACATGCAAACAAAGAATATGTTTGATATCTTTCCCTTCTGCACAAGACCGGACGCCGCGCTGATCAAACTGGCAAACAGGAGCCAAAACGATGTCTCCCCTCGAGTCCAATGTGAATTTTCCAATTCCCGTCAGTCTGTGCTCTTCTTAACACCACGGCCACAATCAACGAAACAAAACTACCGTGTTCATATCCCTTCAACGTGTGCCTGCAATGGAATGTCTCCAATCACATTTGAGTCCTCCTCACAATACGTAATCTGTAGAAAAGGTCGTAAACTTCGTGATTCCCTTCAAGATCATGAGTGACTAGTCGCTCAATATCCCGGGCGCCCGTGAACTTCTGCGGTGCTACCCTCGAATTCAGGCGAATCCGGACTGTAATGGATATGATCGCTTGCCCTGTGTTGCTGAACGAACCCCATATTTGATGGCCGGTCATTGTGGAGATCTGCCCCATGGGCCCCTAATGCGGATGTGGCCGACTGCCGCAACTGACTTGTATACGAGGGATGCAGGGGAATGTTTTCGTCTCCATCGCGGATTACGCTCGACGTGGTCGATTCTGCGCCGGTGGAGTACCTCTTATTCCGAGCGGTTGAAGATTGTGTGTTTGCAAAAGGAATGCGACTAGTGCCTATTGGTTGAACCGGCGCTTTTCGGGACTTGGGGTCGGTTGGACCTGAGGCAGACAATGCAGATTCAGCTAGTCGTCTGTCTTGTGAACCCCCGCCGGATTGTCTCCGTGAACTTTTGCGAGGAATGGCAGGAACCGCTGGAATGTCTGTGTCTGGTGCCCGCGGGGGCTTGCCGCGTGACTTCCTTGAAGCTTCAGAACCAATGCGACTAGGCAGTTCAATACCGCCCACGGATTCGATCAGGGGCAATGACGGCGGTCTTGCTGGCAAGGGACTTTCTGGTTCGTCATCGTCGTCAGAGTCTGCAAGAGAGATGTCATCGTAAACACTCTGGTTTTGGCTCTGTCTTTGGGCTCTCGGTTGCGGAGGGGGAGATGAAACTCCTGCGCTGTTTCGATCAGTCTGACTCTCTTCTACAGTCCGGACTTCGTCGTGATAAGGTTCGGTGATCTGGGTTTCTCGGACAGGAGTTTGTGGAGGAAACAGCCCTGGAGGAGGGACTCGAGCACTTCTGACGACCTCGAAGCCCTTGTTCTTTTCCTTTGTCTTACCACCAAGAAGACTTTTGAACCATCCGGTGGCAGTGGAGACAGGCCCGGTTGGGTCAGCCGGCCCAGTTTTGAGCTTCCTCGTTCCACTTGAGAGAGCAGCACCACGCACGCCGTAGTAGAAGTCAACTTCTCTCACAGCATAGTCGGTCTTTGTCCTCGTCAAATCGTTGGTGTTGTCTTCGAGGTCGTCGTTCTCCAAAGGCATGGGAGTAGAAGGCCCTTCACCGGCATCGCCTTCGACAGCGCCTTCAGTTGCCGCGGCGCCCTTTGACGACACTTGGGCTAGATCTGGACGACTGTCGATTCCAGCGAGTGCATCCATTGTATTCCTGCGCGGCGGTCGATAGTACGGGTCTTTTTGTTCCACTTGCCTTTGAATACCGACAATTCCTCCCAATGATCCTGCGCCGCTAAGTCTGGCTGTGAGTCGCCTTGATCCCCTGCTGGATCTATCAGGCGTGGTCTGACCGACAATGCGGACATCAAGGTTTTGACTGATCCTGTTGGAGTTTGCGCCGCCTTCCAACAGGACGCCGGACGCAGCAGACACACTGCGAGACCTAGTCTTGGCCATTTGTAGCTTCTGCTGGTCGTTTTCGATGGCGTTGAACATGGCCGCATTTGATGACATACTGTGGCGCGGGTCGTGAGTAGCCCGCCTCGGCATCCGTCGCGACAATTGTCGCATTCCAAACACCTTGTTCAACCCACCTCTAGTGGCGGCCCCCGTCGCCTCATCCCGTCCACCTGCACCAGCAAGGCGAGCAATGACTTCAACCAATGTTTGTACAGCATTCAGGAAGAATCCAAAAACCATAGTACAAGCATGAATGATGAGGATGGCATACCCGATCCAGCCTCTCGACGAATCTTCAACGTCGAGTGTAGGCACGAAGGCTATAGAAAGAAGGATGGTGATGAGTCGGATAACTGAGAAGCAAGTGTGATAGATGTTCATGGAAGTGGCTGATGGGAATGGACGGAAAGCATTGATTGTAAGAATCAGAACAATCTCGCAGATTGCCAGGAGCACGATTTGTGCGATTCCCGACGGCTGAACTGCTCCAATCGCAATGCCCCGGATAAGGTTCACGAGAAGAGGAATCAATGCAAAAGTGGCAGCATCATCGCAGTAGGTGTTGTATAGAGGTCCGTAAGCGAGGACCATCAGAAGGTCATCGAAGAGGAACGAGCGCGGTCTCGTCCGAACAAATAACAACAACAACCAGATCCAGAACGCGACGACGATGACCAGCGCCACTGCTGCGAGTGCAACTGAATACGCTGGGCCTTTCCCTGCGATCACCAGCTGATAGAATGACAGCGATGCCAAAGGCAACAGGAAGAAGTTCATGACCAGGCGGACCACGTTTCCGGCGGTAAATGGCCCATTTTTGGAACGGAGATCCTCTGGTGGCTCTCTCTTGATTTTTCGGTAAATCCAGCGGACTGCAAAGCCCAGTTGAGTCAAGATTGAGACGGAAGCGACAATGACTACCAGCCAGACAATCATATCTGCCCAAATGTCCTTGTCCGAGGTCATACCGACCAGTTGGCTCATTCGATCAAGGCCATATTTTGTGTCGGTACGATACTCGTAAATGCCGTCGACTAGGCTCTGGGTGCCGTTTCCGCCAGTTACGAAACTCTCGTTGAACATGAGCGAAGACCAGGCGACGCGGCTCACTGCTGGTTGGTAAAAGCCAGGATAGTTCAAGGACAGACTGCCGGTCAAGACGACAAACTGAATGTATTGCAGACAGTCCCCAAATCCGGGGGTGACTAGGCGAAGCAAGTCCTCATCACGCCCGAAATTGCTGCTCCACTGAAACAGGTCCGCAGAGCCCCATGGGCTCAGGATGGCGGCGGCGATAGTAGCGACGCCGACCACGATCAGTACCACGAGCGGTACATATCTGAGGATAGCCTTGAGAGATCCTCCCAGATCGGGAGTAAGTGTGGCGGTGATGCAGCTGTAGAATTGGCCGCTGGCATCGCCCGACTGAACTCTGAGGGTGGCTTGAAGTGAGGCAAAGGCGTAACTGGAGAATAAATCGTGTGCGACAGAAAATGCGGGTAATCGATCCAAGTCGCTCTCGTTGACATAGAATGCGGGAGCCAAGGGACAGTCTCCATGGACCACGGACTCACAGAATCGCGAAGGGTCTGCGTTCCATGGAGTGTACCCTAGGAAATTTACACGAGCAAAGAGGGTAGTATACTTGTTGTTGGACTCGCTCAAATCGGGGATCTTGCCAAAAGTATCGTTGGGATCGGTCCATGACGGATCATCAGGAGGAGGGTAAGGTTGTTCAGTGGCCTTGCCTGTGACATTGCCATAAACGGTGATATTGAGATGATGTCGATCGGACGACGAAGAGCTGTTGAATACGGCGGATACATTGAAGGGTTCAAATTGTAGGATGCGCGGATTGGAATCGACAATATTGCTGTCCAGACAGTTGCGAAACTCGACATAGGCGGCGCGGACAGACGACATGCATAGGACGAGCAGAAAAAAGATCATGGTGAGCGGGTGTCCCCAATCCCATCTCCACGATGGACGATGCCGATGCCAATGCGGTCTTTTGTCGACTGTCAACGCGCAGTCCACACCTCGATATCCGCCTTGACCCGTCGCCATTTCTGCGCAAGGGACCTTTTCGTCCTCCTCTTCCAAGACAAGTCAGTCTCCCTTTAGCCCGACATCTGACCCGATCGCGCGGTGAACACACTTCGAAAAGTCGAGGTTCAAGTCGTACAGAATGGGGGGGGGGGGGCGCTACTCAGGTCGTGTGTCTCCGTCTAGCGTTCAAGCGCCGACGACGGGAACAAGGGCGAAGTAGGGGCAAGGTACATGTAGAAGCTCAAGGCTGTCAATGGCGATTGACCAGAGCAAAAGGTTGAAAAAGATCGTCAACTGCTTGCCAAGAGTGTCTCAGATCTGCGCGAGGGATTCCAATTACTGCGTGGCTATGGTGCTGATGTGCTTGGTAAATGCTCAACGAGTGAAATGGCGGAGACGAAGGGAAATAAACGAGGTGGATGGCGACGGTATGAGTTACAATAGCGAAGGAGAAGTCAAAATTGAAGTAACAGCCGTGGACAACCTGAAGCGAGCGTTGAGAAAGGTTGATGGCCAAACGATGGGAGTGGTGAGAATCGCAGGCACCGCCGCAGCAGGAGACGAAACCCGAGGAAGGGACCTTGCTGAGCCAATTAGAAGGAGCGGCAGCTCGGAAGACGACGGTTTTTTTCTCTTTTCTGTCTCTCTTCCTGTCTCTTGGAGATGTTGGGCGCTGGGCAGTTGAGGCAGGTTTGGGCAGGTCTCACTCCTGGGGGAGTCGGGACTCCCTGTGGCGTCCTCCTGGTTAACTGGGCTTGATTTTCGAGGTCTATTTCTGGGTGTTACAGGTCTGGCAATCAAGGGCCATGCACATCACTAACCAAGCTAAGGCTGTTTTGCAAGACTAGCCTGCAAGTCCCTCCCTCCCCCCCCCACGACTCGGCATTGTTCGGTGGTGGTTCGTCATCCGTGTTCACCTGCACAGGCTACTGTTCCTCGGACACTTCCGTCGCTAGGTACGAGTAATAATACCTACCAAGTACACGTAGAGCCTAGAGCCCCGTCTCCGTGCTTGTTCCGAGACAACACGTGCTCTCTTGCTCGAGGAGAAGTCTCTGCAACGATATCTTGTACTGGGGTGCTTTTGTCATCCTGAAAACTGCTGATACGACACACACCCTACAGCAACATATCTCTGACGCGCTGAGCGTCTCCTCACTCGCAATTACTAAGATACGTGTATTATGCCATTTATCGCCGAGTACTTGTAGAGGAGACGCGTCCTGCTCTTCCCTCGCAATCCCCATTTGCACCCGTGCGCGTTTCAGCCGCCGTGATATGTCCGTGTTCCGCCACCGTCATCACTGTCTCTGACACGTGCCTCCATTTGCACCTTCTCCCTCCTTGAGGTTTCAAGATATCCGGTAACAAGGCTGCGTTACCATCTTTCTCGTTGCGCTCGACTCTGAAAAAGGGCCATGTCTTCATCAGACTCTATCGCTTCACAGAGCAGCTGCGACGAATCTGACCGGGAAACTTCCTCTCACCATCATGCTCGTCATGACTCTCACCATTCCAGACGCTCTGAGATGACCACAGGCTCAACATCTCAGCGGCCACTGCCTGACCTGCCAGTCTCTCGTCCCTCCGCTTGGCGCTCTGGCTCTGGCTCAGGATCGGGCCACAATGAGCCGATGCTGGCTGCCATTCCGCGAGACCGTGCTCTGCCCCTCCCCCTCCCCTCCGCCGAACAGACCACGGAAGAACGTAGGCGAAGCATCGTCGCCCTTGACCGCAAGAGGAGGCTTACAAACCCATCAACGTACGAAGAAGGCAGGAGAAGAACAAACAGTAATGGCTTCTACGATCGGAGACTGAACCATAATGCCTCCCGCATGGATGGACCGTCCTCTCCTCCCACTCCCCGGCGTCATGCTTCATCCGATACCAATATCAATCGATCCATTGTTGAGGTTATAGATCTCACAAGCTCATCTCCTCCTTCGCCGCCGCCGCCACCACCACCACAGACACCTCGAGACAATGGACTGAGCAGGTCCTCGTCAGGCAGTTCAAGACGATATATGGTGCCGAGGTGGCAGCCTGATTCAGAAGTCAACAAGTGCCCTATCTGCAACCGGCCCTTTACTTGGATGTTCAGACGCCATCATTGCCGAAAGTGTGGCAGGGTGGTCTGTAATGACTGTTCGCCACATCGAATCACAATCCCCCGGCAGTTTATCGTCCATCCGCCGGGACCTGATGTGGTCGATTCTCCTGTTAATCCTGCAACCCACCGATCAGAATCACTAGATTCCAATGCGGATGACATTGACGACAATCTATTTCGAAACGCTCTGGGCTCCTATTACTATGATGCACAACCTCAGCTGGAGGGTGGAGAGAAAGTGCGGCTCTGCAATCCATGTGTGCCCGATCCTCAACCCGACCCCTTACCGAACTACCCTCCTCGTGTCTCCGATTTCCCCTCCCGTGAAGCTCCGTGGGCTGCAGGAGCGCGCCAAAGCACAACTTTGAGCCATGCAGTGACATCTGATACCAGACCGAGGGGTTATTCTTCGGGGTTTTCGGGGTTCGGAGATTATTCAAGGAATCCTGTAGTGGTGGTATGTTTGCTGCCAAATCGTAACCGAGTATGTCACTGACTTTTGGTGTATCAGGGCAATCCATATTCTCCTCAGCAGCATCGGCCCACCGAAGCTCCTTATAGCAATCCAGAAAACAGATCCGATGCTTTGGGTTGGCTTGGTTCATACCGAGGGCAACCATCTCCTACCCGATATCCTTTGCAAGCATCCTCAATTTCTGCCGGGACAAATCAGTTCCCTGGGCCTTCTTCTAGGGTACGTTCCCTATCGCTTGTTACTAACCCAAGCGTTCTAACTAGTGCAGGACTACCCACCTCATGACGGCCGATTGACCTATAACCGTCCCCGTGCAAGCTATGCCGAAAGTAGACACCCGCGCGATGAATTATTTGGCGTCACATCGCAATTGCGTCGACCTCTGCCTCGACCCTTGCATGTACTTACCGATAGCCCATCGGCGCGACCACGATTGAACGAAAACGATATATGCCCAGTCTGTCGTCATGCGTTACCCCCTCGCGGACCGAACGGCGACGAAACAGCCCGTGAAACACATATAATGGATTGCATCAATTCCCGTGATCCGACTTACCATGCGGAGACTAGCAATGCGGTAGCAGCTGGAAGTACTGAAACAGGGGGCCCGGCGTCACAGTTGTACTCCCAAGCGCCACCTCATCGACTACAAATGCTCACCTTCACAGCCACCGAAAAAGACTGCGTCTCGCAAGAAGACGGCCAGGTCCAAGAGTGCTCCATCTGTATGGTCGAATATGATGTTGGCGACGAGTTGGTCAGGTTGGAGTGCCTGTGTAAGTTCCACAGGAGTTGCATTTTGGAATGGCTGGGACGGAAGGCAGAATGCCCGGTGCACAAACTTATAGCATGAACCATGCATACACAGCTTTCCTTTTTGTTCTCTGAGGACTTGAATGACGAATGAATGATGGGGAAATGAAAAGACGCTCGACGGCGCATCACGGCAGTGGAAGTATCCGGGTTTGGTTTCCTTGCGATAGAGGCGCTCTGGTGAAAGGATGAGTCTCGAATGGATCGTTAGCGTTGGCATGGCCGGAACTCATAAGATGCCCATATCAATCATACAGTAGATGACGCATAGCTGTATCAATGACGAGCGTTCCCGACTCCAATATGCGGGTGTTTCTCATCGCATATCATAGCCTAGTCCATAGGGGACGCCAACCCGAGTCGTAGGAAGTGTACCGAGTGCTCCGTGGTTTAAATATGGCAAGACATGCCATGACAGGTGAGATTGGTGCGGAGCGGCGCCCGAGAGCTCGTTGATATTTGTAGCAAAGGAGCCCCAATCTACCATTTCGGAGAGTGAGATTTGCTATTATTAAAGCTTGAGGTTGAGCTACCAGAAGATTGATTGAGTGGCTGTACCTCACTGGCCCTTCTGGCCTGGGGGCCCTTGTAGCCCTAAGCACGAGCACCGCGAGGGAGTTTACATAATACTCGGTACCTAGGTGGTAAATGCATACCAAGTAGGCAGGCAAGGGCAAGCATGCGCAATGCCACGGCCCGACAAAAGCCATTCACTGGCAAGCTATTCCATTGCCTCTGGCACCACCAAGCACCACCACCCGCCGCTCGGCGTAGACTCCTCCTTGTCCTCCCCCCCTTGGCTCCTCCTCCTGCTCCTCCTCCTGCCCCCCCCCCCCCCCCTGTCCATGGTCGTCATGTCTGACGAGCGCAGGAATCGGCTCTCAGTCACCACAGTCTCCCAACGCCGACCTGCCTGACCACAACTTCACCCAGCCCACGAACCCGTACAACAGAAAGTCTCACGTCGAATTTATCACTGAATGGCTGCCTTTTCACATCTCGTCCTCCTAGATTCCTTGATGGCGACACACATGCCTGCAGGGTGCTCTGGGTAATAAAGAGGAAGTTGATTGCGTCGGCACTCCGGATCCTCTCGACGGCGAGTCGCCATCAACCACCGCCGACCCGAACTCGATCAACAATCACAGGCTAGCTCTGTGCTATCAAGAACTCGATGGCCAGCATCGACACCTTCAATCACATCGATCCAGCCCTCCGAGGCTCCAACCTGAGCAGTCCTCCCAAACCTCGCGACACTCAGCAGCACTACCACAACGCTCCTCCTGGCGCCTTCTCTCCTCTGCAACCCTCCCTCCAACCCTCCCCCAATAACTCGTACCAATCCATCCAGACGCCCAACTACTACCCTACCAATTCGCACGCGCAGGAGAGCCCTGACGACCAAAGTCCGTCTGGCAATCCCAACGATCCCAATGACATAAAGAGGCCGCGCGCCTGTGAGGCATGTCGACAACTCAAGGTGAAATGCGAGCCCGATGACAGCCATCCTACAGGGTCATGCAAGAGATGTGCAAAAGCCAACAGACAATGTATCGTCACAGCCCCTAGCCGGAAGAGGCAAAAGAAAACAGATAGCCGAGTCGCCGAGTTGGAAAAGAAAATCGACGCCCTCACGGCGACTCTGGCCGCAAGAGGAGGAGCGGACCCTGATCTCGCGGTCGACCCAGCTATATCGGTACCACACCCTCCTCCTCATGACGCCCGTGTGCAGGGATACGGAGGTCAGTGGCATCAACCTCCGCCACTACCACCTCCACTACCAGGGAGCGCTCACTCTCCGCAACAAGGTGTAAAGAGGAAGATCGCAAACGAATATGACTACTTTGGAGGAGAGCTGCGTAAATCTTCCACCCCGTCGTATAAGCCGCCCATACCTCCTCCTCCTCCTCCTCCTCCTCCTCCTCCCCCCCCTCCTCCTTCCAATATCTATCAGCCCGTGTTGGAACATACAACAAAAACCGAGGAACCGACAACTGTGGACCCCATCGAACGCGGCCTCATCGACATAAACATGGCAAGGAAATGCTTTGATCGTTATATGGCAGAAATGTGCGAGCATTTGCCAATAGTAGTCTTCCCACCCGGCACCCACGCAGATGAAATTCGCAAACACAAGCCCATCTTGTTCCTTGCCGTGCTTGCGGTCGCTTCCGGTACCATCCGACCCGACCTTCAACCTGGACTGATCTTGGAAATTACTAGGGTATTGGCCGACAAAGTCATCTTTCGGGGAGAGAAGTCGCTGGAGCTTGTCCAGACCATACAAGTCACGACATGTTTCTACCAGCCTCCGGAAAAATACGAAGAGCTAAACTTCAACCAGCTGATTCACATTGCCGCCGTCATGGCCCTAGACCTTGGGATGGGCAAAAGATCGAGACGAGGTGGAGGAAGCATCTGGCGGCCATATCACGAAAACAAAAGACCTTTGTCAGATCCCAACAGCGTGGAGGTGCGACGATGCTGGTTGGGTTGCTATTACATGTGCTCCAAGTAAGTCCATATCCAAGGTGGAATTGCGCTGAGCTGACCTTGCCCCGCCCCCAGTTCATCCATGTCTCTCCGACGGCCGTTACTCATCCGTTGGAGTCCTTACGCTGACGAGTGTGTTGACATTCTCACTTCGTCGCCGGACGCTCATCCCTCTGACAATTATTTCTGCCATCTCGTGCGTGGACAACATATAGCCGAAGACATCGGCTTTGAGTTCTCCATGGACGACCCGGCTTCTCAGCTGTCATTAACCGACCCCCAAACTCAATACCACCTAAAGACATTCGAGCGCCAACTTGTCGAGTGGCAACATGCAGCCACCAAGGAAATGGCCAAGAAGCCCATCATCCAACACACTGAAGGGATTCTAAATCTGTACATGCACGAAATCGCCATGCACCACAATCACAACATTGACGACTTCCGGCCTCCCTATATCTCTACTCCGATCGATGGGCCTCCGGACCCGGATAACGTTACGCCAGCTCACATAGAAGCCCTCACTACTTGTGTTGACTCTGCTCATTCCGCGTTCGATGCTTTCTTGAACATGGACATTGCGGCGCTGCGAGCGCTGCCCACGCTTTTCTTTGTTAGGAACTCCTACGCCGCCGTTGCGTTGATCAAGATGTATTCGGCTGTATCTGCGAAGGGGTCCAAATTCAACATCATCTTCAAAAACAAAGATCTGAAAGTGGAATACTATCTCGACAGAATGATAGAGGCGCTCAGCAAGGCCTGTGAAGGAGGGATGTCCCGCGTGGCTCACAAGTTCACACTAATTTTTAATATGCTTAAGAGCTGGCACATGAAGAGGATAGACTCGGTAAATAATGGAAGTGGACCAGTCTCAAGACAGCGGACGCCGGCGAATGGTAATGTCAACGCCAGGACCGGCAACAATCTGACGCAGCCACAACAGCCACCAAACGCATACAAGGCTGTTCCGCTGCAACAGGACCCAGCTAATCTGGGATGGAATTCTCAACACCGCCCGTCTGTTGACGGGAATGCTGCACAACCTCACCAACAACAACAACAACAACAGCAGCAGCAGCAACAAGCTCAGCCACGGAGCGGACTACAGATGCTCTCCGAGGCAGCAATGGGTCCTGCGCCCGGGCCTGGCCCAGTAATGCCTCAGCCTCAACCGACAGCACAACAACAATGGTCCCATACCATCATGAACAATCCTGCTCAGTCCAACATGTTACCTGGCATCAATCAAATGTCTGCTGGCTATGATCAACCGGCCCCCATGATGCCCTACATGATGCCTGGACCAGGAGGGGACATGATTCCCATGGATTTCACGAGTGATGAGCTTATGGCGTTTGGATTCGGGGACGAGTTCCTCGCAATGAACTTTGGGTTCGAGACGAGTGGATGGCCACTCTAAATACATAAGGATGGGACCAGAAAGAGAAGGGAAGGCGGCCACACCTTGGGGATAAAGGATGACATGACCATTGCACCGCTACTCTCCCTAGGGTGATTGTTGACTGGGCGGCGTAGCTGCTCAAAGAACGTGAAGGACGATACACACTGCATGGTTCACGGCACGGGAATGAAAATAAAATCACGGCGAAGGCGAACGTACACAGCTCATGTTCTGCACTTGATGGCTTTATGTTTTCTTGTACAAAACCTGCTTTCGCCACATATTTTTCTTTTTAACTTACGAGCTTTACATGTGAACAGAAGACAGATATTAACGGTCGCAACAACAACGACATACCACGCACAGCAAAAGGAAATTGGGGAAGGCAATCGAGGAGCTATTGTTCTGTTTTCTATGTAACATGCACTGCGATGGACTTGGGGTTTTGCACACGTTTGATATCGTCCGTACACTGAATTGAACGCGATGGCCGCTCTCTCTCTCCTTGGCTTGACGCATGGACGATCTAAGTCGAAACCTTGGTCTGTTTCTCTTCATACATTTTGTTGAGAATTAAACAGAACTGCTGCACATTCATTGCCTGTTGAGTGGCTGGGGGACCTCCATGAACACCCCCCTTGACAACGCATGATCCTTTCCTCTCGCCTCTCTTTTTCTTGACCGGTCGCATACTCGTACAGGTTCTCCTGAGGCAGACTGCATCATGCCATCCTGGCTGCCAGACTTGACACACTACAAGTTGTTTGTTGGTCTCGTCTCTGTGCAGTAACATGTCTTCAAAGCCCAGCACCTTCTTCGAGCTCGGCAAGACTCAACTCCTCCGCCAACACCATCCGTAACACCCTTATAATATTCTGTCCACGCACGTCCTCACCCGAAAACTTGTCTCTCCAGTCCCATCCCTTCTCCTTTTGGGTACTCTTCCCTTTCCCCTTGGAATTTTGCCCTTTGGCTCCCCCGACTAAAACTCCACTTCCACTCGCGCCCGTCATGTCGGTGGTCATGCTCCTACCCAGCATCTCGCTTCCCATGAGCGAGTACGAGAAACCACTTCCACTTCCGCTACTCATCGACTTCTTCAGCACCGCCCTTGGACTCGGTGGCCGTGATCCATGGTACTCTCTAAGAGAAGCGACTAGGCACTCCTCCGTCGCAGCGTAGACTCGTTCAGATACGGTAGAGAGGTCCTCGATCGCCGCGAGTAAAGAATAGATTTGTTCAGTCGTAAATATCCTCTTCTTTTCCGTGCCGATCCCTATTCCTGCCGGGTAGGCGGTCTTGATGCAGTCACTTTGCGAGAGAAGTGCAGTAGCTTCACCTAAAAGCGTCAACAGCCCGTCAACTTGGATCGCACTTTGTCTCTGCGGATCGTATAAGCCGCCATAAATAGAATCTGCAGCAGAATTGATCGCCGCCACAAGCGCTCTCGCGGCTGCTCTCCTCCGCGCGAGAGACCGGGGATTCGTCGTCCTTCCATCGCCAGATTCTTCGTCGCGCAGAGTATAGAATCTCCGCAGACAGGCGTATCCTACGAGGTAGAATTGCAGCATTTCAGCAGCCTCGGGATCGACTTCTGCAATGTCGATCAGTGCTGTCTTGGGGTTTTCCACCAAACTCCGCAGTCCGTCGTCCATTTCATTCTCAGGAGGGTACGCCCTGGACTGAACTAGCGAGTAGCTGACCAACACATCTATCAACTGCCTTATCTTATGGCTTGCATGACTCCGTGCATAACACAGTAAGGCAGTGCCATACTGCTCGGTATTGTTCACGAGGTAGTCGCCGAATCTATCGGAGACCTTTCTCGCCTCGTCTTGTAATCCTAAATCTGAGCAGAGATTCGTGAGTTTCTCGGTTCGATCTTGAGTCGAGACTTCCAGTTGCTCGAGGAAGTTGCTCACGGCGGTGTGCATCACTTCGCGGTCGTCGAGACGGGTGACGATGGATATAGACATTTCCCAGCCTTCCACCAAGGAACCGTCAGAAAGACGCAGTGTGGCCTTGTGGAAGAGTTGTTCGGCGTACGATAATAGCAAGTCATCCTTGGAGATGCCGTGCTTGGGAGCGGCATAGCTAAGAACCATGAGATCTTCTTCATTCAACCCAGTGGGTCGAGCCTGGGTTTCATCTTCTAACCAGCCCGCTTCGGCACCAATTTCCGCCACGGATGAAGCGATGCATTGAGACAACGTGCGGAGAACAGTCAAAGCTCCTTGGGTACTCCCTTGCAAGATACATCCAAGGCCTACCTCGACCGGAGACATTGCATTGATTTGAAATGAATTTTTGTCATTTGGATCCGTGACACTAAGGAACGCATCTCTCAGCCGACCGAGGTACGGATTGAAGTCTTCGTCTTGCTTGGTCAAGTCGTTAGCCCGACTGACGTCGAAACTCCACTGCGCAACTGCTGCAGTTTCTGCAGTGCCATCCCACCATATGGTCAAGGAGGTAGCGGCCTCGAGCCAGTCTTGTGATTGGGCTGCAATCTCCTCGGCACTGCCTAGAAGGATGCTATAGAGTATTTTGAGGTTCTGGAAAATAGTCCAAGGAAGAGATGATGCTGACTTTTGGCCTATCTTCCCAAGGAGACCCATTTCGGGTCTGCGCAACCCGAAATTCTCAGCTTCGAAGGGAGACTCGTCCTCGTCCTGGCTGGTTGCTTCATCAGTCAGATTGTCCAATGCAGCTTCGACAGCGCTGCGAAAGACGTCCCAGTCAGGACCGGCAACGTTCCAGTCGCCTGATTGAATAGCTGGGCAGGAATTGAGTAGAATTCGAGCTCGGTAGATGACGCTTTGTACAGTCTGGAGCTGAGCACCTTTATAGCCCACACCGTCTGCTCCGTCGTCCACGGCCGAAGCGGCATATTTGAAGTCCGCGTCTGCGAAAAGTTGCATCACCTGTTGCAGTTTGCCCCGCAGTGTCAGACTTTGAACGGCGTCCCAGAAGAGCTCATGTGAGGTACAATTGGGTCGAGCGGAGACGACTGCTCGGTACATTTGGTCGTAGGAGACGTGGTAGTTGTCAAGCCAATCAAGAAGAACCCGTGGTGCCGGGATGACCATGTTGTCTGGAGAGGGCGGGGGATGGTGAAGGGCGAGTAGGAGGGAAGCGAGGTAGTTGGCTTTGGCGAAAGCAGGAGCGGTAGGTTGAGGGCCAATATCGTTGCTATCCAGTGAAGGGCGATCCGGCTCGACAAACCGTTGCCACTCTTTGATCAGACTGTAGGCATATTCGGCGACGACTTGGAGGACATTTGTGCTGTCTTTGAGGTATTGAGATTGTTCGTCTAGTTCGCGGAGGATTTGTTCCGTTTCGAGAATCACTTCGTCCGGTTCGCTGATCGAAGCTGGCTGCGCCCTGGCTCCCATGTCTCTAGCCAAACTGAGCACCACTGTATCGTTTCCCTTGTGTGGCAGCGCAGACAGCCTCGTCGAATTGCGGAAAGGTTTACGTGGCGCAGAAACCCTCGAGTCTCTTGTACTCATAGTACTGAATTTCATAAGGGAGGCGGGCTGCCGTTGGCTGATGGATTGAAAGCCACGGCGGGCCTGGAACTGGCTTAGTCCCTCCTCCTCATCGTCTTCGTCCATGTCTTGATCCTCGTCCGCTTCCTCATTTTGATAGTCTCCCGTCCTGGCTCTTGATGAAATCTGGTGATCGCCATTCTTCGGACGCTGAGGCTTATTGGAGTTCGGGGATGCGCGTAAAGGGGGGGATTTTGTAGGCTTGGAGAGCTGGAGTTTACTGACACCAGTACCAAAGGTGGAGCCGCCGAAGATCTGAGAGGGAGGAGGAGCAACAGGAGTGGTGCTAGCCAGTTGAGGAGGGTTGGAGGAGAGAAAATTCGAGCCTCGAGTAGCGGGAGTTCTGCCGGGCGTGGAATTGATGCTGGACGAATAGTCCGCAGAGAATCTGTTCATGTTGGCGTCCGCGGGAATATCATCATCTCGTTCTGGTGGAAGTGTGAAAAGGACAGCCAGCGGCGGAACTGTGTTCGACCGACAAGTTGATAGCTCGCGTCTGTTGACGCTGAGACGCGCAAAATGCACGGGCGGCTTAGTCATCCTCTCTATACAAACCACCAAAACCGCATCACTCGCACCACCAAGACACCAGGTGCGCACGAACAATGCTGCGGATGCTGCACAGCCTTCCTCGACCTCGACCTCACCAGATTTGAATCATTTCGCTTTCGGAATTTTCGTTTTCTATATCCATCAACCATTTACCGAGTACGATTTAATCTATGATACTGCTCCGGTACTCCACTGCCTACCATTGCCGCGGAACCATCTGGACCAAATATGATAGAATAAGTCATCATCATCCACTGGAGGCAGACGAGGTGCGACTAAAATCCTTATCGATATGCTTGTTCGTTCTTGGTCTGCCCACAGGGATGGAACTTACCCAGATACATGCGGCAATAGAACAGTGTCGACTTGGGCTTTTACCTCGGTCGAGCTCCGGACGGAATAACCATTTTGACAAAAAGCCTTGGAACTATATCTTGCAGACGGGCTTGACGGGCATTGCGAATGATAACGCCGCGTGCGAGTGGTGGAGATACCGAAAAATATATATATATATATAAGCCCTTCTGCCTGGCATTCTCTCTTTATCAATACATCTCCGTCCTCCATTCAGAAGCAACCCCGTCTCCTTTGTTCATCTATCTTCTCATCCTTACCAGACCTTATCTCGATTTCCCTACTAACCACCGACAGCATGGCAGCAGACTATACCTTCCAAGGCTGGATGGGCCTCGACAAGGACTCGGCAAAAGGGAACATGGTCTGGCAGAGCTACACTCCAAAGCCCTTTGAAGAAACCGACGTTGATATCAAAATCACCCACTGTGGTATCTGCGGGTCCGACCTTCACACTCTTCGTAGCGGATGGGGTCCGACCCTTTACCCCGTCTGCGTGGGCCATGAAATTGTTGGAACCGCCGTGCGCGTCGGCTCGAAGGTGGAAAACGGAATCAAAGTAGGCGATCGCGTGGGTGTAGGTGCACAAAGCGGTTCTTGCCTCCGCCCGGACTGCGAAGAATGCTCTCATGACATGGAGAACTACTGTCAAGTCAAGCAGACGGGAACGTACAATTCGAAATGGCCTGACGGGTCGAAGTCCTACGGCGGCTATGGCGATTATTGGCGCGGGCATTCTCACTTTGTCTTCAAGATTCCCGAAGCAATACCCAGCGATGTCGCAGCACCGATGCTCTGCGGCGGAATCACTGCCTTCTCACCCTTGACGCAGTACGGTGCCGGCCCAGGGAAACGCGTGGGTATTGTGGGATTAGGCGGGCTAGGTCACTTTGGCGTCATGGGCGCGAAAGCGTTGAACGTGGACAAACTCGTCGCAATCTCTCGCACTTCCTCAAAGAAGGCCGATGCATTTAAAATGGGTGCCGACGTCTTCATCGCCACGGATGAAGATAAGAACTGGGCGCGCATGCACCGCAGAACCTTGGATCTCATCGTCTCGACCGTTTCGAGCCCCAAGATGCCCTTCGCGCAATACCTCCAACTCCTCCGTGTAGGCGGCACGTTCGTCCAGATTGGCGCGCCTGAAGACAACATCCCCTCCTTCAACGCTTTCTCCCTCCTCTCCAGGAAGATCAAAATCACGGGCTCAGGGATTGGCTCCCCAAAAGAGATCCGGGAGATGCTGGAACTGTTTGCGCAGAAGAAGGTGTGGACGTGGAATAATAATTACCCCATGAAAGAGGCCAATCGGGCGATTGTGGATATGGATGCGGGCAACGCACGGTATAGGATTGTGCTCGTGAACGAGAAGCATGCCAATGAAAGTCGTCTGTGAAACGGGGGTAATCGAGTTAGAGGAGCACAAGGACAAGGGGGGGCCTCCAATTGTCTTGAAAGAGTCCGACAAGAAACGTTGGATCGCCACCTTAGACTAGGCCGAGTCGCTGGGGAACAGATGCAGGCAGGTGTACAGAACGTACCTATATGCAAAGGGACTAGGGATGTATCTTGATCTATGGCTAGTTTCAGCATCGGAGTGGCAGCCTCAAGAAGCAGCGTCCAAAAGGATGTTGAGCCATCAGAAGGCATGCCAAAGTCCTTGTTATTCAATGCCCATCAACTCAGCCAGCTCCTCCGGACTCAATGTGCTTCTCCTCCTCGATGCCTTTCTAGTCTTCGAGGCATTCGCTTCGTGTTTTCGTTTGCCGCTTTTGGCTCCATAAGCTGGTTTTAAGTCTCGCTGGCGTTCAAGAGCTTCTGCCTCTACCGCTGCCAGTTTTTCATCGATCGTTAATTCTGGCTCTTGTCTTTTGGTCTGTATCGGAATGAGTACGACTTGAACTCGTTCAAAAGTTGACAGAGACAAATGTTGTGAATCTTACCTGCCGCGGAATCCGCGATTCCAAACCCATCGTCTTGCTTTCAAGCTCAAATCCGTTGTTCTCGTCATCACGCTCCGCGTCAGGCTCGCCGTCTAAACTGCCAATGCCGGAATCTGCACTTTCCCTCGACATTGATAGGCTCTCGAAACCATGTCTCGGTGAGCGACTGAAATTGTTCACGTCAATCGCCTGTAGTGGTCGAATTGGCTTGCCTAGATTACCCCCTTTGCGTGCGATGGAGACACGCCTCTTGGGCGGACGTTCCTCTGCCGGCGAGATGTCGAGAGCGAGATCGAAACCCGGTCGCTGTATCTTGATTTCGTCTTTTTCGACGACGTCGCTTTGAGTCAACATTGGATATCCAATGTCTTTTCGTTCGGGCTCCGGCAGGACTTCTTCGTGCTCGGGTTCTTCGTCTTCCAGCTTGCTGCCCTCATACAGTATCGATGACAGTTCCTCGTTCATCCCAAAAACAGGCTGCCCATTCGGTAGGAGAGCCACACTCTTTCCGAACTCTAGCCCTGACAGATCGTCCCTTGGCAGTCCCTCGCCGTTTTCCATCATGCGTCTGCGCCAGTTATCCATCATCGTTACCGCTTCCTTCCACCGATTTGCCATCTTTTCCCATCCTGATCTCAGCTTGATGATCTCTTCATCACGGATTTCAACTTCTTCGATTGGAACGAATGATGGATCTTTGAGTATAGATTGGCAGTGTCCTAAAACGGCAGTCATTTGCTCAGCTAACTCGTCGCAGGAGGTAAGGCCTTCGATTTGGGGTTGTTGGTGGGTCGCTTTTCGTTTGGTTTCGCGCAAATGGTCTGGTATCTGTGTCCCGTCTTTCTGGTCTTCTTCGTCCTGAGCGCCCGCTTCCCTGTCTTCCAGTCCGGTGATATCTCGCATAGTTTCCATAGTGTTTGTGATGATCTTTCTGAGTGTAACATTTTCTGTACTCGTCTCATTGACCAAGGCGGTCAGGAACCCGGTGCTCTCCTTTTCTAGACTCCATTCGGAGCTGTTCACATTCTGGCCGTTGCGCAATTCCCTACCCTTAACCTCTGGCTCCCAGTTTATGGTATTTATTTTCATCCCACTTGAGTCTTTCTTGCCGCGCTGCATTCCCGCCAAATAGGACTTTAGCTTGTCCAACTCGGCATCCCTTTTGCGAACGTCGCTTAGACATTTGGCCCGCACTTGATCCAGAGTAGATTTCATCTTCAACATCTGCTCTTTATGCTCCTTTACTTGGATTTCTAGTTTACGCACACTGATCTTTAGTGCTCGCTCCTGCGACTCGGCCGCGGCAGCAGCTCGCGACAGTTCGGCATTCTTGGCCTGCATCCTTTGAAGATCGAGGACACGCTGAGATTCGTCGGCGCGGGCTTGGCGAATATGTATGGCGAGATTCTCTCGTTGTTCGGCGTCTTGATCACGTCGGAGAACCAAGTCGTGGACGAGATTGATGATCCGGGACATTGTCGAGTTGGTGCCAGACCCATTACGATCTGGGCGGGCGAAGTCGATGGGTTTTCCATTTGAAAGGAGACCGCGCGCGAGTAAGAGGTTGTTGAGGTATTGCGATGCTCTTTCTAGACTGTTCGACTCCATTTTGACGGGGCTGAGAAGGGCCTGGTGCAGGCTGCTCCTTGGAGAGCTCTGAACTTGAGCAGTTGCAAGGTGGTCGGATAGTGCCAAAATGAGGCCAAATGAGGCTAGTGGTAAACATGGACGCAGCCGCCCCCGTAGTTTATCCGAAAATCACGTGCATCTCATAACCCTGAATTGCCCTGATCGCGACCTTGACGCGTCGCTCCTCGCACCTTATCCCTCTAAACAGAATAGTACTATCTTACTGGTAAAGCATCTCCTCGCCCGCTCCATAAAGCACATGTCGAGTATCCCCTCCGCTCAGATGGCTTTGAGTCATTCCCCAAAACGGGTTAAACCCCTACTTGAGAATTGTCTCGAGGCTGTCCGGAGACGCGACTATACTCTCGCCCTGACTGCTGTAAATGATGCTCTCAAGGTCTCCGACATCGACAAGAGTATGTCTCTCATCCAAATTCTCGAACACCGTGTCGCGGTGTATCTACGCTTAGATCGTCTGGACCAGGCTCTGAAAGACGCAAAAGCTATGATCCGACTTGACCCTAAAGACGCCAGAGGCTATATCCGAGCTGGGGTCATCGAACGGCGCAAGAACAACAAAATCGCCGCAATGAGATTTCTTGAATATGGCTTGAAGAAAGTCCCTGATTCAGATGCGAACCACGGGTTGCTCGTCAAAGAAATGAAGGAAACAGCCGACCAGATGAGGACCGAAATCGTGCTCTCCCAAGCCAAAGATCCCCTTGTTGTCCTGCCGCTTGAGGTCATCGAAATCATTCTTTCATTTCTCGACTACCGGTCAAATATACGTTTGCTCCGTGTCTCCAAGTCATGGAACAAAACCGTTAGCAGCTCGCACCCGTTGGTCGACACTCTGGCCTTTCCTAACACTACAAAGCAAATCACCCCGAAGTCGCTTATCACTGCTCTTAAAAGGTGTCGAACTCTCAGAACAGTCAAAGTATCCCGACTTCCAGGCCCCACGGCGGAATACCTTGCCCAGACTCTGTCACATTGGGAGAGATTTCCAGCGCTCCAGTATTTCGAATGGCGAGATGCAAAGTTCTACCCATGCTTGTTGCCCATGACCCAATATGATCTGAGGGTTATTATTGTTGGATGCGGCAACATACCGACCCCTATTGAATGGATCCGCACTGTTCTACAAAGTTGCAGATCGCTAGAGATTGCCAAATTCCAAAATGTGCGTGGGCGGTTCGCTGCGGATGCGTCTCTGAACAGCAGCAGTCTCCGAGAATTGGAGCTCCATTCTACTAACTGCACTTACTTGGCTTATGTGTGTGATGAACCTTGACAATGTGACTACTACCGGTGGAAGCTGACTGTTTATTAGGACCGCATTTCTCTCGAGTTCCCCCAGCTGAAGGTTCTGTCCTGTAAGGGCATCTCCTATGAAAGTACGCCTACATCGAGTGGTACTCTAGACCTGAGTCATATGACGAAACTCCGAAGTCTCGATATTCTTGGATCTCGTTTGCTCAGAGTTATCCTACCCGCATCGCTTAGGCAATTGAGTCTCGTTTCGTGCGTTTTCCTGGCCCAACATATGGATTGTGCACTTTGTCCTGCATTGAACGAGCTCCAGGAACTTCGAGTCCTTAACTGTGACTACTTCCCCTTATTCGTCTTGTCCTCTGTGCAGAAGACGTCACCGGGGAAATTGTCAAAATGTTCAGTGACAGTCAACGAGGATGTCGCTCAGCAGGTGGTCAACATGATGAGCATGCCTTGGTTTCAGAGTCTAAAATACCTTCGTATTGTCAATGCCAACTTTATCAGCGCGGACGCCTTTGCATATATCAAGAACTGTTCGGCTCTAGAAGAACTTTGTTTCGAACAAGCTGGAGCCATTGGGGTATTTGTGTCGGATCTGATCAGAGAGACTGGTCGACTACGTAAGGTTACACTTCTTCACTGTCCTAACGTGGCCAGGGACATCATTCCATGGGCAAAAGAACGCGGTGTGGAGGTTGAAATCCATCAAGGCGACATGCCCGCAGGCAATGGGCGCCGTGTCGTCGAGTCTTATTGAGCTATTGGGCAGTAGCAATCGTGGCAATCCAGAGGGGTTCTGTAACCGGCCTTTATCAACATGACATTTCCCACACAACAGCCCCCCACACCCACCAGTCGCCGCCAAGTTCTATCAGTGCACATCTCACTCCTCCGCGCTGGTCAGAGACTGGAGTCTTCAGATAGAGACACGAATCTCTTCAGTGGATGAATGCATCGATGTTCTGAAATATGTGAGCCCACTATCTAGCCCAAGCCTCCAATTGCAGAGGAAGGATGTGCATCAAACCTATCAGCTAAGAGGTGGACGTGGGTCAACTTCCGCTGAGGCATTTTGATGCTGGATAACTATATCTGCCTCAGTCAGGCGAGATTGTGTAGAACAAAAAGGTCAGGTCGGGTTGCATTTCTCTGCCCAGCGCTCGGAGGAGGATAAGGGTTGCTATTCTTCGACAGGCTCACGGAACACGAAATGCCAAT
This sequence comes from Cladophialophora psammophila CBS 110553, assembly GCF_000585535.1. Taxonomy (NCBI): domain Eukaryota; kingdom Fungi; phylum Ascomycota; class Eurotiomycetes; order Chaetothyriales; family Herpotrichiellaceae; genus Cladophialophora; species Cladophialophora psammophila. The sequence goes on along the minus strand of NW_006912940.1, from coordinate 170,903 downwards.
ACACGATGTGCATCGTTTCTTGAGCAAGGATCATGTATCATGACGACAAGCCACCTGTAGAGGAGGCTCACCAGGCCAACAATCCAACCACGTCCGAGTCTTTGACTTTTCTTTTTTCCCCATCCTCTCCTGTTCCAATCTATCTCTGTCTGCCCCTCCCCCCTTTTCACCTCGCATCGAGACCCTTTTCTCCCTGTTGTGCAACACAGCCTTCTGATTCTGGCTACATAAAACGCATTGGCGGGTTTCTGCCACCGCGACCTCCAATCTGGATTCTGATCGCCACGCAGGCACTTTGTAGGGTGCCGAATCCTTTTCTCGTGCCGCAGATGGTAAGACCGTTGGGCCCCGAGGTGGATAGATAGATAGATGGGACTCTTTTGACTTCACCCCTCTGTGTTCCTGGTCCTCAAATTCCGTCTTCTACTTTCAGTCTTGAAAGTCTCGTATCGCTGTGCAAGCCGCAATTGCGGGCGTTTTGCTTCTTACCGACTCGGCTGGATATATAGAGGAGTTATATCTGGTCTCCGAGATCTAATGTATAGTACGATTCGTAGAATACATACACTCGTGCCACACGCGCACACTATCTCGATCCGGCCATGCTGTTGCTTCTGGCCTGGTGAATCCGGCAACTCATCTTCCAGCCCATCCGTCTATCTGCATCTCCCCCATCCCTTATCCTGGGCCTCTTTAGACAAAAACGGCCTTTTTCTGGTTGCCCAGTCCGTTCATCCTCTACCGCTGTCATGCCGAATGTGTAAAACAGAGAACTAGATCTGCAATAATCACCATCAGATAATATGCTTGTCGTTCGACAGCATACTTAAATCTCCCGAACCCATATCCTGCCGCCTCGTAATCCATCTCTTGACCTCTGCAGGATATCAGAAACTCTTAGTGCAATCACTGAAGTCTCAGCGTTGGCATCGTCAACGTCTCCTGTCCCATACCCTGGCCATTCCTCTGCTATTCCTGGCCCTTAAGTCGTTCGGTTATCGTCGGTTGACCCGGGGTCAAGGAAACTCACAAATCGTGTTCCTCCTTTCTTGTCTTCCGTAATTAGTGCACCTGTCTGCTGCTCATGCAATCATGGTGATTCTGTCTCGTGTACCCTCATCTCATCTCCTGTTGAAAATGCACCAATCAGACCTGAACCATTGCAACGCCAAGATCTGAAAAGTTGGCCTTGCAGGTTTGGCCCAGTTCATAACCTCCTGGTGGTAGGATCGACTGCACTCGTATGCAAAGCCGCAGTCTCAATTTTGACCGTTTGTCCATTTAATTGGGTCGCAAATACAGCGCAGCGGATCATAAGATATCCAAATCCTCAAACTCCGCAACCAAACCATCGACTGTCTCCCAGCTATGCCGGGGTTCGAACTCCATCGGTCTGCTCGCATAACATCCAACCCAGACCGTGCCCTTCTGATGTTCCAACCCACCGCCAAAGAAGCCCATGATCTCGCGCATCTTCCTCCACCCAGATGCAACGTCTTCCGGATTGCGCTCCCGTTGGTATCGAGGATCAAGACCAGGGTAACAATGATGTGGCTGTTCGAAGGGAGCAATATGATCCGGTAGTTTGTACCAAATCCAGAGGGACTCCTCGACGCGCTCGAGTTTAATGCGGAGGGAGTGCGAAGTGAGTGAGTAGGAGCCAAACGGCGTCGGTGGCGAAGGTAAGCGCGCTGAAGAAGCCCAATCCGCGCCGCAAGGGGAAATCGCCACCACGGAGGCAGCATGGAGCTCCCCCTCTATTAATTCCAGGCCAGCTTTGGCCCATTTCCCCGTTGCCAAAGCTTCATTCCCGGGTCTTTGGTATCGCGAGACTCGACGCGCGATAACCGGTGATCGAGTTGAAGGATCAGGAAGCGAGCCAGCGAAAATGACGATGCCAGCTTGGTCAAATTCTCTGGCAAAGTCGGCGGACACAGTTACTTCCGCCAGAATGAAGGATTGACGTAATCGTTTTAGAATCATGGGGGCACTCGTGTCATCGGACGCTGACGGTTTGCGCCAGATGCTTGTGTTTGGCGGTGCTCGCAGTGAAAAGTACTCATGCAGGTCTTCGGGTTGTTGGAAGTTGGCAGGGACGTTGACGGCAACAAAGTCCTCACAGGCGAGCTCCATTGTGTAGGACAAATTCGGATCCGAGCACACCTGTTGGGTGGAAGGATTGGAGGGTTCGACTGAATATGCTCGTTCAAGGGCTGTTCTGGCAAAGATGACACGTCAACCGAACGTTTTCTGTTGTCAGTTGTCCGTAGACAAGTCGCCAGCTTAGCGGTCGCACAGTAGAAAGTTTTTCGCAGGCAGACAAACGGTGATAATCTCAAGCAAAATGTGGTATATCTGTGTAGAAAGGTCGATTTTACCAAGAGCCATGGACCGCGTCAAGCCGGAAGGAGAGTTGACAGCGAGATAAGACACTGACACCTGACCCACGCATTTTCAAAAGTGGAGGAGAAACATGTCGTGTTTTAAAGTTGAGCAACGGAATAGGAAGGCAATTGGTAGAGGTCCAGTGGCATCAGGATGCGAGCACCTGTCTTTGAAAGGTCATTGCAAGGTTGTCACTGGTGAAGGAGAGAACAGAGGTAGGGACGTTGGATGGATGTGGCCAAACTGCCAATATTGCTGGCGACCGGCACTCGTGTGCTAGGCTCAGCAACCCTTGGACGAATCATGCGGCCCTTACGGAGTTGACGGCCCAGTGGACCTGCAGAAGGGGGTATTGCCTCAGGGGAGGCCACGAGCTGAAGAAAATACCTTGCTTGCACGTTAGATGGAGGTTAGCCGTGTGCCGATACGTCGCCACGCCCCGGCCGGAATCATCCTGGCCGGCCAATCAGCCGCAGTATCACAGTGTTCCAATATTAAGGGAACCGGGGAGTTGGGAACCCATGGACGCAACAAGGTTTCCGGGAACCACACACCGCCCGTCCAACAAGGTGCATCGAAGCCGAAAGCGGAAGATCGATCATTGATTGTGGAGGAGGGAAAGTGACTCCGTCGAGGGCACCCACGGTGGTGACAGACTCGATGACAATGTGTCCTCATGACCGGGACCGACCTGCTCTGAACGTGTCGGCCGGTCAGTCAGCATCAGCAATTTGGGGGCACCCCGAGGCACCAGCACCGCCAGGGGGATTTGATAACGCACTCGGCATGCATTGGCCCTGGATCTAGTCGTCATCCCACACGAAAATGTGTGCCACAAAATGGGGCCTAATGCCCTTTAGCCTTGGTTGGTCTTGGTGACACGGCAGCTGACGGGGAGGCCCGTTTGAAGCGATGGGCTAGCGGACAGGCTGGGACTCGGGAGCTTCGAGAAGGAAACGATGGCTTCAGCCAGGGGGGGCGATTTCCTGTCCGGGTATCGGGTACGGTAGCAAACAGACAATGACTTGGATGTGGACGATGTTGCGGTTATGGAAGAGGTGAGAATCAGGAGGAGGGGGGAGGATGGAGATGGTGAGGATGAGAATGACGATGAGAATGATGGAATGGATGGATGGATGGATGGATGATGGGTGAAGGTTGATGATGGTGGATGAGAGATGACGATTAGGATCCGAGGGCAGCGCAGCGCACCGCAGTCTCTCTCACCACGCATTCACCACTCACTCACCAACTCACCTCTTGGGCCTCGCTCTGTCCGCACCCACAGAGGCTAGGCAGTGAGGCTGGTGGGCTTCCTTTTTCCCTCCTCCATCTCGTCGCCCGCCACCCACCACCACCACCACCATCGCATGATTTTAGATTCGTAACTCCGTCCCTCTAATACAGCCAATGTTTGCCTCTTTTTCCTTTTCCCTTACCTGGGCAGCCTAAGAAAGCTTTAATGCTCGTGTTCGATTTGCTGGAACCGGTCTCGATATGTCTCAGATTCCTGTCCAGCTGAATGTGCGTACGAAGTAGAGTGGCCCCCTCCATCGCTAGAGCCTTCGAGCCGAGAATCGCGCCGAAGCGCATTGAACCTCATACACCAGACCTGGATCGTCACCGATGTCAAGAGTGGCGGAATTGGGTGATTTCTTGCTTGTCATCACAGTCAGAGACAGTGTCTAAATTCAATTCAACACGCTCTTCGGGTTGGAACGCGAGACAATGTATCTTTGCCCACTGCGTGGGAACAGCTACTTGTAGGTACATTGCTGGGGCCAGGGCTCCGTGCTCCTTCATTTCTTCCCTTTCCCCTTCTTCTTCTTGTTCGCTCCTCCCGCGGAGGCTGTAACCACCGCAGCGGCACCGGGTTTCGCGTCAACATTCAAGGATTCATCCACCGCGCCACCCTGGGTGCGATCATCACTACCACCTCCGCGCTTGCCTTTCTTCTTACCCTTGGGAGGGCGATAATAGCTTCTGTCTCTCATAGGCAGCCACCGCTCAGGATCCGGCTTCTTGCTTTCATCATAGTCCTTGGGCAATCTCGACTTCCGAATGCGTTTGGGTTTAAGATTGCCACCCGCCGGAGCACCTCGTTTTCTTGTCCGGCCCAGTTGTGCTATTGTGAGAGCATTCGACGACTGTGGAATTCCCGTATTCTCTAACAGGTCGATGTCGATATTGCGAATGAGCTCAGCCGTGCCAGTCAGCTTATCGGCATCTGCCCCAACCACAGCCTCGTCATCCTGGGCATGTGACGCCACGTAACCGGCAATCGTAGCCTTGTCATTCGGCTGCTGCTCGCGGAGCTTGGTGAAGATGTCGGATGCGAGTTTCGCGTCTTCTTCACTCTGCGACTCCAACAATGACACCCCTGCAGCGGTGAGCAAACTCATCGGTGCACTCGATTTGGTTCGCCAATGTACTGCAGCCTTGGCAAGTTCCTGCTTGACATGATCTTTCTGACCCCGTACCTGATACAAACTGATCATGAGACTCACAAGCATGGGGTTGAATCTGATATCTCGCTCGCCCTCGGCGACAGACATCTCCAGTCTTTTGAACAACGTCTCAACCAATTCAACCGCGGAGGTTGTGTCTCCACTCACCACGTACAATTGGACTAAAGTGATTATCAACCCAATGTCATTTGGCCGTTTCGCTAGTAGCGGCAATATCTTTCTGATGGCGGGTTTGCCTGTTTCGGTTTTGGCATGAGCGGCTGCATTGAAGTAGGATGCTAGCAGCACATCGGGCGATATTGAGGGAGAAGTGCTTCCTTTGGTGGTTTTGGACGTGGATGAGGCAATGCCGTCGAATTTGAAAGTCTGCAGGTCGATGGTAATTCTGTTGGACTCTAGGGGAATACTCTGGTACGAGAAGAGTCTATCGTTCGGTGGAATCTTGGGAGTTTCGTGAAAAGCCTTGTGAGCGAGGAAGGGGTTGAACACTGACGAGGCCAATAGAACATTGTTCTGGCCGATTCTACGGGTTGAGAGGTCGGAGGCGTCCGCCGCGTTGATTTCACCAGCAAGGTTCTCTGCTTCTGCCATTTTCCCCAAACATAATAGCACAAACAACTGCTGAACCGAGATGGGGAGGAGCTCGTCCGCTTTTTGCTGGTCGGTGAGATCGTCCGAGTGCTTGCATAGTTCCTTTGCTCGCTTCAGTAGAACTTCGGCTTGACCATATTCCCCCCTCCCAATACTTCCACAGGCGGCGTTATACGCAGTTTCGAAAGCTTCTAGATCTTCTCTTCCAACTCGTCGTATTGATTGGGCATCAGCGAGACCAAGCCATTGCGCCTGAGCGTCAATGGCGCCCTGATTCACGCGCAGATCGTATTGCTCCGAATCGAGCTTTTGACTTCGTAGGCGCTTGTACAGTTCCGAAGGAATGGCCGAGTCTTCAAGACGGTATCGGGCTTGTGCCTCGACATGTTGTGCCCCTCTTCCCTTTATCGTAGCCGCCAACTCCGCGGCCTCTTTCAGACGGCCAGTCTTGTACAAAGCATAGGCATATTCCAGCTCGACCTTGTTCTTCAGCCCGGCAGTTTCTTCGATGAATTTCACGGCGTCCTCGTAGCGATCGAGTTTGAGGAGGGCGACGACTTTGACATGTTGGGTCCCGATGTCAGAGCCGTTTGACTTCAACGTTTTGCTACATTCCGAGAGGATCTGCTCGTGGTCTTCGAGAGTTGACGTTTGGAGGAGTGAGGACAGGGTGGAGGGAAGTGAGGCAAACATGCCGCCGGTGAAAGAAGATTAATCCGACCAAGTTACAAGTCGCATGTCTCGCGGCAATCAAGACGGGGAATGGCTAGTCAAGGAGAAGGACAATACGTCGTTCGATGGGGGGGGTGGTGAGTCGTGTCTGTATGTATTTATCGAGCAAATGGACTTGTCGTGGGGCAGCTTGTCAATTGACCGCAGTGAAGAATGGAAAATGCGGCCGAATTTTCCCCCACACAATCTTTTCGCCTTCGCCCAGCCAGAAAATGATGTTGACGCAGCACGCTTCCCTGCCGAGAAGATGAGCACGCGACTCTCCTGACAGTTGTCGCGCCGTCGATCTGTTCGAGATATGGGGTAAGTCTGAGAGACAGGCAGTTTTGAGTCAAGTACAGAGTAACATGTTGTGTGAGGGTGTGCAGTGCGCTGGATGATCGAGCTGAGAGCTGCCACCACTGTCACTCTCTATTTCGTCAGTCGGTTGGTGTTTGCCTTTCTATGACTCCTACAAGTTTACAAGACCTAAAGGGCATTCTCGCTCCTTGCACTCTTGCAGCAAATAAGCGACCTCGTCCCTAGCACTCTTTGGTTTTCCGTTATATGTCCACCTTCTCCCGCCGCTTGCTTGATCTCTACGGCAAAATTTCGTGTCTACCGTTCAAGCTGGTCGGGCCTCCTTTCTCGCCGCTTGATCCGCCATCAGGAACCTTTCCGTGCGCCATGGATATCAACAGTGGTAACTTCTCGCAAGAACTCATCAAAATAATCCAACATGTCGCCAATAGCCGTTTCATCGCCTTTGATCTAGAGTTCTCAGGTGTTGCGGCGAGGAGGGCTGGCGCCGGTTCGGGCAAGCTTGATTTGCATCAATATTACCAAGATCTGAGATCGGCGGCACAGATCTATCAGGTCTTACAAGTCGGGATCACTGTTGTCACCGAGGATATTGAGGAAGGTATGCATTGTCTATGATCTGATGTTGACACATCTGGCTTTCGGTCTACAAGCACGGATCTGCAAGACAGAAGTTGTGCATGATTTGCAGCTCACAGATATTCCTCTTTGGACATACTCTTTTCCATAAAACGGCGTGAAAGTGCAATGTCTTGAACTGACCGTACCAGGACGATATGAAGCTCGGCCCTATAATTTCCATCTCAGCCCATTGCCCGCAACAAAAGAATCAGTCTTCGCTCGGGTGTGGTCATATAACAGTGGTGGTACGGCCTTAATCTGCTTACTAGTTGTTTCCAATGGCTGACCGCGCTAGCAATCTCTTTCTTGATACGCCATGGCTTCAGCGTCGATAAACCCATTCAACAGGGTATCCACTACCTTTCTCGACAAGAGGAGGATCAAGTGCGCAAGAAGCTAGTCGAAGACGAACAAATGAGATCGAATATTCCTGACATGAAACTCAAGGAAGAAGACTCGTCTCTGGTGGAACATATCAAGCAGTCCATTGACGAGTGGCAAGCCGCGTCCAAGGGCAAGCAGGAAGCCTATCTCAATATCCCTACAGAAGACGCCAAAGAACCGATACCTTCTGAATTGAATCGCTACCAGGTCCGGTTGACCCATCAAATCGTTAGAAACGAATATCCAAACCTCAAGACGCAGGGAATGGGTCATTTTGTCCAAGTCACCAATCCTACTAGCAAACAGCAAGCTAATGAGAAAAGAGAACGTGAACGAAAGCGTGAGATAGAGGTTGAGAACGCTATCGGATTCCGCTGGATATTGGAGGCCATTACCGGAGGTGATATCTCTAAACTTCCACACTACTACGTCGTTGCTGGGTTTCCACCAGAAGATCAACCAAAGGACGTGCAAGCTTTTCTCAACCAGCTCCAGACGACATTGCAAAGCCGGTCACGAGCGCTAGTCGGCCACAACTGCTTGACAGATGTTATGAACCTGTATCGCTGTTTCATTGGGGACCTTCCCGAGAAAGTAGCAGACTTCAGTGCAAGGCTGCGCGAGTTGTTTCCCATCGTCATCGACACCAAATATGTCGCTGGCCTGGGCAACAAGCGATGGGCCGACACATCTCTGAGAGCTGTTGAAAGCGACCTGGCTTCGGTGGCACTACCCAACATACATTTACCGCTCAATTTCGACCGATATGTTCATGTCGCCAACTACCATGAGGCTGGTTTTGACAGCTTTGTAACTGCCAAGATCGGGTTGAAGTTGCCCACCAAATTGAGAAGAGAGCAGCAAGATTTCAAATCATTGGTTGAAAATCCTGGTGGCATAACAGAAGAGAAGACAAACGCTACATTACAAGATACGGCCCAAACAACAACTGAGGTCCAGGCGGGAGAAGAAGGCCTGAAGCAAGGCCAGACGCAAAGTTTCGTCGACATGATCAAAGCCCCAGTAACGACCGTTAGGTCTGGTCTGACAGGAGCACTGAGCGCGGTTGGACAAGGGTCGAAAACATCTGTCACACGACAGCTATCATACATAGAAAGAGACGAAAAAGGGGTTGGCGAGAGAGTTGTTGCAACGAAGGCGAAATCAAAGCCACCTCCAGAATCCAAGAATGAGATCGGGAAACTGAGGGCAATATCCAAGAAAGTCAACATCTTCGACATGCTAGAAGATAATCCTGCCGAAACCTCAGAAGAGGAATCGAAGATCCGTGAACAACAGAGAATAGCGGACTTGGTAAAGGAAGGCCGACTGCTACCAAGATGGGAAGAGAATGCGGAGCTTTGGCAGCTGATCAGCAACAAGTTGCAGGTGAATGCCACCCAGGAGGGTATTTTAGATCTTACGAAGCGTTGAATTCTATCAATGATTGCCTTGGAAATGCTGCATACCCGTAGTGCGTCCTCTTTGCGGGAGATGGAAATTGACGTCGAGTTCGTTGCCGAGGTTCAAGCGGCTGGACTCGCTCGCTTGTAACTGAAGCCGTGACGAAACTGTGCTACGTTCATTATTTCTCCTCGACACCGACCCGCCGACTTGACCTTCTCAGTCTTCAAGTGATTGCTAATCGTGTTCTTTTTGTGCATTCTTGAGCTCTACTTTCGCCATACGACCTGAGAGTGATTAACATGTCGATTGGCACGGACTCTCAGTCAAGCTCCCGCGACCTCTCCTCGTCAATCTCGTCCCTCAACCAGTCGAGCAAGCGGACGTCATCCGAGATCTCCAAAATCTACAAGCATGCCTCGCAACTGTTTCTCACCCGTCGACTGCTGGAGGCATACGAAGTCCTGCAGCCTGTGATCACCCCTCCAAGCCAGAAAAGACCAGACGAGAGCCCGGCTCTGGCACCCATTGCGACCGCGACCACCAGTCAGCGCATCAAGATCTGGAGCTTGTATGTCACGCTCTTAAACTCCATTGTCGATCTTGGGTACGAAGAGGGGAAACAGTTGTTCGGGTCAAAAGAATACAGAGAGATTGTTAGGCGCGTGCAGAATGGCGAGGTGTGGGAACAGGTTATCAAGGATGGCTACCAGGGTAGAGAGGGCTCAGTTGATTCTGAGGTTGTCTATAATTTGTATAGCAGCCCCGTGTCCCTGCTCCATGTCGCCTGCCACAATGCTAACACTAGCAAAGATCAAACCTTCTCCTTGGACAGGCCGCAGACCAGAAACTCAATCAATCCCGTCTAGAAGCCTATTTCTCGTCGTCTTCACATCCTGATCTCGACCTCTCGAGCCACCTCGACCATGCCTTGAGCAATGGCCACCAACCATCGACGGGATTGAATGGTGCCAACACCCCCAAAGACCTCACCTCGCGCATAAAAGTCCTTGAACTTTTTACGCTGCACGTTTTGCCCAGAAACAGTGAGTGGGATTACGCGAAGAGTCTTATTTCAAACAGTGATATTTTGGATGAGGAGAGACGGGAAGCATTTATGCAGACCCTACAAGAACTTCAAGACGTTACGGAAAGGGAATCTAGCCTTGTTGCCGAGGAGGACGTCTTCGAGGACACAGAGGAACAGCCATCACAGGAAGAAGGTACTGGCCCCACTGGCACCACGGCCGAAATTTCTTCTCCATCCCAAACTGGCGCGTCCAAGCACCAACGGACAAGCAGCGAGGTTGACTATGGGATTGAACGGGCACATCCAAACGGCGGCGCGCATGCTGCTGCAAAACAGAACACAATATCAACCGTCTCATCTTCGAATCTCCCTCCTCAACCTGTTCTGACACCACAATCTCCTCCGCCACCTGGCCCCTCGAGTTCTTCAATACACGGCCGCACCCACTTCTCGCCTCCCGCGCAAACTCCACGTCGTCCACCTACACGAAAGAATTCTTCCAAATCTTCCTCCTCACAGAACGTGTTAGCAGCACAAGCCCGTCAACTCTTCCTTGCCCTCTCAAATCTGGTTCGTAATCTCGCCACAACCCTACAAAAGAATCCCACGGCAATGCTGCGATTTTTGCTTTTTGTGCTGGCATTTGTAATAGCATTTTCTCAGAAGCAGATTAGGGAGAAGACACGAGAAGTAGCGAGGAGGGCATGGGAGAAGTTGCGGCGAACCGTTGGGATGGGGGTTAAGGTTAGTTATATCTGACGAGTGGGCGAAGGCAGGAAGACTGGGAACACTTGGAGGATGCCCACAATGGGGAATGAAAGAAGAGAAGGATCGCAGGTCAGGGCCATGAAGATGAAGCGGATGATGGGTTGGGTTGGATTTTTGGACATTCTTCAACGACGATCCCTACAGTGGGTGCGTCATACTCTTCTAGGTGGGCTTATAGCACATGCATCATTATCAGCATAGGGCGTACATGCATATAAGATGTTGCGGATTCTAAATCAGTCGGTTGTTCAGCACTATGCGTCGCCGATCATGATTGAGATGCCGTTTGAAGGGAGCAGCGAAGGAAGGACAAGGCTGAGGATCACCTTTGAGCCTGTTTCGTCTCGCACGTTCCGTGGCAAATGAACTTGGACTGGGATGCCCCATTGGAGGACTGCGATATTTTCCTTCTTGATTTTGTGCAACGTCTTGTATTGAACGAGGATGTTCTAAACTTACATGTCAACATATATCCATCCCCAAGCCAGCAGCCGGATCCCAAAAAAAGATTACCATCATCGTCATCCACTTGACTCCTTTTGCATCCAACCCCACCAATTTACCCGCGCATACCAGTAGGTCTCTCTTCCAAGCCTCCTTAGGACCTCGATTGCGCCTCAGTCAACAATCTCCGTGTCGTTGCTGTCCCTGGTGATTCTTACTTGCTGCCTACATCCCCAATCTGCTGCACTCCGATCTTAACGCCCGCCTTCTCCAGCCTCTCCAGGAAATCATCTCCCAAGCAACTCGGGGTCAAGAAACCAGCGCCGTGGTTCTTCTTGATCTCTTCTTCCTTTGCCAAAATGACCATGGCGGCCTCGCTCATCAGCAAGGCGGTCAGAGCATACATTCCGCCCTCGTACCGGAAATGCGCCAAGGCTTTGCGTGGGTTCTTGGCGAGCTGTTCGGCCACGGCCACGGCGCGGAGTTCCAGAACATCGCCCTTGGTGGATTCCTTGGTCGGACCAGAGCCGGGTTTGTAGGTGGTGAACAGTTTTAGGATCGCTCGTGTCGGGGGGAACGCGAGCAATAAGGCCAAAATGGTGACGGCGATGTGGATCAACACGCCGACCAAAGGACTCGCCACGGCCATGTACTCCTCGTACGTGAAGTTGAAGCCGTAGAAGTAAGGCGTCAATCCAGCGGAGCGGTGGACAATAGCCTCATTAGGTTTTGCGGTGACGGAAGTCGTCAAATGGCCCAGGCGTGGATATTTCCAGACGCCGGTGAGTTTCTGGAGACCGGTGCGGTGGTATGTGTTTGGTTCGGGGTTGCGTGGGTAGATCGTGTCCTTGGTGAATGGCCGCAAGTGGGAAGGAGACAGCACAAAGGGGTCGGCGAAGCATTGCTTCATCACCTTTGCTGGATAGTAGTCGGCCAGTCCCAACCCGGTGGCCAAGGTGCCGCCGCTGGGACCAGAGGACTTCAACTCGTGCACCGAGGCGATCATGTCCATGACGCCGCAATCCCAGACTTTGCGGATCAAACGAGTGGCTATGTAGGCGACGAGGTCGGACGGGGCGGACTCAACGCCCACCTCGGGAATCATGATGGCTCCGGACTTCTTGGCAGTGTCTTCGTACTTGACAATGACATCGCGGACCCATGGGGTCTCGCCGGTCACGTCGAGATAGTGAGTTCCCTGTTGAGCACATGCTTCGACCACCGGAGTCGAGTAGAGATGGTAAGGGCCCACGGCGTTCAAGAGAACTCTGGTCTTCTTGACCACAGGGGTCAATTCAGGGGTAGACAGACTGGCGACAGTGATGATGTCGGGAGTGCTGCGCGTCGAGTTCAGGGACTTCAGCTCACCGACCAAGGATTGAAGTTTGGATTGATTGCGTCCAGCAACGGCCCATTTGAGGTTGGTTGGGAGATTGGTCGTGATGTATTCAGCGGTCAGCTTCCCCGTGTAGCCAGTGGCTCCCAGAAGGATGATGTCGTATTGACGGCTGGCAGCCATTGTGAGGCAACGTGAGCTGTCCGAAGTAAAATGAAGGAGGTAGAGACTAGCACGTAGTCGTCAGGAGAAGGGGATGAAGGGCAGGATACTGGGTACTCTAAAGAACGTAGAGAAAAAGAGACAACAAGAAGCGGAATGGAAATAAAACAGATTATCGACAGGGCCAGAAACGGTCAGCAATTGAGGTCTCGCTGGATGGATACGGTGTAGAAATGAAGGCCAAGGTGTCGTCTTTTTTGGGGGGGGGGGGTTTGACGTTGAGCAGAACGCGGGACCCAGGAATCCAGGAAGCTAAAGACGCGAATGAGCTGAACCAACTTGCGGAAAACGACAAAAAAGAACAGGTCGTCAGAGAGCGCAAGAGAGCCAGCTGCTGGGCCCTGAGACTTGCAGGTGTTAGTGGTGGGCGCCATTGGCTCCCCAGCCGAGCACTAGTGGGATTGAACGTGGCTGGAGGCGTGCAGGGCGTGTTGGCAGGTTTAAGGGGCAGGGCTAGGCGGAGAAGACAGATATCGTAGGGGCGCCTGGGCATACTATTTACTCCTCGGGGAGGGGGCCTTTACGCCCACTGCCGGGAGCCTCTCACTCCAGGCGGGAAGGCGATACGGAGTACTCGGTAGTGTCCCCCAAAGAGCGATATTTTTGGCACTACCTAATAGACTTGTCAGGCGCCAGAAAGTCCGGGACCAATGCACATGCATCAAAATCAGAAAAACTCGCTTCACGCCACACACAACCAAGTTCACAACTGCAAAAAAAGTAATTGGAAAATCCCCGTAATACGGAGTCCTTGTCAGACACATCAATTACCCCCCGCCATTCATTGGAAAGTGGAATGATGTGTGGCATGAACATGTTCCAGATGTTAAGGGCCTGATCCCCTTATGGCTGCATTGATATGTGGAGTGGAGTTCTCGAGGGCGCGCTGACTCAGCGGGGTACATATCACGTGACAATATCCTTGTTCACGCCAAGCCGCTAGGCCGCACTGTGAAATCCGCATTCGAACTTTTGCATTTGTGCAAATTGCGAACCAGCAACGACATCTCCAGATCACCTTCCCCATCAATCCTTCGTCTACAACCGCCAACATGACGAAGCGCACGAAGAGTGAGTTTCCCGTCACTCCCTCAACCTCACAGAGACATAGCTGACCACCTGTAGAGGTCGGCGTGACCGGTAAATATGGCACTCGATATGGGGCATCGCTCCGCAAACAAGTCAAGAAGATGGAAATCACCCAACACGCCCGATACATCTGCACTTTCTGCGGCAAAAATACCGTCAAGAGACAGGCAGTCGGAATCTGGAACTGCAAGGGTTGCAAGAAGACAGTGGCAGGAGGTGCATGGACCGTTTCGTAAGTCCAAGAGGAGGGCCATACTGAACCACGGGTCGGAACCTTCTAACAACTACCCCCCTTTCCAGGACTCCTGCTGCGGCCGCCACCAGATCGACCATTCGACGACTGAGGGAAATTGCGGAGGTGTAAAGCAATGTTTAGCAGGGACTCGGAGTTCTCAATCCCACGGACACGGAATTTTTCCACAAGTTCTCAAGTAGCATCTCAGGCGAAGCCTGAAAAATCGGTCTCGATCGAGCAGAACGTGCAGCATCCGCATCGATGAAAGCAAACGCTGCCTGTCATGACCCAACCCGAATCGTTAGACCTCCAATCGAATGAACGAATCCAAAAAGACCAATGGTCTCATTTCGTTGTCGATCTCCTCTTTACCACTCTGACCCTTCGTTCTGCTGTTTTTTGAATCCCTGGCTTCGGGCAGCGGATCTTGATCCGACCTCAAGTCTGCAGAGGCAGCTTTGCTCGAAGCCTCTTGTCTATGACTGATGCCATACGAGCCGCGAACGTTCTCCCAGTTCAGACGCAACAAATTTCTCTCCATTGGGTGGTCGGATGATTACCGAAGCCTGAATGGAAAGGATACTATGGGTGGCCGCCAAGTCTCACGCCTTGGCCCATCCATATCCCGGCTTCAAATTCACCGCCACTTGGAGGAAAGGTGCTACTTCTTACCTACACTGGCACAATTTCTCCAAGTATGTGACCCCACTCGTCCACCGACGACATTTCTTCCAGGACACGACGGAAAGCCAAGGTGTGAACGCAGTCCTCTTTGTTGCCTGATCCTTGAATGTCCTTTCTTAGGGTTTAGTCACGAACAGGCGTCATCTGCCATCGCAAATCATCTCGAGTCTCGGAGCTTACCCCGTTTTGAAGGCGTTCAACCGAGGACCTTGCTGAGACAACCCACCAAAGCTGTGCACGCTGAGCGCAAAGCCCCAGAAGCCAGTCACATTCGTCATCCTGCGAGCCCACCCCCAAGCTGCCGAGTTTCATTGGTCCGCCAAAGCTGCCCTCCTCAGCGAGGCCCTTAAATCGGATCTACTCGCTCCACCTGCACCTTCGCTTCTTTCCTCTCTTGACACTTTAAATGCCACCATTAAACACCCGCACTGTGCCCATGATCCTGCTGCTGCTCGAGTCCTCTTGGAAATTCTCCGGCTACATCTCTGCATGTCCGACACTTGCATTGTCTGTTTAGGAGACTTGAGCAGCGGCGATGGCGAAGTTGCAGCTCCCCCTGCCAGCCCTGCCAAGTCTCCACCCACCGTTTATGCCGCCGCCGACTCGAGGACAATCGATGCCGACCCTGAACCAAGTGCCACGACATCATCTGGCAAAGACGTGACCGATCTAATCGCCCATTTGAGACCGTGTGGGCATTACCTGCACAATGAATGTCTTACACCCTGGGTGGAAAGAGCTAACAGTTGTCCGATCTGCCGTGCCAGTTTCCGTCTTGTTGAACTAATGCGTTCAATCAATGGTAAGTCCGAAAAAGTCTAGTCGCTGCCCTAATTGCACAGCATTTTAACGCGTATATAGGCGACGTCATTTCTTCCTACTCGGTCGAAGATCGAACGCAGGTCGCCGACTTAGATCCTTCCATGTTTCTCGAAATCCCAGAAGAAGAGGATGAGGACCAGCCCTGTCAAGCGTGCGGTGAAGATGACAATGAAGATGTCCTGATGTACTGTGATGGCTGTCAGAAATTGTGGCACACTTATTGTGTCGATCTGCAAGAGGTGCCTTACGGCCATTGGTTTTGTGACAACTGCAGAGCACAACGAGAGCTTGATCCTCGTGCAATTGCTCGATCGGGGCGACAAAACCGAAGACGCACGAGAGGTCAACAGCGCAGGCAACGAGGTCAAGAGTCAAGCTGGAACCAGGTTTGGCAGTCTGTTTGGTCACGCATCAATCTTGACCTTGACTTTCCCTATGAAGATGACGAATCATCAGCCAGATATCTGAGGCGCCATCGTCAACGCAACCAGGCCGATCGGCAGGCCCATGATGCCTGGTTGCGCCGAATGCAGGTTGCAGAACTCCATGGAGCTGGCAGTCGCTTCAGAGAGACTGAACCTGCACTTCCCAGCAGCCCTGGAGGCGAGTCCACA
This sequence comes from Cladophialophora psammophila CBS 110553, assembly GCF_000585535.1. Lineage (NCBI taxonomy): Eukaryota > Fungi > Ascomycota > Eurotiomycetes > Chaetothyriales > Herpotrichiellaceae > Cladophialophora > Cladophialophora psammophila. The sequence goes on along the minus strand of NW_006912940.1, from coordinate 154,774 downwards.
CCAAGGAATCGACGAGAGAGAGCATCACCACGTCCACAAGCCGAGAGTGCTGATGAACTCCTGGCATGGCATGCTTTTGAGCAAGCTCGAGCTTCGTCGAATGAACCCAGCTCAACGCGGAAAAGAAAGCGGAAGTCCCCCACGTCATCCCCAGCAGAGCCTGAAAATGGATCGTCGTCTGCGACTAAGCGACGACCACCGAGCGCGTCCAGCCGCACTGTCTCTGACGGTAATACTCCTACCGTTATCAACACTCGGCGTCGACAGCCTTCACGTATTGCAAGCCCCATTCCGAGACGGCAGCCTAACCTTGACCCAGCCGCCCCCAGCTTTCTACAATCCCTTCTGCAAGAAGTCGAGGATGCTAGTTCTAGCACGCATAGCATCAACCTCCACCGTCCTTCTCCCCGCCCTGCAGCAAGTCCACCAGCCGACCAAAACTCTCCGCGGCCCTCATCACCTGCGTTGTCTCCTCTTCCCTCGAATCATTCTTCACCTAGGGCAATGTCAGCTACTCCTCCTCCACCTCCTGCGCTCAGACCTGGCTCACCCGCTGGCTTGTCTTCGAGCATACAGCCTGTCTTTCCATCTACTGAATACTCCCCTCCACGACCTACCTCGCCGGAACCGAAACAGACAGAGCCAAGTGCACCTCGGTTGAATGGGCCGAGAGTCCCTCCGGTTCCTTCAACATCGACACCATTGGCACAGCCAAGACCTCGAAGTCGTGTACCGCGCATCCTTGAGAACGGGCAGGATTCTACCGCGAAGTCCCGCTCAACGGAGGCTTCCCCCAACCGCGCAACCATGTCGTTGACTGCAAAAGCCGACGTGCAAAAGCTCGTTGCAAGCGCTCTCAAACCACACTATAATGACCAAACCATTACGAAAGACGAATACACGACGATCAATCGCGACATATCCCGAATGCTGTATGATAGGATTGGTGATTTTGAGGCTCTTGATGTGGATGACAAGGCAAAGTGGGAGAAAATCGCCGGCGACGAGGTCAACAAGGCCGTGAGCGCGCTCAGAGCTCAGGGTTGAACAGAGATACTTGGTCGGTTTATTTATGATTATACTCTTGCACGAAAGCGAGTTTGAATTTCGAGTCAAGCGATGAGTTTCACGATGTTATGACCCTGGTAGGCGGGCATTTGGAAAGGGCGGCCAACATCATGGCATTCGGGTTCCATGGGCCCATTGTATGGGCGTGGCGGGTTTGTCTTTCCGAGAAAGCTTGAGCGATGGCGATGGCGGTTTCCTGTCGATGCATTGTGACAGAGGATACAACTTCAAAGACTTCAAGCATTCGGGACGGCGGGGAGCAAAGAGGAAAGACTGTACAAAATACCCGCATCCGATAGCGTACACGTGACTCTTTTCACACATGTCTGTCGGGACGTTTGCACGGCTATGGGAATTCGTGATGGACCGACCAGTCCAGAGTTTAGGAGGGAAAGAGATGTACAATACTAGGAAGGGATGTCGACACAAGGCCTTGAATGCAAGCATCTTTGCCGCTCTTCAGGGACACTGGTTCCAAGGTGAAGAAGGATGAAGTCCAGCTTCTGCTCACATCTCCATGTGCCTCAAATCATCCACAATGCATACATACTGTTTTCAATTTTTGTTGCTGCCTTTTCCCTTCCTCGGCCTCTTCTCACTTCTCCCAAGCCACATGCTATGGTAATGAAGCCGTCTAAAGCACAACTATGGATTACACAGATCCCGATTCGAAGCATCAGCGTTGCCCCCTGACAAGAAATCCAGTCAACGGGAACCAACAAAGTTGTCCACCGGAATCAAGGCGTCTCGAAAGACCGACAATGGTCGGATAAAGCGGATGCCCAACATGGACAGACAAAAGGACGCGACAGCTACAGACAGCACCCTGTTCAGCCTTTGGGATAGGGGGATGATTGTGCAGGGAGCGGCGCGTCGCTACTTGTTGTCTTGCTTGCCCTTGACTCCATTCAACCAACGCTTGTAACTCAAACACGGTAGACGTGCTAGGTGCATGTGCAAAGCGGCACTCCATGTCGAGGACTGAAGATTCAATCTCGGGACCTGGCGCCCAAGGTATCGTTTGGCAGATGAGGAGGAAAGACGGAATATACGTACATGGGAGGAGCTTTTGTGCCTGATTGTGAGAGTGGCATGTCATAATGGTTAGTCATATCTGGACGCCAGGAGTTTCAACCCCGTGTGGGCGTGTGAACAAGGCGCTTTTGATCGATGCATACCGCGTTCTCCCAGCCTCTGCCTGGACGACAGTTTGGTGCCTTAGAGCGAATGGTGCTTCATTTCGTCCCTTCAGTTTCATCAATTCATTCTCGACTTGGTCAGAACGGACAGAAGGAGCTCCAGACAAACACCTGTAACGTTGCCGTTTGATTAGATGTGGCGGGAGGTCATTCATCAAGGCAAATTGCCACACCTGGGCGCCTGATCCGGGAGGAGTGATTGGGTGCTAGCCGACCAATGGAGGCTTTACAAGTGTGCCCGTCCAACAACAAGACGCGGGAGCCTGGCCTGGAGGATTGGCAGAAGCTCCAATAAATGTAGGTGGAACGTAGACTGTAAGATCAGGTCCACGGGACAAGCCCGGCGGCTTCTCGTTGGAGCTTTGTCGTTATTTGCCTCGTGTTGCCTTTCCACGTCCATGCCAGTCATGGCCATCGGGGTGGGAGCTATGTCTGGGGCCTCGATAGAATGCCTGAAGAGGCAGATCTTAGCTGATGGTTGGTGTACAGCTAGGGCACCATCATCGTGAGAAATCCTTAGGCGCGGACGTAGCCCAGCAGGATCTCAATGACAAAAAGCGTGACCGTGACTTGTTGGCTTCATGCCGTAGAAGCATGTAAATGCCATGTCGTGGTAGTTGAGACAAGTCGAGAGAACCTCGTTTCCCATAGAGGGGCTCGATGTCCGGGTCGGCAAATTTGGTGAAGAGATTCTCGATGAAGAGGCACAAAGCCGGAATGCCCAAAGGGAGTTTCACAGAGCTTGGTCTTTACGGTACCTACCCTGAAGGACGCAAAAATGGTCTGTCATTAATTGGATTGTTGCTTTCGACCTTGAGCCCTAACATGTGTTACACGAGTCGTTATGTAGATCGTCATAAATCGCTGCCGAAATTCAAGTGCCCTATAGTCAGTTCCCAGCCTGATTCCGATATCTTAGTTGCACACGAGGGATTCCATCCCAGTCCCAGCCCAGAACAAAACTTGAACAACGAACCGCCACTCTTTTGCTTCAATCCTGCCGCCGTGGCCTCAACGCTGCAGTCGAATAGTACGGGGAGAGAAACAAAGACAAAGACATAAATGAATAACAAATGAAAACCGAGTTCCTGGTCCGAAGCAAGAAGTTGCATCAAGGCTAGGGAAGTGTAGGCCAAGGCTTCTTTGATTCGACCGCATGTAGCAGAGAAAAGAAAGGAGGAACATGCCCTGCCGAGAGTTCGGCTGGTAAGCCAGTGCACATCCGCTTCGAGGGCAACAGTTGATGAACGATGGGTTAACTATTTGTCAGGCATAGATCAAGACGGTATGCCTTGTGCCTGCATCGCTTGGGCAATGATGTCCTGCGTGGTCGTGGAAGGTCCCATTCTCATCAATGGTATAGACGTGGGTCGGATGGGCACGGCTGAAAGGCTTCGCGGCTCAAGATCTCCAGACTCTGCGAGATTTGCTTGCATTGACTGTTGGTCCGCAAATATACGACGCTTCGCAAAATCGGTGGCAGACGCGTCGTTGAACCACCTTTCCAGAAAAAGATGCGCTAGATCGTCCTCTTCAATCTCTTCGAATTGCGTCTCAATGAGTGAAGTGTACTCGCCGAGCAGTCGAGGGAGAAACTGTAGCCGGTGCAGCAGCCACACGTTCACCAAGTCGCCGTGGTCCACGGGTGTCCTATCTGGGCCGCAGAGGTGATCTACCCATCTGATCTTGCGATGTAGAATTTCTTGATAGAGTAGGCTTTTCCCCTCTCGCCGTGTAGAGTGGTTCGTGGGCTGGCTCAACAGCATCTCTCTCTCAAGATACCTAAGTGCACCTTCATCCTCATCAGGCTCACACGCTGAAGCTTCATTTGAGATTGCTAGAGCTTCATCATCCATCATAAGCTGCTTCAAGGCGTCCAGGCCCAGATCGGCATATTCTAGTTCGTCAAGCAGAGCCTGCTCCTGCTCTTCGAAGGATTCTAGAAAGTGTAACGAGTCCTCGTCCAAGCTGAGACCGAAATGAGCTCTTGAATTCTGCTCTTCGAGGAGCTGAGCCTGCTCGCCTCGAAGATCTAAGAGCTGTTCAAGTATGATGTCTCTATCCCCGATCTTTGTTAAGTACTGGACATCCCCCGGAGATCGCTCAGGAGGCTCCTGTTCCAGGTCGTCTTCTTTAGTTGCAAAAACCAGACCGATGTCAGACTCTGGCAAAGGAGCCAATCCCGCAGCATTCGTCTGCAGGAACCCATCCAGATACCTGCCAGAGTGAAAGAGTGACTGAATGACGTCGTCTTCTAAATGAGCACGTCTGGCCTCGTCTGCCCGAAACCTGGTAAATCGGCCTTTGCGGAACAGATCGAATTTGCGTTGGAGTTCACCAAATTGAGCGGCGGGGCCGTCAGGCAAATCCACGGATTTGGTGAAGTCGGTCAGTAGATGCATGAGGTCTTGCAAGGCGTCAACAACATCTTGGGTCTGCTGGAACATCGGAGCCCTCGCCTCGTTCAGCTCAAATATCTGCTTCAGAACATGTGCATGGCTATCTCGATATCTTTGCAATGTTGCTATACAATCATCGCGAACGGCGTCCACGGCGACTGCCTCTGGCTGGTCGTCATCATTTTCTCTGTCTTCCTGCTTTTGTCTTTGCCTTGCTACATCACGGTACGAGGTCTTTGAGCTCGATGCCGGGCGGTTGGGGTCTCCGCCAGCCTGGTCTTCCGTGAACCTTGACGGGTAGGACCATTTGTGCTCACGGCGGTGCCCCAATAACCGTGACGGGCGATTGGGGGAAGATTCATCCCTGAAAATTGAATTATCAGTGTTCCGACCCGACGTAGACACAGGCTAGATTGAATTGGGTGCTGACGTTTTAGGAGCAGGTTTGGACAATTGAAAAAGCCGCTTCAACTGCCGCCCACCTGACAGGAAATTCAGTGCAGAATGCATTCATGCTGTGAATCCCGGCTTCAAGCAAGGCGAGCGAGGTGCAATAACGAGATGAGGCTGAAGCACGGTGCCGTCGATCGGGGGGGGGGAGGGGGGAGCCGGCCCTTACTTGTATCGGAGGGGGGGAAGAAACATAACAGCAGCAGCCGCAGCCTTTGTGCTGTCCATGCAGGTGTGACTGGTCCTAGGCAGGCCGTCCATTTACCTAGTTAGGGGCAAGAGACTCTGGGGGGGGGGGAAGGCGTTATGCAGAAGGTGCTTTGCTGCCGTCTAGGTTGATGCCGCAACGGACTGGCAGTTGATAGCCAGGGTATCATGCAGATAAGACCACCTGAAGGTCACTGGGGGTCACCTTCCCTGCGCTTAGGGTGAGTGGTCCCAAGTACCTACCCCGGGCACCAAGCTAGGCATCGAGCTAAGGAGGAAGGGCGGGAACAACGGGAAGGTGGAGGCAGAACAACAAGGACGTCTTGTCAAATTCCCCTTGTCCTTACAACTCCTGATACAGGCCCAATACCATGACCCAATACACCACTTGACCACTATTACCACTTACTACCACTACTACCACCACTACCACCACTACCACCACTACCACCACTACCACCGCTACCACCACCAAGATGCCTCAGGCTTCTCGACTCTCTCGACGCTCGCACTAGCTCCTCACGCTTATCGAGCCGGCCAAATGAAAAGGCTGCCTCCACGCAGGCATGGCTTAACCGACTGCATTCTTCACTCCAGTCGGTTCGACTTCTCCAAATGCATTGCAGCTCTGGTTTCTGCAGGATATGCCACTACTCGCCCACATTATGCTCCTCACTGGACTGGCCTGGACTGGCCCAGAGGGCTCAGGATAACTCCTGTCCTGATGACCTGGTATATCTTGGGCGTGGAGCCCCCCCTTTCCTCCAGCACCCGTTCCTGGCCTGAAGGTATTTTGATTGCAAACCATTCTGCCGTCTGTTTGATTTGGCGATGTGATCCGTCATGCCCGACCAGCCCAAGTCCTTGCCCATACGAGGCGACAGACGTGGTAATGGTCGAACTCCTGGTAAGAGCCGGCACCGACAGCAAGAGAGGCGTCTGCTAACGCCAGGAAGCACAAACCAACGAGGGTTCAGTGAGCCATAACCAGGGTTCCGAAGAGGCACGCCTGTAAGTTCTGCTCACATAAAGTGATTTGATGCTCTCAGATTTCAATCTCATGCTTGCAGTGATGCTCCTCGATCTACGCCACGGGTCGACCCCCAACGGGTGCAATCGCGACGCGCCGTTGACGATCGACGTCAAAACTCCGCAATTGCGGCCAATCCAATATTTCCTCGAGAGGGGTGAGCTCTGTGAGGAATTCGTTGCGTTTGATTGCTGACCCCGATTACAGAATTCCACGGAGCTATCAAATTGCTCCTGGTCAAGAACAACAGAACTCTCGGGTTTCCGCATCAGGGGCGTTGATGTTTAACAGCACTCTAGACTTGACGCTTCGGGCTTTCGCAAATATTCCTCGGGGTGATTACGGAAATGTGGCGGCATATCTTCGTGCGAATCCCTCAATTATCAGGGCAAATCCTCAGGATCTTCGGAGGGAAGCCATTCATGCGTATCAGTATGCCAGCCGCGGCTCCGAGATCCAATATAGCGGCAAGATGATGTACGGTGATAGTTGCATCCAGCAATATCTGATCCTCAAGCGACTGCAACAATTGATACAGAAACTCGTCGAACGACGACAAACAAGAAGAGGTCCGACTGAAGGGCTGGATGACCTTATCAAGAGCTATTTCGACCAGCTGCTTGACAAAACTTCCTCGTCGAGAAAACAGCTTTATGAAGAATTCAACGAAGCGTGCGCAAATGCTAAGAGGTCTGTGCAGTCTACCAATCCAAATCCTCACCCAAACGCCCCGCGGGCCCAACCAGCGCAGCCTGGTGCCCACGCCAGGCCACCTCCTAGCCAGGGTCAGCGACATTCAGTTTCAGGACGGCCCCCACCAGAAAGCCCACTCGTGGACCCTAATGAGAGTGCTACCGGACTAGACTCCAGGTACATTGTGAGACCATCGAGCTATTACCAAGCGGGGCGCGTGTTTGCCATTCTCTGGCATGAACCCTTCAACGACTCTCAGGGCAACACGTACTTGAGCGACAATGTGAGCACTGGGCTCTATGGAGAACGCATTTACAGCTCAATCCGCAGGATGGTCGTCGTCCGACAGGACCATGGTTGCAGTGTTTGTATCCAAATAAATACCTACGGTAAACGAGGATTGGGGAAGTTCAAAACATCTCAAAGGGATATCGATGCCCATTCGATAATCCATATGGACGACACAACACCCCGTCAGCTGCCAGGTGAGCCCATGTCGGACAAAAGACCCATAGCTGTCAGGAAAGCAAGCCCAGATCAGCAACTGAATCCGTGGAGCCGTCTCTGCTACTCCCAGCCACACACTGTGCAACATACAGTGAAAGCCCTGGACGTCGGCTGGGTAGTTAAAGAGAGTTTGCCCTATCTGCTGTCCTATTTCCAGAAAGTGAACGCACTCCCTTAGGGACTTGGGACGTCTCGAAAGCACCATCCTCGCAGGAATCTCCATTGAGAAATACGTTACTCACCCCTACCCCAGACCAAATCACCGTCTACTGTTCAACGCCATTTACGTTTCCGGCTCCAATCTCGGATACCATCCAAGCTATCACAGCTTTCGTAGGACTTGATTTTGAGAAATTCTTTACCAAACTGGGTTATTTTAGCGTACGAGGGATTGCTGTTTTTTCCCCCTGGAATCCATATGAGCATGACAGCGAGATTTCCCATACTTGGGTGTCTGCCAAAGATGACGGGTCTTTCCTACATTCGAATGATGCTATTTTGCCGTATGTTCCAGTTGGTTGTTGGTGGAATCACAGATTGGAAACTCTCTGTTCTGCTATCTACAGCGAATGGATCCTTTTAGTTCAGCTTGCTGCAGGCTGCTACGAATTCACGATATACACATCTCCTAGCAACATTGAAGGCGCACTCCATAATAGAGGATGCGGACCCGAGGACATTCATGCCTCAAGGGGGCGCAGTTGATCCTCTGCGTCAGCTTCTCCCCGTCCCCATCCTCCTCCTGACGTCTCTCGCTGCAATGCCTCGGTTGAACCCGGTGCCCCTTTAACCGCAGAGCCTCACAGCGGGGTCGGCAGATAGGAAACCGACTGATCAACACCAGCGGAGAGGTCATGAGAGGCATAGGCCCAGCATGGAGTAGTCCTGACGAAATCAGAGACTAACTAGTTGCCGCCAATGCATACTACAAGCGCAGCTGTTCCGAACAATAGCGAATTGTCGAGGGGCTTGCGATAGCCTAAGGTCCAGCTGACCTAGATCGTTCGAATGCCTGGTGGCTTGGTCCTTTAGACGGCAAAATGGCTTGCGTTGCGCTGGCATGTGGCACGAACTGGAGTTCGTCAGTTTGCAGCCCCTGCTCATTCCCCTCTGTCCTTTGCGCATCGCTTCCGGAACGAACTGGATCACCCCAATAATCTGGTGCTAATTCGAAGCTCTCCCGTTCGGGACGGCTTGAGACGGGCTCGGCCTACGTACAATGTCCCATAAAGCCATGGCACCAGAATGTCCTTCAGGGGATCCAAGTGGTGCGACAGGATGACTGGCAAGGATTATGTACTCATGTTGCATGTCCCAGGACCTGACGAGGAATACGAGAACTCAAGGTTGTTGCAGACAAGGGCCTCCATGTTCCCAGAGTGTGTCGAGCACTAGCAATTTCGCTACTGGTGCCCTCATCGCTGCATCTTTCTCTATTCTATGGCATATCGACGAGAGCTTTGCCCAACCTTCGTGCGAGGTTGCAACTTAGGCAAATTCCCCCGAGCACCCGCAGGGAATTGGAGTTCCGCGCCTTTATTGGTGCTTTGTAAAGGGGGGAGGTTGTGCATTCATTATCTTCAGCCGCATGGCTTCTCACAAGGAAGAGAGGAGAGCCACCTACACCATCGCCAGCCTGAACCCTGCTTTTCGCCTGCTTCTGTCTGATTCATTATTGATGCGCTACTCGTCGAGTGCCGTTCTTAGTCGGACGACGATGTCCCTCGCCTCGTAGCTTTTCATTGCTGTCGTTCAGAATGGATCTATCTTCTCCACCCGTGGCACCCGCCTCAACTAATATTTACGAGGATCACCGTCCTGAGCCATCGGCCAGACGCCGGGCGGCCTGGTGGTGATCCTTCGATAAAGCCAGGCCCATCCCGCAGTTCTGAGGCCAAGGCGGATCTACGGAGTAAATTGGGCCCGAATGAACCTGCAGGAATCGCCGAAATGGGCATATTAGTTGAGAGAAGGGGGGGCGGGAAGGCCTTGCAAGCACTGCCTGGCAAAACAGAAAGTCGATTCCTTGAAACCGGGAAGAATGTGTAGCACCTTGCACCTTGTGGGCGTGCGGCACTTTTGTTCCCTGTCGGCTCCTGTGTCGGGTCGTGGCGATGCTCGTTATATGTAACAACGGGCTTAGAAAATGCTAGTAATGACCAATGTATTTTTCTTTCTCGTTTTCTTTTTAGACGCTGTGCTTCCTTCGGATGCGGAAAACCAGAAAAGAAATAACTACCACAAAACGCATCTTTGACCCCCACGCTACCCAATTCAAGCAAATCGACTTGCTTCCAGCCCTACCTATGCAGTGGAAGTATTCATGTGGATGGCTCGTCTCTACAAGCAGTGACCATCTTCCACAAATTCCATGGCTGTGGGTGCGGGTCTGGCCAAATCTATTGGCCAGCCTCACGGCGAGACATCCGTGAAAATGAGGCTGTGCGTCTGAACCATTCGCTCTCAATCGGGCCTGCATCGCGTTTCTCGACATGGGTGCTTCTTGCTCGGCACCATGCCTACGCCGGAATATGCACGCCTTCATATCTTGACTGCAGCGGGTTCTGCAAGTCCTGCTTGCCTCCGTGGATGCTGCATATCAAGAAATCTGCATATTGGTCGCCTATGCCGTTCGAGGTCCGAGCCGTCAGCTGCTACAGTCCCCGGTCGCACAACATCCAACCAACCCAGCCTGGGGTTCAATCACCCAACCATACTGTCCACAGAGCGGCTCGAGACTCCCCTATGGTGAGACAGCAGTGTGAATCTTCTGAAATAGTCTGGAGATTGAGCGATTTCGTGGCAATGGTTAGAAGGCATCATTCGTGGCGGTATCACCTGAGTAGTCAGGTCATCGACAGCGACTGCTTGGGACTTCGTAGATTGCCCAAGTTGCCTTATGGGTCGAACAGGCTACCCCCTGAGTCTCATTGTCTGACATGTCTCTTTCAACGCTTCCCTAAATGGGAACTCGCACGTGGCTTAGGGTTCACTGGACAACCATTTGGTGCTTTTTGCATGGCAAGGCTGGAGTCTCCTGGAGACGGCCTGGTGCCAAACGACAGCTTCGCCAGAATTGAATCCGAAAAGACAGGCCGAGCAATGATAGGAACGGTCCAGAAATTGGGGAATTGGATGGAAGACGGAGCACCTTTGAGTTCAGAAGCACAGATAGACCCAAAACTCACGCAGGACGCGTCAAGGATGTAGAGTAATATTACGATAGCAAATTAATGAGACCGGCACTCAAGGTTGCGCGTCTATCCAAGGGGTGACATCATCTTTTGAAGCAGCGAACATACTCCGCGGACGGGTATATTCGTCATCTGGAGCTCTTCGTCGTTCGTGCGGTTCAGTCTAACCGTGAGACTTTTGAGTGTTGGCAGTCGTGTCAGCGTTGGTCCCTCTGGAAAACCTTTGACTGGATATATTCTTCGTTCGAGACTTTGTGGATGTCTCCTCTTCAAACCAAATATCGAGGGGAAGATTGCTTGGATCTATTTCCAGAGCTTTATCGCTTTTTCTGCCAATCTCTTCAACCGTTTTGAGCAAGTGTTGCTGCTCTTGAGGTGACCGCCGCAGCTGATACAGGAGGTAGGCATTAACGAGTGTTTTTGATCTGACCGGATTGTCTTTTGTCGCGCCTTCGAGAATCTGGGACAAACCATTTCCTTGGACGTCCGACTGAAATTGAGACCCCAGTTCGCTGTCTCCCAATTTCTCACGTTCGATATCGCTCTGTCCAGCGACCGTCTGCTCCAGTTCCGAAGGTGGACGAAGGTGTTCTTCGGAAATGCTCACCTTCCTCTCTGGGAGTTCGTCATGAAGCCTGGCCAACTCCTCTTCAGCTCGCCCTAGTTCAAGTAATGCTTCATTCCGCCTGGACTCGAGGTCTTCTAGGATGTTCGATTGTTCGTCCGCTTCGGACATCATCATCTGCTCCACATCCAGATCCATCAAGGTCTCCCTCAACAGATCCACATCGCCTTTCTTAGAGAGATAACGTCGAGCCTCGGATGTCTGATCAAGTCGAATGTCATCCGTGGAAAGAATGGACTCTTCTGTATCAGAGCCCTCGGATTGGACAATGAGCCCTTGGTCCTCAAGGATTTTGAATGAAGATTCTGCTGCAGAGCCAAATATTTTTAAACCTTGGCTGCGAATGTGGGAACATTGCTGAATCAAGTTTTTATCCTTCTCCTGCAGTTTCGTTTCGACTCGCTGCAATCCCAACAAAATGTCCCGAAGGTCTCGCAAATTGTTACCGCCTGTAGAAGCTAATATGCTTTCAGCTTCTCGTAAGGCAATTTCCCTCTGTCGAACGCCTTCTCGCCTAAGGTCATCAGCGGTTATGAGACCACTAGTGAAGGACCCAACGGTACTGTTAAGTTGATTCCATAGATTACGCAAAGCCAACGAACGACCGGTCGATTCTGGTGCGTTGGAATGAGGAGCAGGCTCAACGTCTGATGGCGAGACCTGAGCTATCAAGCTGTGGTGTTCGCTGGCACCTCGGCCCACATCGCTATTATGCAGAGGCACTGGCTCTGCAGTTTCAGCCGCATCTCCTAGAGGTCCAGTCCCTCCTAGAGTCACATCCTTCACAACACCGTGATTTTCCATTCTCTTTTCCGCTTCGGTAGAATGTCGCTTGGAGTCCCCGGCGTCGACATTTGCCCCAACGAGCGGACGAGCTTCGTGTATGCATGAGACATTTTGAGGTCCAGTTCCTGATTGTGGGAGGTTGGACGATGCTGCCGGATTCAATACCAGACTGTCAATGTGTCAATGCAATGCAAGGGAGTGTCGGCACTGTGCGACCTTGCTTACCCGACCTGCTGTTTGCTTCCCGCCGTCTTATCCCTGAACCAGGAGGGGAGAAAGTTCCAGGGGGAAAAGATCATTCCCAAAGATTCTTGAAGGTGGATTCATGTTGGCGAGAGTCCCCAACCCGAAGGGAGGGCCATACGTCCAGTATAAAAAGAATGGTGGGGGAAGTGAGGCAGCGCATCTAAGGACGAGAGTGCATGACCATCGAATGGGCGAGTCGGTAGGGGTACATTACGGGCAGTGGTAGGCGCACCAAGGGGGAGAGGGAGGCGGTCCGGTCCCGGGATTGAAGTCACTAGCCTTAGGGCCGGCATAACGCGGCTGAGCAATTTTACCCGGTACAGGCTTATTACAGTAATGGGTACGGCGCTGTGTGTACCGGGTAAGTAACGTACCTAGGTAAGATACTCCGTCCATATAAGGTAACGAGACGCTACAACGAGCGGCTCGTATCATTAGCCGTTTGGACTTCATCCCCCGGAGTTAACTCCATCCCTATACAAGTTCGAGGTCGGGGCATATGTAGGTATGTACTCGTATGTACTCGCCTTATTCCTTGCTCCCCCTTGTCGGCGCCCTGGCCACCCCTTCGGGTCGGCAATTCTCTCGCCCTATTATTTCAAACTTCTGCTGGATCGGGTACGCGAGACGTGTTCGTCGCTTGGGACCTCTTTGCTCGTCTAGATACTCCTTAGCACTCCTCACAACCCCGCCTAGCTTCCGTACCCTCCAATGACTCAGCTCTACAATGCAGGCGTCTGAAGAGTTCACTGGAGGATACGCTCCATTACAGCGCTCCAGACAGGGACGCTCTCTAGCAGGACATTGCACCAAGAGCCTCACCTGGACAAATGAAGAGCTGCGGTGGTTCTCGGATAGCCCCTCTCATCGTGTATAAGACGACCCAACGATGGCGTTTCAGCTACAGGATACTTCTCCTCCAACTTGTAGGCTTCTGCAAGTGCCCTCGTGCGTCTCCATTACTGCAAGCCACTCACCTAGCATATCAGGCTGCCTTTGCCCCTAAACGCAGTCAAATCAGCGTGTTCGTTGAAGGGGACGAACTCTCTAGGTCCCTGACTTCCACAACCCCGCTCGCTAGGCCCTGCCAGAAGCTATCTCGAAGCCTAAAGCCTCATTGAGTACCGGATCAAGATAATAGTTTCTTTGTCTGTCCACGTAAAAGATGCCTGTTCGACAGCAATCCAAGCGGGGAGGACGTCAACAAGGTCATCCCGCAAAAGATGAACATGTGGCTTCATGGCCGAAAGATGACAGCACGGGAGTAGGCCCCGAGGCAGGCAATCCCAAGTCGCTTCAAGATGTTGAGGGGAAAGAACCGAAGACCTACGCGAAGGTTAAGGGTTTAGGTCGAGGTCGCCATGGCGAGATAGATAGCCGAGGAGGTGATTATCAAGAGGGTCCTGTCTTTTCAAGAAATACGAATGTCACATCGTCCTCAGCCGACAATCTGAAAAAAGGTGTGAGCAGCGATTGTTTCTATTTGGACGATGACGAGATGTGGCATGCTATCTGTGTCTCAACATTCAATCAGCGTGGAGACACAAAATTGCTTGCTGACACACTTCGCCGAAAACTGTCTGTGATAAAAGACTACCAGTTCTTTCTAGAAGCAGTGAGGTGCGAAACTCTGGGGGAGCCCAACCTTCGAGACACCTGCATTCGGCTTTACCTCTTGGTTAAGAGCTGCGGCCATGCTCCACCAGGATCTCACGTCGACAAGGCTCACTTTCACGAGCTCTCTGCAGAGTATCTCAGCGAGAGCAATGAGGAAATCGCCCAAATTGCCAGCCAGTTTGAAAGAATGCCTAAACGACAGGTGTCTGGAGATGAAAGGGTCGAAAGAGAATTGTCTGTATCACAAATTTCATATCCGGTGCAAACCTGGTCTCCCCAAAAGAAGAATAACAAAATACCATTGCGACCGTCCTTCGGGGAGAGTACACGGAGTCGACCGCAAAGTCATGGCACAAAGGATGAGCTAGACCTCGGCTATCACAAAAAGGACAGCAAATGGTATACCGTTGGCAGGGTTTTCACAATGTTGTGGCATGCCAATGCCACCGGCGTCGGACACACAGAGGACACGGGCTTTACAAGCCTTGGCCCATACAACCAAAAGATCTATAGCCAAATCCGCCGTTTCGCCGTCATCAAACAGGGCCATGGGTTCTCGTGGGCAATACCCATCAATACATATCACGGGAAGGGCATTAGCAGGGACAGCTTTGACGAAGAGGATCGTCAAGCACACGCCATCATTTACATGGAGGATACCAAGCCAGAAAGCCTTCCTGGGGAGTCTGTCATGTTTAAAAACCCGATCATGGTCGATAAAACAAGCGAAGACAAGAAGTTAAACCCTGCAAGTCGCATCCGGTTCGACAAAGTCTTCACCATTGAACATAACGTCAGGGTCAAGAACGTCGGCAAAATATCAGCTGCGTCGATGCCTTATTTTCGTCTCTACTGGCAAGAGCAGCTGGCAGAATTTCTGAAGACGCAAGCGACCATTTGATTTTATGTGAGCGAAAACCTGTGTCCGTCGATCTATATACGTTTCTGCTGCTCCTGGTGGTGACACCTTCAGCAGCAGGGTGTCAGTCTCATCGAAAGGCGCTCCGACAGTTGGACGCCGTCCACAATGCTGCGGGAGCAGCATGACTTGTGGACGGCATTGTGTGAGTCGCTGAATATGCGTCAGTTGGGTCTCGTTCGTGTGGCCACCCACCCTATCCCACTTTGTTTTGACCGTGGAAATTGGTGAAGATGGAAATCAAACCTGGACGTCTGCCCCCTTTTCTTCAGAGCCTCGTGCATTACAGATTGTCATTGGTATACTGTTTGAGGAATGGTCGCTGCCTTTTTTTTCTACTTATACTCCGACTAGTCAGAGTGTATTTACTGTAACCTTCAGCTGTATCTGTCATGACATAACGACTTGCTTTAGCAGTAACGCCAAAACATTGCCCGGTGGGACTACGGATTTTCCGCCTTTCCCATACGGCAAAATCGCTGCGCGGGTCTGGCGACATTCAATATCAGCCTCCACATTAAGGCAATATTTCCATTTCCCAAACCTTCCTAAAATGCTTTAGGCTCTCTCTCAGCCTCGCAGCCTCCTCCTTTACGTCTTGGCGGTTGATCATCTGAGAAACTCGTTGCGTCCTGACCTCCAAAAATGCTAGATCCCAGCCTCATCTTCAGCCTACTTTACTCTGTCTTTGTACATGCCAACATGTTGATTGACCCTCAATCTATGGAAGTATTGACACAAGAGATGTGGCCGGACTAATCAAAAGCAATGATATTGATACCGTGGGGGGCACCATTGCCCTTCCGGTAAGACGCAATTTCCCTCAAGAAGAAACCAATTTTCGACCTTGTCTTCCGATTCCCTCCCTGATCGTCACTCAACACAAGTACAAGTTACTCTCTCTCTACGTGGCTTGGAATTTATTGCCTTCGGGCCGCAAGGACCTCGACTCAAGCCAGGGTCGATGTACTGACATCCCACGGCGTGACACTGTACGAGGGCGTCCAACTCTGCACATTGCGTACGTGGATCGATCCTTTTCCGGAGGCGGGTGGATGGCACATCGTGCTGTTCAATTCGATCATTCCTAGTTATGGAAGGCAGATATGGCGGCGACTAAAAGAGCGGCTGAAAGCGGCCCTTCCGCCCCCGACAACAGCGCAAAGAGCTGGGGCGAGAACAAGCACCTCCGCCGTGACAGGGCTGGCTCGATACCAGTACCGATGACTCAGTATTCAATCAACACCCAAATATGGACACTTCCGAGTGACGAACTACGGAAAAGCTCTAATTATCGCAGGTCATTTCAACAATGCAACGCCGTCAATGTCGGTCGAAGGAAACCAGGCAATCCGTAACGGTCCCTGTGAACAGTGACGGAGAGAACCAACCATTGACCGCCTTATGCGAGGCAAAAGCAATATCAAGAATGCGCCTTTCGGGGGGAAGCGGAACCTGCATGTCGTTGTCAGGTTGGACTCCGCTCTACATTCACGGAAACTGTCACTCGTGCTTTCAAAGCTACCAGTCAAAAACGCCATAGATGGGGAGGACGAGTTATGATTTGCACCATTGAGCATATGCCCGTGTCCGAAAATCACCAGCGTGCGAATGATAGGTCAATATCGGCGGAACTCTTTTTACGCATTTTTCATCCGGCTTTCCAGTATCTAGCAGCAGCCGCGAGAGGCAGACAAGTTTCCCACGGTTAGCTTATATCCATCTCGTCATTGACAGAATGTACCCTATAATTCAATTTCTACTCTGCATTTGGGATCCTGCGATCTAGTAAGTTCGTTCGATTCTAGTGTGCGAAGTGGGAAGCAATAAAAAACCAACCGAAAGCTTGGCCCGGGAGAGAAGCACGGCATATCCGACGGGTCATAGGTTCTGACTGGATCTAATTTGGCGGTGAGCAGTGTCGCATTGGATTGCTGCCCAAAATGAAGCGAAAAGGTTGACGGCACACTCTTGGACAGCAGCCAATATACTCTTCGCTTGAGAGGACTTTTGCGGAGGACGAACAGGAATTGCGCCTCGAGATAAACAGCTTTTGACCGTGCTTTGACGTCGCCCCGTATCCAGCATCGAAGAGAGGAACATGCACTAATGCCTCCTTGTGTTTGACCACGTGTCATATACACAGCGTTGATGAGGAATGAGACTGTCGTGTACAGGTCGACAGAGCATCATTCGGCGCAGTCCCAGCATCGGATCCAACGAGGTAACAAAGAACCGATATCGCAATTCGGCCAGGATACACTCTAACCAGGCTAACCCACAAGTGATAAAGTATTGGTCATATTACCGCCATGGATTCAGGGAAGAATGAATGTGCACCGTTCCAGCGCCTTGCTGAAGATGAGACCGAAGTTGCTCATGCTGACTGTATCGGATGGGCCTAGTATTTCAGGACTGCTGTCACCATTTTCGAGCCTTGGATCCTGTTTCACGCCGACCTCGCCGTGGCCTGTTCCTTGAATGACTTGTCACTCTGAGATGCCAGGAGCAAATATCCGGACTAGGCTTCCATTGTCGAGCAAAAGCAAGTTTCTGGCTGTCCAGTAAGGTCGACAATTATCTTGAGTCTGTTTCTCGCAGAGGGCGATCTAGTTGGGCTCGAAGGTTCAGCTATGTGGCTCTCGTCCCTCTCAATCTGCAGGCTGGCAGGTGTTGCTTCTGTCATGATGTCATTGACTCGGTCTCGAACACATCGATTTGTTGCTTTTGATCATGCAGAGCCCCTAAGAACGTCTTGATACTGCCAAAGGAAAATTTCCCTGAAGCAGTCTAAAGATGTTGCAAACGCTCCAATGCTCGCAGGAGACGGGATTTCTTCATACCTTTTGGTTTTTACCAAGTCAATCGAGGCATTCGAGCAGGCACTTTCTTCGAGGGGTTAGGGTTTCCTGACAAGGCTCAGGATAGGGGTGCTAGTAAGGCCGTAGAGTGCAAAAAGAACGTTTACAAGGCTGAGGACACTGTAAAAAGGCAAACACCACAAAACTCAGCCTGGAGGGAAATAATATCTTCACCAGTCATGCCTTGTTATCCAAGACTCTGGACTCTGGCTCTCAGCTGAGGCACATATGGAGTCTGACTGGGCAAATAGGGTCCTTCACGAAACCCTTCGAATTCAGCAGGCAATCACAGAATTGACCAACGGATCGAGGGGAAAACAGACAAAGACCTCTTTGAGATCCCGTATACTAGTTCCCCTGGCCCATTCTGGGACACCAATTGGCAATGAAATCAGCGAGGACCTCGCGGTCCGAAGCAGCTCAGCCTCCGAATGTATCAACTCTGGCAGGGTTTATCCACAGGGGATACGAGGGTCATCACATGGCCTCAATGATACTCTTCGTCCATTTTCGCGCCTACGGCAGCACGTCTCAGAAACCTGTCGTCTAGTGCGGTGTCACAATGCTAACCCCGAACGAGCAGTCTGCCTTGGGATTTCATTCGCGATCCCCTATGTTTCTTTCAAAAATGGCACATGATATCTCGCGAGGGGGGGAGGGGCCTTGTGCGGCAGACAGGCTGGATTTTGCATAGGCCGAGTGACACGAGTGTTGGTGACGGTAGCGCCTTGGTCGAACGCTGAAGTGACCACCAGGCCAGAGAATTATTGTTCATAGGTGGACACGAGGAGAGCGCGGTCTGATAGGGGCTGGATCTGGTCGGGGGACAAGTTCAGCCTGTACGCAATCTCGTAAGCTGTAATGGCCTGTCAAGGTAATTTTCATCGTGTCCCTCAATCCACGCCTACATAGGTCTTGCTAGAGGAGGCTGCGACTGGGGGCCCGTAATGTGTTGGATTTTATTATACCGAGGACAGAACGCGCAAGAAGAGCTGTCTAGACGCAAGAGTGACTCCGGACTCCGCCCAGAACAATAGTACATACCCGAGAATCTAGGGAGGATAGTCTTTACGTGCTGGACCCCACAATCAGCCTCCTCGTCCCAGAATGCCCTTCTATACCCAGATCATCCTCAGGCGGGCCTCGAATTTGTGGGGTGTTGCCAGACCGAATGGCAGAGAATCTCGTGTGCCTGGTAATAAGCCGGTAAAGTCAAGCTGAATCAAGCGAATGGGCACGGACCAAACAGAAAGAGATGATGCTGGGGGATCAACTACGAGGATATACGAGGTAAACGAGGCCAAGGAAACGAAAACAACAACTTAACCATGGAGTACGAGGTAGCTTGGTCTATGGCAAGCCACGACCAATCGGCCAATTGGCCACTGCTCCCGGTCGATGCACGATGTCCTACAAGTATATGAGCCGCAAACATGTAACCTGATTGTGGAGGGAGTGATGAGGCACGGAGGATAATTTGTCTACAGTAGAGAGAAAGGCAGAGAAAGGCAGAGAAAGGCGGCATGCGGCATGCGGCATGGCTTGTCGATGGCCCCAGGGCTTGGTCCCGGGAGGAGCGACATCCGAAGCACCTACAACAACCACAGCCCCGCCCGTCCCGAGCCCCCTACACCCGCTCCACCCCCCTGCTAATTGCAAACCTCCACAGGCGCTGAGCCACTGACACGAGCCGCCCGCCTACAATACGTAACTATCAGTAATTAAATGGCCCAGGCTTGAACAGGTTGGCCCAGCCCTCATGCGGACGCCCACCTAGCCCGTAAAGGTTTCAATAATTGAACTCTTTTGGTCCAACAGCTCGTCTTTGCACACGGCGACTGCGCTGCTGTCTCTTATCAATTGGACTGTCTCAGCCAAATTCGTCGT
Source organism: Cladophialophora psammophila CBS 110553 (assembly GCF_000585535.1). Taxonomy (NCBI): domain Eukaryota; kingdom Fungi; phylum Ascomycota; class Eurotiomycetes; order Chaetothyriales; family Herpotrichiellaceae; genus Cladophialophora; species Cladophialophora psammophila. The sequence goes on along the minus strand of NW_006912940.1, from coordinate 135,086 downwards.
TTCTACAAGTATTACATACCATCACTGCGTCTACTTCTACCCTGTACCGAGCACACCCTACAGTCCTCTGGTCACTGGCACAACCTTCACCAGCTGCAGTCTCCGTCACATGCACTAATCACACGGCATAGCGTCAGGCGCGTGCTCCATCCCACATACTGGAACCAAAGAGTGTGCAAATTGTTCAAGCGCAGAATCTGTTCTCAGAAGGCTTCCCATGGTGGTTGATAGCATTTTTGCCGAGCGATGTTTCTACCGCAGAAATACTGTATCTGAGACTGAGAGCTGTGCACCAGGGCTCAAGACACCCAACACCGTTCTTCCACTTACAAGCTTCCAGGGAAGCAGGACAGAGTGGCCATTCCAAGACTGCAAAGACCGCTCAGACCGCTCGAACCTATGAGGACCGACTCTTGTTCATGCAAACTGATTGGGGGATGCGTTCTTCTCCCGGATATCTCGTCTACTCCTGGGGCTGTCTTTGGATGACGGGGCAATACCGCTGGCTCAATCTCGGCCAAAGTGATGGCCGCCACGGGTGGTTAGTTGGTCGGACAGTCGGGTGTTTCCTCACATTTCGGAGGCTCGATATCACACCATCAGATTCCGATACCAGTCGCGAGGGCGTTGTCCAGCTAGGTCCTGGGCAATGATATCGTGATATTCTTCGATACTAAGCCATCTGCGAGCAGAATAGCAAATAGACAAACAAGGCGTGAGGCACTCACGGCTTCACAAGTTCTTGCAGGCATCTTTTGGAGGTCTGTAGGTCTGAACAACCGCCCTGCTAGCTTGGTGTCCTGTACAAAGCAGAATCGCACGGCATTCTTGTATTTGACGTTGGCACTTTTGCGGACGAGGCTCAGTAGCTCTTGGAGCCACTCCAGTTTAATGTCAACCCCAAGAAGGAACTGCCATTCGCACCATTGGGGATGAGGTTGGTGCTCAGCAAGCAAGCTGATTGGTTTCGCAATTGCAAGCTCGGAAAGAGCCAGTTCAAGTAGTAAAAATGAGCGATCTGCCAAATCAGGATCAAAACATGCGTTCGACAGCATCATATGAGTGTGTCCATCCTTGAATACACATACTTCCTCGTCATTATCCATGGGTGTATGCCGTAAACCGCAAGTACAGAGGCCATGAACCCAGGGCGTGCCATGCAACAACACAACGGAGTTCCCTAGCGCTAATGCTGTTCTGATTCTGATAAGTTCGAGGGCTTTTCTCGCCGTGACATTGCCGTTATAAGATTCCCAAAGGTGCTTCTTCATTGATAGAAGGTTATTGACGTTGTAAGATGTGTCAAGTTGCGTGCCAATGCATAGCATAGCCTGAAAGCTATCTTAGGATGTGGTGGATCCTCATATCTCTGTGTCAGGCCCGTAGCTGGAGCCCGGACCGTTCGCCACCAGTGATCTGATTGTTGAAGAAGGTCCAACGGGGTTTCAATAGGTAGGTCATCGCTCATCTTACGGGCGTCCGGATCCTGAGGCCATTCATCATAATGCTTTGCAGCCTGTTGTTCTCAAGTCGTATGTTTTCTAGGCGTCTTTTGATGTCCTGATAAGCATTTCTCCCCAAGAAGCCTTCGAAATCAGCTTCGTGCAGCTGAGGCGGAGACCATATACGCTTCCAATGGTCCTAGCGTAAGCGAGTCGTTTCCGACTTCGTTGGATGGAAAATAAGCTGGTCTTTGCAATCTTTGAAGTGACTTACTTTTGTGTTAAGGTTATCAATTGAGCTGACCAGAAAACTGAGTAACCCAGTCGTGGTCCCCACATAGTCAAATGATGGACAGCGGGTCAAACGGCATGGTTTCAGGGATGGTGGATACGCCAGAAGTACGGAGCATTGGGCTTTATCGGCACCAGGTCTGCGTTGACCCAAAAATCATGAGATAGAGAACTGGCCTGCTGACCTCGTACTTGTTCATGAATTTCCTTGCGACCCAACTTGACCCCGCAAATGTGGCAGACCTCCTTGCCGTGGCATCCCAACTCCTCGATTGCTTTCATACCGCTTGATCCTCCCCTATGTATTGCCATGGTATGTATTAACTACCACAATCCAGATCGACAACAACCATAGCGATGGGGGATGGTTGGGCCTGAGTCGATAGTCCATCGTCTAAGGTACACAGCGCTGTATCGGCGAATGCCAGTCACTTCGACGAGCGGAGTTTAGATCACGAAAGATTCGCCCCTTCAGAGGTTTATCAGCACATTATTCACCGCCTGGATGAATTTCTCTACAAGGAGCGCTCCGGCTTACTTGATAAAACGACCTCTATTGCGTTACATGATGCATACATCCATCTAAAAGCATGGGCTTCAGATATCGAGTTGGAGAAGACACAAATCCCGACACACATCAGTCTACACAACCACAGTCTTGCAAAGCTTGTCTTAGGCCACCTGCTAGAGCTAAGGAGGGTCTTAGATCAATTGAGCTGGACTGAGATGCTGGGATCAAAGGGAAATATCAGGTAAGTGTTTCACGAGGAGCATAGAAATCATCCTTGTGGTGAAGGCAAGATGTGTCGTCTCCAACTGACCTGTTGATCTGTAGAGAAAATCTGAACCTAACGGCTCTGGAAGACAAACTTGAGAATCTTTCCGACCTTGCTGAACTTCTGACAGCGTATTGGGATAGAGTATCTATTCAGGCCTCTGTCTTCGAAGAATCCGGGTTGCACGAGCGCCCACATCTGGCGCCATCAGTCAACCTCTCCTCGCAGGATTCGAATCCTATAAGGAGTCTTTCTATTAGCGCCGACTCCATCAATAACCCAGGGGCATCTCACCGTAACGACACTCTGTCTAGTAAGTCGAGAAATTCGAATAAGAAAGAGCTAACATACATATCAGCGAACTTCGCAGTTTATGAGAGCCATCAACTTTCAGACCGATGGCGCAACACGACGGCTAGGAGTCCCGAGTCAATTCAAGACGTCGAGGGGACAGAACAAAAAGGCCCGTCCAGAGGATAAGGGCTTAGCTGGAGGCCGTTATGGTAAGAGCGAAAGCATAGGAGGTGTTTATCAAGAGAATGATGGTTTTTCGGGAAGTACGTATGTCGGATTGCCATCAGCCGAAGATCTGAAAGAAGATATGAGCAGCGTCAGAAACACACCGCGAACCAATGATCATGAACCACCTGAAGCGCAGAGAGGCGCCTATCGCCTTCGCTCTAAAGGAGGATTTACCTGCGAGGAAGCGGAAGAGAGTCTCGACCAGTCCGTGACGGAATCGATGCTGTTCCTGATCCTGTCAGGAACAATGTACTAATCCGCAGCAGTCGAATGTCCCAATCGACTCCACAAACACCGACTGTTGTGGCAGCGTCTCGCCCGTCTGCCGCTGTCGTTGGATTTATTCAGATCAAATACGACGATTTTCCGGAGTGCAGTCGCTTTATAGACCGCGACCCAGCATTCTGTCTGCCGATCCGGAGAGCTTTCTCGATGCCGCAGTTCAGGCAATAAGAAACTACGATCACATTCTATCGCTGCGCCGCATCTAGCGATATGTAATTATCGAAAAGTGTAGAAACTGGATTGCCGAAGATCGCTACAATTACCTCTCTTCACTAGGACGTAAAGATCCTAGCGACCCGAACTGGCATGGATATTCTAGGGACTGCGAAAAGATCTTAGGTGAAGTGCATCGAAGATTTCAGGAAAGCTTGAGGACCTTACAACAAAATGACATGGATCCGCTTGGGCCACAGAGCCTCAGTCTCAACATAATGGCTACACGTGGTTATGGCCATCCATTGCCTGCCGATGCTTCCTATGGAAGGCAGTTTGTGTCCCATGCTGGCCATGCCCCCCACCCTTCAGCGTCGGCCTATGTACAACCAGCAGCATGCCCAGCATTCCCAGCACTAGCGCCAGGAACGTGGCTGCCCCCAGTGTGAGCCTTTGACCAACGAAGTGCTCCCGGAATTCCAATCCAGGCCGACGCTGCAATTGTACAAGATGTGCGCCCTGCTCCCTTTGCTATGCCTGCCTCAAGACCAATTGCACCTTATCAGCGAGACACGAGGGCAAGCGACCAGCGACAGAATGCACCGAAATCCCGTGCGTATTTGAGATCTTCACAACTTTTATGATGGAAACACTACAAACACAAGCTACCCACTGCTGGCGGTTTTGAGAATGTCGAATTCAGAGGCAATAACAAGGATCAATTGGCGGCGGATTCCACACGGCTTGGTCCTCGTTACATGTTACGCAGTGAGGGTGCCAACTTCTTTTGTGTAGGTAGAGTGTTTTCCTTCTTGTATCACGAGTCCTTGGGCCTAAAACCTGGCGACCCCCCTGTTCGTGGTTTCGACAAGCGAAGAGTGAGTGAGGGACCTAATGGGTTGCTTATCCACAGCGAGATCAGAAAGACGGCTGTTGTCAGGAAACGGCAAGGGTACTCCATGTGCGTCCCTATTAACTCCTACGGAGGGCGGGGCGTGGGGCAGAAGAAAATGGGCCCTGAAATGCAGGCTCACGCCATTGTGTATCCAAGCTATATAGATCCACCTCCTGGGCCGCCGCCAGAAGAGCCTCGATTCACAAAAAGACCGATCGCCGTGGATCTCAACCAAGGTCACGACTGGGAAGCTGCCAGCCCAATCCATTTCGGAAAGTCGCAATCTGTCGAGTGGAACGTTAAAGTCATGGATATTGGCTTCATTGCTCAGAAGTCCCTGGCGGATTTTGACGCGTTCTGGAGAGAAGAGTACTTCCCGTCATGAAGGCCGCGAGTCGATAACAACACAAGACGTTAAGCATCCGAAAAGAGTGCGATCGCAAGGAAGAACTTGCTGCGCTTTATCGGTGCCCACATCATTCAACATCCATGCCTATGAGGGTCTCGGTTTCATGAGATTCTCGTTCAGCAAACCGGGCCGTTTCTGTACTCGAGTTTTCAGTTTTAGTATTCGAGAATGTAAAACGTTTGAATGCTTCGATTTTCCGCTATGTTGAGGCCCTCGCGCTCGTTGTGAGGCAGTCTTGCCGGTCGCAATTGGTGGAAAATATCTATGTGGCAGTCATTGAGCCGGGAGGAAATCATCCGCGTATGCGCCTGTGGCAAGCTGCTTTTGGCGGATGATAGGGGCAAGTGCTACGGGCAAATTGACTTGGTCTGTTCGCTTCATATGACTTGTCACTTCTTGGTTGAATTGGGCAATCTATTCGGCAGAAGCGTTTAGACCATGCTATGTAAGTATGGCTACGATAACCTAACGATACCCTTCAGCTTTTCTTTTCACAACCAAAGGCAACCCCCCGCATTGATTCAACATTTTCCCTTCTTCTTTTTTGTTGATGAAGGCAATGTTGGTGTCCGAGACTTCTGCTGCCTGAGACTGCTGCTGCCTGCCAGCGTGCACGTAATTTGACAGAGCCAATGAGATGGAAATGTAGCCAGCCTTTTCCGTCCAAAGCGGCTTCCTTGCTGTTCCTGTATGGCCTGGAACTTTTGTAGCTTGTCAGCAGACGACTAAACATCTGCTCGACTTCAGGGATGGAACCTGTTAGCCACAGTTAGGCGTTGCCAGTCCTTCAATCCAGACCAACTCGCAGACAAAGGGGGCGGTGGGCGTTTCAATCTCGAAAGGTAGCGGCATCAATTCCTCTGTAAGTCTGAAGCGTCACTAACGCTGAAGATGTACACAGAACATAGTAACAGCCTGATCATGTATCAACATGTATCAAGTGGGCAGACACAGACAGTTTGGTTGACCGCAGATATGCAAGTCCATGGGGCTGGCTGTGAAACAAACATAGTACAGGGTACTACGAACACATCAACACGGCACGGCACATGCTACGCAGCGCAAGGCCAGGCGCAGACTCTACTGGACATCAACGGCAGGCTGCATCCAATTCCATCTATGCATGGGAAGATAGTACACCCACGTCCATCCACACAACATGGACTGCCAGCACAGCACTTGACACACCCTGCAGATATGGACGCACACAATGGGTGTTTACAGACGAGGATTCTGATCTGTCACTCCTTGGCATGTGTAGGATCTGTCACGGAGAAAGGTGCACCCAAGTACGAGGTACACAAGTATCCTGGCTATGTACCCTGTACATGGATGTTTCTAGGTTGATTCTGTCGGTGGTCATTCCAAGTCATTATGAATCACTACCAATTGTTGCAAGGCAGGTGGAAAAAAGGGGCCGTTTGTCCTCGTATCTCATTTCTGTGACTTTCCAACCTTTTCCTGGCAACTACAATTCTAAAAGGGCCCATTAATTACTTTGTTTCTGGTGAAGGTCTGCGTGTCGGGTATGATTGTGATATCGTACGCACACAAGCTGGGCTGGATTGCAGAACCTGCGACGGCCCGATTCAAAACAGGGCGCGGGCGCGCCCAAACTGACAAGGAAGCCATCAAGGCCTCACGGTCAAGGTCGATTCGGTCAGACCTCTAACGAGCTACAACATCTCATCTTTCAGGTCACCGTCAACGCTCCCCTCTGGACCGTCACCGCCGCCCCCACGGCCTCCGCCAAGCTCCCTAACCTCGGCGGTCTCCCAGCAGAGACTAGTCAGATCGAGCATCCAGCGTTGGTACTGCTCCTCTAGAAACTCGATCGTCAAGGGTTTCGGCCAGGACTTGAAAGTCGCGTCTGACGCTGGGTCCTTCAGCATCTTGTCGTATTTCTTGAAGGAGACACGGTGGTGCGAGATGTTCTGCCAGCTGTCGTCCATGTCGATGTGAAGCTGGGAGCCCGAGAAGAGCTCAAATCTAGGATTGAATTGTCAGATCAGTTCGTCATGTAATATTAGATATTTTAGCTCGGGTGAGAGCCGGACCAGGTCGCCCGTTGTCGCGCAACAAATAAGAGCGATCCTAAATAGTTTCGCCTTATCAGGAACTCAAAACTCACCCAATGTAGACGCCGTTCGCGCTGCCGAGACTGATGATCTTCGCACCAGGCGAAGTCTTCACTAGGTGGTAGATTTCACAGTAAGGAATTAGATCCTGATGACCCGGATACTGTGGGAAAAAGGGGAATTTGAGCTTTTGGGTTGAACCCCCGGGGGTGAATGCCGTCAGTTGAACGTCACCTTTCTCGCTCGGGCTCACTCTCTAGGAGTTCAACGCAGACTTACGAAATGGAGATCTCGAGACTTGTTCTCGTCGTACTTGACGTCCCAGAAGTGTCGCAGGACGATTTGGTCGGTGCGCGAGAGATTGCCAATGGCGTTATGCGGCAGGGCCGTGATCTGGTAGTTGGTGGGAGGCCGATTCGCGAAGTCGAAGCTCGAGCTGGTCTTTGCCGACACGGGCCTCGAGTCGAGAAGAGACCCCGTCGTGCCATTTGGCATCATGGGCGCATGGGAGAGAGGCGGCGTGTATGAAGTGGGAGGTGCTGGCTGATGTGAGGCTGAGGTGGAGGGTTGGGAGGAGTTGTGGACGGAACTGGATCGAGAAAAGCGCCGCATGCTGATAAACGGGGACATAGTCCTGCGAAAGAGCGATGAAGAGAAGAAAATAATTTGTTTGTTCGACGTGACTTTTTGGGCCGAACAAATACGCCAGCAGGGGGTGAAGAACAAAATCCTGGTGGCGCGTGTAGAGGGCAAATGTTGGATGGATGGGAAAAAGATGGTGGCAGGCCCTGTGCCGGTTTTGCCCTTTTGGGGATAGAGCCTCACTAGCCGGAGAAAGCACGCTAGTCTCTATTTATATGGAGATGCCTAGTCTGTATCTGGTCAAGCGCCGGATAAGAGCCGACTTAAAACTTGGAAGTCCGATGGAAGCCGTGGTGGAAACCAACCTCCCTTCTCCCTTTTAGAGGAGATCACATATCAAAGTGTCCTCCAGCTCGTGCCAGGCTGGTTCCTTGGGCTGCTCTCCTTTATCTTTGTTGACGTAAATCTGGTGAACCCGGGTCCCAGGATCATCGAATGCCGCAGCAGCTAATGCGTGCCCCCAAGGAACTCCGGAGCTTTGGCCGCATTGTGACCTGGCGAGAGGGCGTGCGAGGGAAAAAGGATCTTCCCTACGCCACGCGATGCGTCCTTTCAAAATAGACAGAAATCCAGATCATGGGTGAGCTGCTCCATATAATATACTCATAATTTCTTAATCATCCTCGGCGAATTTCCAGGGCGGAGAAGCTGTAGGCCACTACGGCCCAGGCCATTCGGGGCGGAAGAACTCACATTGCCCGCTTTCCCCGCTAACCGAATTCGGATACTTTCCGGATCCAGCGAGCCAGACATCTCCATCCAAGATGATTCGGCCTCATTCTGCTCCGGTTGGATGACATTGGGACAATTCTCATCTCCCATTCAAGGAACCCCAATTATGCTGTTCTGCTCTCCAGGAGATTCTGTCTCACCATTCCCTCTCGCCCAATGGCTGATCTCCTCAACCGAGTTCGGTCAAGACGAAATGCTGGAGCCTGGCGACTCAATAACCCTGCAGAAGCACCTTACGAGGTCACTATTTCCAAATGATCTCTCGACTTCACCTAGACTTGCTCACTTTCCCGCAAAAAGTCTGTGAAATGCAGAACGATACATTCCCACATCCGCTCTCTTCGGAGCATCAGGCACCAATGTCTTTGGGAACCATGCTTTGCGTTGTCGTGAGCAGGTACTTATATGTCCGACTTCACGCATTATGAGGCTGGACTCTCTGGCATTTTGAATGCCCCATTCCCTATCACTATAGCAATAATCTCGATGACCACGTCCATGTCCACGAGCTAAATCGCAAAATATCTTCCTCTAATGCAACATGACGTCCACCACCCCAAAGGCGATCTCTCTCCGCGTCGGAATCCTCCTGATTCCACCGGTGCAGCTCCTCGATGCCTCGGCCATTGATCTCTTTGGTATGCTCACCCATGAATACCTCGAAGCATGCGGCCTGCCCAAGCCGCTCATTGAGCTAGCTATCCCGGTCGAAATCCACTACATTGCTGCCTCCGGGTCAGGTACTCACGCCTCCATGACGTCCTCCGCGACGCTCCCGGTGACGGACCCTCTGTCATCGCCAGCCGTTCAACCGGGTCAACTCGATGCACTTCTCATCCCAGGTCCAGATCCGAATCTGGTCCCCGACGAGGATGTGTTGGCTTTCCTCCGCGCGCACAAGAAAGCCGACAAGACCGACTTCTTGATCATCTGCACCGGAAGCTTTCCTGCGGGCTATGCAGGGCTTCTGGATGAGAAGAGAATCACCGGCCCACGAGGTATATTGGGCAAATTGAAGGACAAATTTCCCGCAGCAAAGTTTGTGGATAGGAGATGGGAGAGAGATGGAAAGATTTGGTCGTCTGGTAGGTACCCTACCATGGAATTTCTTGATACTCTCTCTTCCCCCCTCCCTACCTCTCTCTTTCACCTATACCGCACGCGCTAATAGTATCTCTCCAGGCGGGATCACCAACGGTCTAGATCTAACAGCAGCGTATTTGCACTACAAAGTTCAAAAGGAGCTTGCCGATCTTGTCTGCGCCATGGCAGAAGTGGGTGATCGCGACCAAGACTACGACAGCGGCAAAGTGAGCAACACACTTTGGTGGATGTGGTTGATGTTGCGGTCGTTGGTGAAAGGTAAGAGTAAAGGAGGCAGCAAGGAGAGAAAGATGGAAGAGTGAACAAAGCATTGGCGAAATGGCGGCAGCCTTGAGGCAAATTGTGACCTTTGGTTGACGGTAGCTTTCCAAGAAACATCCGTATCCTTGTGTATTGTGGAACAGCAACGGCATGGACAGGTTGAGCTGACAAGTGATATTTGGGGAATGGCTCATGGCGACTGTCTGGAATAGCCGCTGTTTTCGTGCAACCGAACTGGGCAACTCATACCAGTTCCGATGTTGTTGTCTTGAGTCCACTCGTTTCCTTTTGCGCACACCATATACCGCCTCAGTCTCTTCACCATTCTGTGCGCACCACGCTTTGCCCAGGATCGCCCTACTATTCCTCCATGCTCACCACAGCATCTGCACGCGTGGAGTCTCATTTCCGGCTTTGTCCACCAGGCCCTTTTCAGGCTGTATTGCTTGACGTTCACCACGCACCCGACTTTCTGAGAAATGGGTATGGTGGTACATGTAACAGCTATATCGGTATGGCGCCTATCTTTGCCTGTTTCGAACCGCATAAGGAGTTCCCGCCATGCGCGCCTATGAGAGATGGCTTGTTAAATTGGCGCTCAAAAGAAGGGCAGAAACCACAATAGTTGGCCAGTTGAGAGGCTGGGTTGATGGCCTTGGCTCTTCATGTCCAAGTTGTCTGTCGACTCTCTCTTCTGACCCTCTACTACTTAGAAATTCAGCAATCAGATTCATTGGTGGCAGTGGATGAGGGCGACGTACCAGCACACTGGTGTGGCGACTTTGACAGAGACAACAGTTCAGAGTCTTGCGTCTCGCTGAAGAAGCATGCTCAACGCCAATTCTTTGCAACAGTTAAAAGTGCTAAGACTAGCAGGCGGATTGTACTCGACGCCAACTGTATGAAACGGTTAGCAGGACCTTCAGCTTGGATGACAGGATATATTCTTACAGAATCAGATACTTGAACTGGCCCGCTGCTGTAACCATAAAGAAGTAACGGGTCAAAACATTGAGACTAGCTAACGGAGCAAAGAGTACTCCATGCAAATCCTATGAAATGGTTAGTTTGATCCCGGCCTCGGGTAACAAAATATAATTTACAATCCCAGACACTTGAACTTACCGCCATTCATTCATATAAACCAACTCTCCACACCAGGTGGAAGGCCATATTGGTGAGTGCCATCTTGGACTCGTCACTCAGATATCTCTGACCTCGAACAGTCGAAGTGGGTGTATCTTGCATTCCGACATGTGATGGTGATCCGTCTCCCGGAGGACGACCAAGTCGCTGTGCCATTCAATTGACTTCCTTTCCGGCCGTGCTCCAAGGTTAAGATGGCGTTGGGACGAGTGCCGTCATAGTCTCGGATTGCTCTCCCTTTCGCCGCCATTGAGAACGGGTAGCTGGGCAAGAGGTAAAAATTGCACATCCCCTAGGCTGCAATGAAATGACGAATATGGCGAGACACGAGGCCTTGATCCTCGGAGTGTATTGATGCGTTTTCCAGTTGATAACCATCGGCATCCCCGCCACCGGTAGACGAGGTCACCGGAGATTACACGAGTGTTCTGATTTGGGAGTTTCCCTGCTCTCGATAACCAACTGCCTTTCTACTCTGACAATGATATCGCCTAATCGGCGCTTTGGAGACGCGTTATGCTCCTTGAAGTTTACACAAACAATTGTTCCACTCGGCTGTCCATAATGTTTCCTTGTCGCTCAGTCATCTTCGGACTCCCAATCAATCAACCCAGTAGCTGTCTTATCAAGCTTAATTTGGCCCCCCTTTTACATGACCATCAACACGCTCCGCAAAGCTCATTGGTCCCGGCCGAAGGTCAATTGGTTGCTCAAGCAAAGACAGAAGCTCGATCACACAAGATCGGGTTGATGACCTTGTCTTCGAGCGAGCGGAAGAGCTCGTACATCGTGATGTACCGCAGCTTCCCGTCACGCTTCACCGAATCGATGAAGAAGTTTGTTAGGGGGCAGGTAATTCCGATCTTGTGGAAGCTGTACGTATCAGTGGGATTGTATGCTTCCCACCGGGTGATGGATACTTAGGTGCTTAGGTCACCTGGCCCCAAGGCAGCGAACACCCTGAAGCCCAAAGCTTGCTTCGTGATATGCAGATGATTCGAGTTATTGATGTCGTCTCGAAACCGCTGTCTGTTAGCCTGACCATACTCTGCACCTCTGTTTAGGAACTCATAGAGGAGGTTCTTCATATAGTGTCGTAGCCTTGTTCAACGCCTGTATGATACCCTTGTTGTCTAACCCAATTCTTCTTAGCTTCGTTGTACAAAGGGGGACTGTGGTCGATGATATTTTTGATGGTCGAGAACTCCTCGTAGAGCTAGTACCGGGTAATATAGGTGAATAGCACGCCAACAGGCATGTCAACGGGCTCAAGGCGGGAGCGATAGAGGGAGTACCGATCATGACTCGGAAAATTCGACCAGCACCACCTCACTTGCTCGACGGCCCATCTCTCCCAAGAGAGCGCGATCGTAGACGTCCTTGAGAAGGGAACAGAGCCTGCCAGCACCCACGCCAGACTTTGATGCCGGAGAAGAATTTTGCTTTCAATCAGTACTTTCCGGCTGACGGTTAAAGCGACGGTGAGGTCGGCCAATGTCCGTCGGGCTACCCGCCTCCTCCAAGGTCGCGATGCGAGGCTTGCAGGCCTCCAACAGGCTGCCGAATCTGGAGAATGCATTCATATTTTCCCTGTTGGCCTCTTCATTTGGACTTCGGTTTGCTCTGCAGAACGGGTGGCAGGCAGGGCTCATAGAAGAGGTTGATAATCGAGTCCTGCCCTCCGCCAACAATTCATGGCATGCATTCGAGAAAGATGGGACGTGGCCAGCATGGATGCGGGCTCCTGCAACGCATGTCAAATGCCGGTGGTGCGATGCCCCAGAGTGAAGACTTCAGCAGCGGCCGGAACCGGAGCATATCGAACGCCTGATGGCATGCACTCCACGCCGGTTCTGCACACGCGCACTCGTTGCACAAAGCTGAAAACAGTTAGAACACGTCTTCTGACTTTGTCGGATTACGCACAATGCAACAAAAATGAGTGCGGGAAGATCCTCCGATAAAGAAATATATATATGTAGCCCGGTCATTTGGCTGGTCCGTCTTCGAATTACTCACTTCGGACGTAGAGCAAATCTACTGGGGGTCTCGAGATACTCCCAGAGTACCATCAACATGGCAGCTGTTTCGAGCAGACGCTTTTCTGTCTTGTACCGCTGCACCATCTCGTGGGAAATGAGAACTTCTGAATCCGTTAAGCTGGAAATGGACAGCTCTTTCCTCGGATCCTTGGGTGGCAGGGATACCAAGATGTCGCTCAAGCACACAATTCAATGTCGAACTCTTCGAAGAGCTCTGATGAGACGAAAGGAGACAGACCTGGAGAAGTCACCACCAACGAACAGATGCTGATTTCCACATGTACCCAGGATGGAAAGGATAGAAGCGAGGACACAACAATGGATTAGACTTCTTGGGCGAAGAGGAAACGAGTGGCTCGTAGAGGCAGACAGAAGGTTGTTCTTCTTTTCAACCATCCTGAATCGATCTGTCGCATGATACTAATCAAAACTCAATTGTCAGCAACATCATAAGAATCAACTGAGGATATGGATCATTCTTCAGTGCTAACCAGCAACGACACCTGCCACTGACTGGCACTTGAAGATCGAGTGAAATAGTTCGACGTAGACATGTGCCCTTTGCTTTCCGTGCCTTTGCAGTTTATTCTGAAATCCTTTGACGAAAGTGATTCATGTTGAGCAAGATCAAGTGTGTCATGGCAAGGTGGGACAAATACCAAGGCTTGCTTGTCGCCCCAAGGGACAGATGCTGTTGACACTGAAGCTGTTGTGTATTCCCTGGAAGTCTCAAGGATGATCATATGGTGTTGTCTTGCATCTACTCACAACCATGAAGTCATGAAGAGATTGAACAAAGAGAAAAGAAGTTACCAAAGATAGACACCCAAACTGGTGATGATCATAATGATGTGTGGAAAGGAAGCCCGACAGTTTGGAAAGCAGAGGAAGTATTTATACAGCGGTGGAGAGGGGGGAACAAGATCCGGATATTAACAACCAGTGTCACAGACGTTGTCACGATTGTATTTCAAATAAACTCTCTGTGTATCTCATTAAATGGGCACCGATATCGTCAAGACACTCGGCACGCCGAGCATTCAATCTGAGACTAAAGCTGTGAAAGATGGGGTCCTTTGGGGTCCTTTGTCACCCGGATATTAACGGTAACGGCCCAAAGCTTCCAAGACAGGAATGGGTGGGGTGGGACCGGGGCCGGAAAAACCTCTGCGCCGATCCTAGCCGACCTTCGCCGAGACATTCAATTCACTATTCGCGGGTGATTGTCGCTGGTCTTAACATAAACACTCTTCACCATGACGGGCTCCTTGTTCACAGTTGTTGTCGTTAGTCTCAGTTCCTGGTTGGACATAGACAGGGTCCTCGGCCAGAGTCCACATCTTTGTCAGAGGAGCCCGCCCTGATGCCAGATGGATGCGTCTGCTCAGGCACCCCTTTCTGCACAATACTTGTTAACCTCCTTGTCCAGCTTTTCCCTCTGACTTGAAACATTATCCATCATCTCCTTGACCACCTTTGTCTCCGTTTCTCGTGTACCCTGCTCCACAACCTTCTTCAATCCACTCTCGCCATACACGTCCTCCATCAAATCCATGACTGCAAACAACTGATTTGGCAACCACGTAACGATAGGAGATCCTCCCGTGGCTGTGGGATGAGACGAGCGCTTGATAATGTATTCCCTAGCAAACAACCAATGACGCCAGCGAAAACTGCGCACATGGTCAAGTAATTTGAGATAGAATGTTGGCAACAGCAAGGCAGTGGCCTCGTCCTCGTCAGCCTCATTGTTGCCTTTCATATTCCGCAACGAGGCATGATGAGTGCAGTACTGTCTCACACCCACTTCCGCGCTTTTACTCATGACCCACGCCAGAAACTCCCTATGTGTCTTTGGTCGGTAACTCCTGAAATCTCTGAGAATCTCCGTGAGCGGGTTGCTCGGCATGGGTATCTCCATCAGATGATCTAATAGGGGAATGATACTGTCATTTGCGCCGGATTCACCGCGGAAATACAAGGGTTTGGAGTCTCCGTAGCGGCTGCCCTGGTAGACCACCCCATTGGGAAACATGGATTGTGAGGTGATTCCGAAGATGAATGTGCGGTAAGAGAGGTAGTCTTTTGGTAGGGAATGGGTCCACATTTGTTCCATGTGGGATTCGATGCGGGCCATGGCAGAGAGCATAGTTTGGAATGCCGAGACTGCGGAAGATACATCATTGGGAGAGTTTTCGATGATTGACAGGAGGTCGACGGCGCCTGAAATCAAGGGACCTGTTTCCTGGACCATATGGATGTGGGTCAAGATGAAGCCAGCTTCTGAGCTTGAGGGGTCGAGACCGCGTTCAAACGCACGGATGAGACGGAGATTGTCGTATAAGCTTGCACCGATACCGGGATTGACGAGGGAGTAGTTATATAGTGCATATGATGCAGCGTAGGACATGAATGGCGGAATGTCGAGACTATATTGGAAGGATTAGTGAGCACACGTAAAAGTACTGAAGCTCGTTGCTAAGAGAGAATACTTACATGTCCGCTGCTTTCACTAGTGGCGAGGCAATGCACTTTGGCAGGACCGCTCTCCCTAAACCATAGCCGGCTTCATGGTCTTTCGACCACGTCTCCCAACAAGGCTCCAGGAGATACGCACTAGCCAAAAAGCTGTAGTCTCTGAAGACGGCGGTAATGGCTTCGAGGTCGAGATCGCCAGTATCGGTCCGCAAGTCATCAACACAAGAGGTCAAATCTGGTAAAGCACCCGAGTCGATAAGAGGGCCGAGCTTGAAGGTGGCGAGCAGACCAGGCGAGCCATCTGCTTTGACTATTGGCATGTCGTCGAGAATCGCTGATAAGGCATTGAATTGTGCTGGCAGACGCAGCAGGGGCGAACGGCAAGGGAGAAATCCGGTGCTGGTGGTAACCGTGAAAGGGTCTGCAGAACGTGGGAGACTTGCGGCATTGGAATGGATATGAGGAAAGAGAGTCGAGAGAGGGGGAAGCGGTGGTGAGTCGACAAGGTATGTCATCTTGACAGGCGTAGTAGTTGGATCTGAAGCGATCAAACAGGTGGTGTAGACTTGCCCGAGTATAGCAACTGGACAGTCGAAAGCCCTTCGTGTGGAGCAAAAACGACACAGGAGAGCGGTTAGTCCAGATGCACGCTCGAGGAGTCTCCTCGTTTCCGGGGGCAGGATCAGTTGCTTATATGCCCCTTTGGCCGGAAGTTATTCCGGCCAATGGATAGGAGAAGAGCGACTGTTGTGGTGAGCAAAGTCCACGCGGATTCCATCATGACAGAGTAATAACATGTACGCGCAGAAGAATCCGAGCCCGTTCGTAACCTTGGACGCTTGTCGAGTACGTGGATGTCGTGATAGGGGCTACCAGCCTCGTCTTGGCATTGACTGCATCCATATAAGTCCCAGCAACGGAGATTGCAAGGCTGCTGATTGCTCTGCATTTCATACCAGCATTTTGTGACACCAAGGAGAGATGCATTGGCACCACATATTCTCCCTTGTTGCGTTGTTCAGCGTATGCCCAGGCCAAGCATGAGTCTTCGATGATGAGGTTGCAGTGGGACGAAGGTCCGCCGGACTCAGGCGGACGGTGGGTGGTAAGGTGCCCATGAGCCCAAAAATGACATTTGAGAAGGAGAAGCCCACCGTTGACCCCTCTTTGAATCCATTGCTCTTAAGTAAGAAATTGCTGGAGGCCGGAATTCGATACGCTCTGGAGCTGAAAGATGGAACGAGATGATTCGCCTGGCCGGAACAGTTAGACGCTGCAAGGGGAGACCGGGCTATGATTGGTCCATTGGCCGGAATTGTGGCCTTGCGTTGGACAAACAAACTGAATGACAGGGCTGAACTGTGGTCAGTCAAGTCAGTCAATTCAGTCCTCGTGACAACACATGGAAGTCAGCCATAGGTCTCATGAACAGCTATCTCTGCTGGTCCTGGTCCAGGGATTCGCAAATCGACATGCGCTCTTTGCGGCCAGCCTGAGCCAAGCGGCTCTCCCTTGGCAGTTGGTAACAACAACCTCCACCCATTGTCGAGGCTGTTAAGGGGTATATTTGAGTGATTCCGACGCCCAGATTACACTAGTTCAAATTCCATCATTTCGTTTTGATGAGACAGAACCTCGCTTGGGTTGAGGCCGTGCACCACGCATTCACCGAAGAACAGATATTTAGCAGGATGGTGAGGTGGACTGCCAGTCGATGACGTTGACCGTTTCGATTCACGTAACAATCTCCCTCTTCTCGGTGACGTGGACTTTGCTTGGAGGGCAGCAGGAAACCCGTCGAGTGGACGAACCGTGTATAATACACTCCCGCCTCTGAAGGCGCAGAGCCAATCCCCAGACTGCACCATGGCTGAAGTCCTCACGGAGCGACATTGGGCGCCAGCTTGGAGTGATCTCTGCAACAAAAATCGCGCATAACCCTGGTTTGGCCCCTGATATGCAGCTTGGTGAGATTTCAACGGTTCGTCAAAGAGCGCCGGTGCTAGGGTTGCAAGCGGTTGAGTAAATTGGCTTTCATCAGGGCTGCCGCTCAGTATAGACTGAGCTGGTGAGTCGGCGACGAAGAAAACGCTAGGCCAGGACAGTGGACGCGTGACTATACAGCCAAGACGGACACCAAATACTGTCAGAGAGGGCCGCGATGACATCAATGAGGCCGTCGGCCCTGGATGGAAATTTAACCTGTAAATGGGCGAAGTCTCGGCTTGTGATAAAGGCGGCGCATCTTTAGGAGAGTCCTCATCAAAGGCGGACTCCGGGCCAAGATCCATAGGACTTATGATGACCAACGGCCGAAGTGGGAGGGATTGCCTCCAATCCGGCAGCCAGCCTGGCCAGTTCGTTGCTTGGACATTGGCCCTGTACCTGCCAGCGGCACTGATGATGGCTAAGTCGTGCTCTTTCTCAATGCAATACAGAAAGACCTTCAGATAAAGGCAGAACAAGTTTTCTTCCTGAGAAGGCACTATCCCTGGAGGCTGTTGGATATTTGACTTCGACTTTATAGCGTGTAGCAAGTCAGGCATTAAGCCCAGCAAGGCATAAATTGCATCCTCGGGTTTCATGCTCGTTCTTGGCCTGGTCAGCATGAGCAACTTACTGAGCTTCAGTGTACCCTTGTCCAGTTCGTTTCTCACTGTCAGGATACTCTCAAAGGAGCCGTTAGAGTCGTATAAGAGACTCGAGCTGCGTAACTTTGAAGCGTAGTGGAAGTACCATAGAGATAAGTCGCTCCATGCCATTTCGAGATCGCCGCAGCAGATAATTGCGGCCTTCGCGAGGATGATCTCTTGGAAGGTCCACTTCCTCGTGAAGTACACGTGCTGAAAAATCGACAACGCGTATTTCAAAGCGGGAGGAGTGTCGTGCCGTCTATTCCTTGGCCGAGGGAGCGACAAACTACTGAGGCTAGAAGTTGAAGAGGAGAGGCTGGTGAGGCTTTCACGCGAACTCGATGCACGGCTAGAATATCGCGACAAGCGTGGAGACCTGGAAGTTCCTCGAGCCGCGAGGGATCTTGTTCGAGGTGTGGAAAGCCCACTCGACGAGTCCAGAAAATCCGACCGAACAAGGCTCGAACTCAGAGAGGTCTCCTGCAGCAGTTCGAATGCTAGGGACATCTTCTGGTCATACTTGCCGAGCCAGACAATCACGCGGCATGCAGAAGAATAAAGGCTTCCTGGACTGGCATGAGCACGCAGGAATGTCATCTAAAGCAGAGCTTGGTTGAGCATACCCATCAACCCGACTTGTTTCATCAACTCCTGACCCTGGACTTGATTGATGCAAAGTTGGTCTACCCACAGCCGTCTCCAGGCGTCTGGATAGCGCAGATGTAGAAGGGCAGTGTACAGAGATTCCGTAACAGGAAAGTCAAAGCCGTTACAAGAGATGACTTTGGATGGGATGGTTTCACCCCAGACGTAGGACAGAGCCTCGAACTGAGTACTCTTGGGAGAAGATACCACTTGCATCTCACAGATGATAGGGGTGCCTTTATTGCCTGGAGCCAGCAACAAGGTACGGATCTCCTCAGCATGGAGCGTGCTGTAAACATCTTGGGCAGTGGCATCGCCATCGAGGATCAAACCCCGGTCGTCCATCATCGGGTTCGTAGTTAATGCAGGCGGCACCAGCTGCGGACTGCCGGATACTTGTACATCATTCAAGCTCGCGAGTGCAATGGAGTTGGCACCACGAAGCGTGAAGTCTTTGGCTAGGATTCGGTCCCGACAGTTGTCTTGAGTTCACTTTTCCTCGTCCGGGCATTTAACGAGGCCCGCAAGTTCTGACAGAATAGAGTACGGGGGAGAGGCTGGGGTAAGACTGTTGGCTTACATTCAGAAGGAAAAGAGGACGATCTGCTTACCGAGAAAGAGCTGAGTTTTCTCGCCCCCATTTGCTGTAAGACTGACGGTTTAGCAATTTCATTTCCGCGGGGCTGCGAATCCCGGATATTTTGATCCGATGTGGCACCGGGCGCTGCTTTCTCTTCCCCTTCCTTAATATGCGCCGCCTAGTCAGCGGGGTGGTTGTCTGTTGCTCGAGTCGTTTCAGGTCTGGCGTTTGAAACATCTAGAGGGATACGAAGCAAGACGACTCATAAGAGCGTTGCGAAGCTAGGAAAGAGAGAGCGGCTTGTGTGTCTCAGTGATTCATCTCTCGTTGCAATATCTCTCTACATACTGGTGTTTGTCTTCATCAATTTTCCAGCACTCGTCACTCACTCAGTATACAACCTTCAAACTCCATCCCGCACCAGCCACCCTTGCCGCCGTCAACATGGTCAACGACGCAGCATAACTACAACTAGTAAACGCAATCAGTCCCCAATATTCGCCCTGGCACGCTGTCACCAACTGTCCCGCAATCGGAATGCCCGTCAAGGATCCAAACGACACAAGAGTATAGCAAGTCGCATAATAGCGTCCATAATTCTCGACTCTGCACAACTGGCCCACGCATACGGGAGTCAGCGAGATGCCTGAACCGGAGGCGAACCCAAAGGTCAACGCGTAGACGATGATCAACGCAATGGATCCGTTGGCTGGGAGCCAGAACGCCAACGTAGAGACCAGGCACAAAGAGATGGTCACGACCATGGCATTGAACCGCCCGACCTTATCGGCGATAAATCCCGGAAAATATCGACCAAAGCATGAGCCGACATTCAATATTGCAATGATCTGGTACGAAAAGGAGGATGAGACGCCGTGGCTCAAGGCATAGCTGCTAAGGTAGGTCAATGGGACGAAAAGGCCCCATTCGACGAAGAAGACGCCCGCTGTGGTCAGCGCGAAGACCGAATCGCTGAAAATCCGGAAGTCCGGGAGAATGTTTTCTTTGGTGGCCTTCCGTGGCGGTAGGCGCGATCTGATGAAGAGGTTCGCAAACATCAACAGAACCAGATTAATCAGTGCGCAGACTCGAGTCGACCACGCCCAGCCGATCTTGGGGAACAGTGCCTGGAGAGTCAGTGGAAAGAGGATCCCGCCCATAGAACCCCCAGCTGCCGCAAGGCCTGTAGTCTGGCCTCTTTTTCTCAGAAAGAAGTGACCAATCGCGGCAATGGCAGGCGTGAAAACCAAAGAGGTCCCGAGCCCACCTACGATGCCGATTACGATCAGGAAGTGCCAGTACTCGGTGCACACCCCCATGAGGAGGTGCGAAGCGAGCATAAAAACAGACCCAGCAAGCACCAACCAACGGGGCCCTTTGGCATCAAACAACGGCCCGATCTGTACGCCCAGGACGAAGGACAGAAAGGCGTAGATGCCGAAAATCCAGCCAATGGTGCTCTCACTCTTGCTTCGAAGTTGATGTGTGGAAAGGTATGCCTGGTATGTTCCCAGCGTATTCATCATCCCAAGAGCGCTCATCAACCCGCAAAAAGAGCCAAACACGCACAACCACGCCTCCCTGCCGCCCTCTGGATACGTATTCCCGTACGCATCAGTGGATACCCGACTGGCCGTGATTAAACCACTGGGCACCTGGTGCAATGTCGGGGTCCTGGAGCTGGATGATGGTGAAGAGGAGGATCCGGGCCGTGGTTTGCCCGAGGCGTCGTGACTATGCGACTGTTCGAGATCGCAACAATACGAAGTGGTGAATGGTGCTGCAGCGATTGATGGTGCCGCAGATGTCGCCTGCAGCGGCCCGACACTGAGGCGTTCAAGTTCAGAGATTTCGTGAATCTCTTTCGTATCACTGACAGCCATACGACCCAGTTTCTTCTGGGCTTCTTCTGCGGTTTCTCTGGTTGCAGAGGTGAAGGCATCAAGCGTTTGGTCACTGTCCTTCCATAACTCTTTCTTGGGGTCTTGACCAGCAGACAGCGAACAAGATCTGCTTCTTTCAGGGGTTGAGCATGGCGAACGGCTTGGTTCTCGGTGAGATGGAGTTTGTGAGTATGATTGTTGGGAAAGCTGATTTTGATCTGGATTAGGAGGGGTTGCGTCCGGAGCCAATCTCAATTGGCCCAGGGGAGTTCCGTGGTATTGTTGCTGTTCTTGGGGGTGCTGGAAGGTCATGGACTGTATTCCTCCGGGAGAAAAGGGAAGCTTTATGGTTCAATGGTTAGAGGCGGAGATCAGCTGTTGAGTTGATCCTGGCTTGTGGCGTAAAACTGGTGAAGGAGATGGAAACTCAGCAAAGAGGCCAGGACGTCTTTGTTTAGTCCGGTATATGTATTCGTATTTGTGAGATGGCAATTGGCACAGTTTTTTCAGCAAGACACGGCAGATGACGAGCAAAAGAGAAGAGAGAAAAAAAAAAGGAACGCAGAGGCTGCCACCGTACCAAACCCTGCAAATGGCATTATAGCGAGAAAAAGTTGAGCACGCAGATCGGTCATATCCGTGGCCGTTGGTGTGGAGATGGCTCTTAACGAGAGATGGGAATGTAGTTTACTACGAGGTACGAAGTCCCAAGGCCCTACCCAGTACTCCGTACTGGGTATGTACTGTCCGCTGGAAGCGACAACGAATGCAGGAAGAATGAGGGGAAGCAAGCAAAAGTGGTGGTGTGGAGAGCAAGAGCCTGCTGTGCCCAGTAGCTCGTACATCCTCAGTCGTACATCGGCCACGTGCCTATTTCCCATGTGACTCTACACAAGGTGCTCCGTACCGAGCATATGTCATGGCATTGGCATATACACCCTGACGCCAGAACCAAACAGAAAGAAAAAGAGAAGGAAATATCTCAAATGGATTCTTGCATCGTCATGTCCCATTCATTTCTAGGACCCGTTGACGTTCATTAGGTTGCTGCTGGTCCTTCTCCTGTAAGCGTGCTGCTTCCAGCCGAGCCTCCTAGGCGCAATTTTGACAAGGCGTAATATCAACTAAACGCTCCGTTTCTTGCGTTCGTCGCCCGTGGGTTCTTGCAGAAAGAGAGTAGCGGAATTGCCGGATTATCCTTCATAGCCTGCCTTCCAATCACTTCCCTCCCACTTCGTCCGCGTCATCTCACGCTCAGCTCTTCTCTCAATTTCGAAGGCGCATTCGGATTGGCCGCGGCTACCATCTTATTCCTCCTGCCCAACAATGTCGAATTGTCCAGGCTCAGTTCGAACGGCTGCTTGTTCCGCTGTCCAACGCTCTGCTTGGCCGCCGCCGCCACCGCCGCGCTATGCTGGCCATAACCTCTCTGTTCTTGTTGACTGTTGTGATGCTGGCTTCTAGCCGGCGCTGCTGCAGCTCGCGCTTGGGCCGCTGCAGACGGCTGCGTTCCGAGGTTGGTTTGACGCATCTTCGCTTCCATGCTGGACACGTCGGCGGGTTGCTGATTCTTCGGCACCTTGCTAGATACTTCCTCCTCGTAATCTTCATCCTCATCATCGTCATCTTCATTCAGAGGATTTAATCCACCCGGCATACCCGCTCCTCGGTAGCCTTGCTTGAAGTTCTTTCTCCTCTTGGCTTCCTCTTCTTGTCGGTGTACGGCGTAACCCACGTCAAACACTTCGCGTAGGTTGACAGCACCAGGCGATCTGAAATCCGCTCGCCTGGCCCCTGGCGTGTTGGGAGTGGTGAGGAACTCTGCAGGAATGTTGCCTGCTTGGGCAATTTCCTTTTGCCGGACATGAAGAGGGGTGGCAAGAGGTGGAGCATCTGCAGCAGCATAGGTAGGTTCATTGACGTTGCGAATCCACGGATGGTTCAGAAATTCTTGAATCGAATATCGCCGGTCTGGATTGACAGTCAAAAGATGAGAGACCAGATCTTGTGCTGATTTCGAAATATCATCCCACCACGGCGACAGGAAAGTATATTGGCCCCGAGCAACCTTTTCCGTTAGGACTTGGATCGACTCGTCGTAGAAAGGAGGAAAACCACAAAGAAGGGTGTACAGCACACAGCCGAGAGCCCACATATCAACTGATTTGCTGTATCTTTCATCCTTCACAATTTCGGGAGCCGTGTAGCCAACTGTACCGCAGGGCGTCATGGTTTGAGAATCCCAAATAACTTTTGAAAGGCCAAAATCGGCAATCTTGATTTGACCAATGCCACCAGCTCCGACACCTGGAATAAATTCTCCCTCATCGGCCTTGTCTTCGTCGTCGGGGCCTCTTGGTTTTGGAATACGAGTTGGGACAAACGGTATAGGATAAAACAGAAGATTTTCAGGCTTGATGTCACTGGAGCGAGGTTAGCCTCACGCGTGATATATCATTTCCCAACCCCAATACATACCGATGGACCACACCCGTCTCTTCATGCAGATAAAGTAACGCCTCGGCGACTTGAGTAATGACGTGGCGGCTCAGATCTTCGCTGAAGTACGTCAAGCGGACAATCTGGTGGAACAATTCACCACCCGGACACAGCTCGAGAACAATATAGTAATACTGTCGGGACTCGGAAAAGTCAATGAGCTTCACGATATTGGGATGGTCCAATTGGCGCATAATCTGCACTTCTTTGAGAATATTGGCTCGCTATGAGAAGAGGTTAGTCTTCGTTCCGATGGAGGTAAGGAGTGGATCAGTGCGTCAATTGGGTCAAAGAGGATGTGGGAAGAAAAGGTTTCGAATAGGATGGAAGTGCGCACCTCCACGCCTTTTGGTTGTTTTTTGAAGTTCGGATGAAGGTGAGCATCGCCCTAGGTTAGAAGAGGTTGGTTTTGAAGCTGTCTTGAAGAAAGAAGGGACGGTGGAAAGAGAAAGAGAGGGGAGTGGTGCAATGCTGGGAACGGCAATGCCAGGGCCGAAGAGGGGGAAGGGGGGTGGAAGGGGCAGAAGGAAAATCCTAGAGCATGGCGGTGTCCCATGACTCGCGGCATACCTGATTCGAATTCATTTCGAACTTGCGGACCACCTTGATGGCGACCTCGTCTCCAGTCTGGGTATCTCTGGCCTTGTAGACATTGCTGAAAGCGCCGTCTCCCATCTTTTCTACCAGGATGAAGCGTTCGAGGCCAGGGTATCGGGGCATTTTGTTGGCCTTTTCCCTCTCTTCAGCGACGATGGCTTCGATGTCTGCTTGGATCTTCTGGTTCTTGCCCGCAGCATGGGCTGCGGCAGCTCCGGCTTGAGCGGCCACATTTCGATTGTCACCAGCCGCCACCAAATATTCACCAGGTTGAGGTTGAATGTGTTGCTGTGGTTGTCTATGGTGGTTGCCTACAGGATCGGTGACCCCGTGGTGGTACTTCTGCTGCTGGGCATGAACTGGAGAGACGTTGGTAGTGGGATGATCGCGGGGAGGTTCGGCAACCCGGGCCTGCTTCCCATGACGTATAAAGTTTTTGAGGTTCTGAATGGTGCTCATTTTAGCCAATGGTCCAGAGCAGGTAAACAAACGGAGCGGCAATGTGAAGACAGAAGAGGAGAGGTGGACTGAGGAGGAAGAGAGGTTCAAGAGATTTCGATCGCTGCCAGCGGGTGACCAAGGATGAGGTGCGGGATAGTAGAAAAAGTTCACGGCAGTAGGTAGGAGGCAAGGAGCAGGCAGGGTCCTGGGGCCCAGATTTTGGTGGTTGCAGAAAATGGTGAGGCGGATGATTCAGCAGCAGGATAAGCGGAGCGCAGCTTTGACGGAAAAAGGCGAAGTGCCAATTACCAGTCTTGGTTTCGAAATGGCGCTGCAAGGTGGAAGCCGGGCCGGAGGGGGAAAGGAGGAGGAAGTCCTGGGCATAAACGAAGAAGCATAAACGAGATGGTCGGATGAGCAGATGAGGAAGATGTTGGTCAAGATGAAGATAGAAGATAGGAAGAGATAGAATGAATGGTGGTGGAAGGAGAGAGTGACGGATGTGTGACGAAGACGCGAGGTTGGAGGGGCAAGTGTCGAGGGGTCCTAGGTGAAGGAATGAGGGCTGGTGAGGCCCTATAGCCAGGTGCGAACTGCTGTGGAACACGTAAAGTGGGCGTCACCAAGCATCGGCAATAGGCACCAAAGGCACCGTAAGTCGCGAGCATGCTAGGGAGTGTGGGTATAGAGGTGCTAGGCGATGAAATCATAGGGAGCTGTCAAGGGCTGTCCACAGCCACCCTAGGCACTGCGGGGGGCAAAAACTTACCAGTGGCTCCGCCTGTGGTGGGTTCCCCACGCCTCCTGCCCCTCTGAAATGCTCCTTGCGCTGTGGTGCCCGGTGTGGCCTTTTGCTACTTGGACACCCCAGGCTCAAGCCCTCGAATAAACAGCAATCCGACCGGCGCTGGTGCCTCTGCAGGCTCCTCGCAAATGCGCCATGGCCATGGCCATGGCCAGATCTGCTCGGATCCTCCTGCCGTGCCGCGAATGGCTGACGAGGCTGGGCCATCCCAGCCATCCCCATATTTGCCATCCGATCAACGTCATCAGGCCGCTTGGTCATTGGTATCACTGGCATAGGGCGACGATCTCTTCGACTTTGTCCTTGACAATATGCCGCCGCCGCTGCCCGCCGATTCGAGACGCAAATCGCATGCCGTTTATTGGCCGGATTGTCGTCGTTCAATCTCCCAAACACCTTGGGGGAGCAGCTGTCCTGATAGTCGTGGTGATACTCCTGGAAATCCCAGTCCAGCTCCAAATCCAGGGCCCGATCCAGGTTGAATTGGGCATCCAGGAGGCTGTCCGGGTGGTATAGTTCGTCATCCACTATCACGGGCTCGATGATGGTGGGCGCTGGAGGTGGTGCCATGTCGGGCATGTCGTCGTCTTCCACCCTCCAAGAGTCAAAGTACGACTCCCAGCTGTCCGTTGGCGTGGCTGTCTTGGTGGAGGATGCTATCGATGAGTTCCGTTGGTGATGGGCCATGGCTGACGGGTTGCTAACGCAAGCAACGCGGATGGGCACGTATTTGGTGAGTCTATCCTATCGCATCGTCATCGAGGAATATTATTTGTACACGGGTGGGATGCGAATGGTCCAAAGCAGAGAAGACAGCTATGGGAGAAAAAAGATTCCCTTTCCTATCGCAACGGCTGTTCCTTTCCTTTTGATGCATCCGCTTACTCCGGTCGGCCCAGCACCTATATAGCCCGAATGATGAGAATCATCTTACCCTGCCGCGGCAGCCTTTCCCAAGCATGTTACCCACTCAGACTATCGGTCGTTCACATGGACTGCCATCGGGGATTCGCAGAAACAGAGCTCGCATGATGGTGGTACCCCTGAGCCCGAGGAGGGTCATGCACACCTTGATTCGGCCGTTTCAGGCATTCCAATGCAAGGGGAACCAGGCTTAACGAGCCGATAACAACTTTTGGCCGCGAGCTAGCACCAGCCGAGCACTCCACCTTTCAACTGTCGAGGCTCAAACACGTCACGTCAACATCACCATTACCTCTGATCGTCTTTTCTTCCCATTCGGCAGTCCCAGATATGGCACGGCGACAAACCCAGGGAAGAGCCTAGGGAGGCCTGTCAACGATATGGAGCCGTGAGCTTATCGACGTGTCCTGCATCAATCGAACGCTAATCCTCGAGCGCGAGCCGCATTCCCCTTTTTGCCCCGTTGACATCATGCATATATATCAGTGTAACTATGTCCCGCCTCCGGGACAAAGCTGACCCGCGCTCAACGCGTCGACAGAAACCTCCATTTATCGAACCGCATCTTCAAGAGACTCTCTTCAGAAAAGGGGTAGTAAACGACTAGCAGAATGCATTCCGAGGGCATATCAGCTAGTCCAACCCAAGGCGCTCGGCACACGTCCCACACCTTTGAATGCCTCGTGACTTCGTCTTGCTGTAAAATACAATTTCCCTGAAAGTCTCATGACATTTTTCCTGCCATGCAATCTCGAATCGCTCAGATCGCTCTATCGGTTCGCGGTTTACCAGTACATGGATCCCAGTTCCTATTAGCTCACACGTGGTGCAGGCCCATCTCGTCGTATGACAGATCCAAGACCTGTTCCTGATCTTGTGCGACTCCATTTCCACTTGACCAGGTTACGTCGGCAACGAATGGGGCGAAGCTCTGGGTCCACTCCTGAACCCCTTCTGGCACTTGTACCTGTGCCTTGCAGTTTGGTGTCCAGCACGAGCCAACAGCGGAACGATTATCCGTAAAATGAAATCTCAGGTTTCCAATTCTTGATTTCCAATTCCTGGAGGGCGTGCACCGCGCTGGTATGTCTTCAATTTCCGCAAGAGAGGGAAACCGAGCCCAAGGTGGTTTGCTAGAAGCCCAAAGCAAGGGCCTTGCACTCATCAATGGTATGCTTCGAGTACTGGTAAGCTTCTTCAACATATTTGGCTGAGATCTGCGGCGCAGCACGGCGAGCTCAGGACTGGATGTCGTCGATCACCATTTTCCAGGTTCTTGCACTGAGTGCTTTCTAGCTGACTCCTCCAGCAACTCGTCCACATATGAGCTTCTGCGGTATGTACCCGCCGAAAGGTGAGCTTTTTGCTAGTCGGTCTGCAGCTGGACATCTCGCTCTACGCCAGAACCTTATTCCTAACCATCCTGACATACCTCAAAACTTGATTCGAAAGCGCTATTTGATCCTGATAAGACTAATTGTGCGCGGTATGGGCGGGAGACAGGAAAATCACGGGTTTCAATCAAAAATTAGCCTGTGCCAAAATGAAGGCAGCTCTCGAGGTAACAGATTTTGAAGATTTTTGAATCGCAGCTGAGTACAGCACCGCACTGGGTTCTACAAACTCTTTCCTGAATCGCTGCTGAGTGTAGTTCGGCGAGCGAAACCGTTCCGGCTATCTTCAACATTGACCCAGCGTGTCGCGTACGTTCTGACATCATTGCACTGTACGACCTCACAGACCATCATGAAATGAGGCAAATGCCTCTTCCAGGCCGTACAGGATCACATTCGGCCGTGCGCAAAGTATAACCTCCCTTTTGCCTCTAATGGTGCTCGTCATCATTCAGAACGGCATTCCCTCCGAAACTGGTGCAAGTACTGGTGGCGTTTTGGTGTTCCATCACCTCGCCTTTGTCGGAAGAAAAAGAGGCGGGTAGGTGTTTCTCCCATGTAGATCCGCGCAGACGATCTGTGAAACATTCATAGAGTAGTGTATGTCCCTGGCACCAATTTTCCTCCCGCGCCGAAGCAAGGAGTCTAATTGTGGCCGTCACAGACCTGGACATTGACTCGATTTGTATTTGATAACTTCTGATTCTATGCTCATATGAGTGCAAGATAGTCGACCGAATCTGCTAGGAGGCTATGGCGCCTTACCAGACTGAACCAAATTCTATTGCCTAGAAGGTTGTTCTCCATTTCACAGCCTGCGCCGTCCTTCATCTTTCCCAACAGGACGTCGACCGAGAAGCCCCCATACGACCCGCCCAAATTCTCCAGGAATCCATATGCTTTCAGTCGTCGCTCATTCATTATAAAACTTTTTCATAATCAGATGCAAGAATAAGTTGACATTGACTCGCAGCGCTCCTTCAAAGAACTCCATGAATTGCGTGTTGTTGAACTGTGCCTGTAAAAGATCGTCGAGCGGCACTTGAGCGTTTGCTCCAGGGATCATCATGTTCCCTGAGCTGCCGTCAATAGTGAACACCCCGACCTCATTTGAAGAGAATGTCAAATCCACTCGGTCCCATTGCCGTTCATGGTATCCGCGCCAGCGGACGAGGACTCCCTTATCTGCCAGAGTCCGTGCAGAGTACTTGTAGGAACCAAATTTGAAGGATCGCCCAGAACGTTGCAGTTCGCGTTCGTGTTCCCACTGTTTGCTAAAGGGCATAACAAACCGTTTCTTGCTCTTCTTGTTCTGCAGAGTAACCATGGCTTGTTCAATGTAGTCATTGTAGGTCTTCAACTGCTGCTCGAGATACAATGCTTGCTCATTAAGTCGTTGCAGAGTGGTCTTCACGTTCTCGAGTTCACGCTGTCGTTGCAGTCTTCGACGGTGCTTGGTGCGGATATCAATAGCAATGGCGTTGAGAAGGTCTTGATACTGATTGGAGCGTGTCAAGCGACCAATAGACTCGAGCTGTAAGATATTTTCCAAAGCAATACGCTTGAGGTCGGGGTACGAGAGGGCACTGATGTCGAGGTGGTTGTTGATGTCGGTATAAGCACCACGACGTCCATTGCCAGCGCGGAGTTCGTCATTGACCAGAGTCTCCCATTTCTCCTCGTCTTCTGGAGCGATTGGCTTGACCAATATCTCGAGGAGATTGGTGCCTGACTGGATTCGGATGATATAGAGGACGCATCGCTTGGTCTCGGTCAAGAGAGCCTTTACATCCGCGTCTGGATCTTCCGAGTTCAATAGTTTGGGGTTTAGTGTTAGACTGATTTCACTGGAGCTGACACCCCTGAGTTCGCTTTCATTGCTCTGGACGCTACCCAATTCTCTCAGGATGTCACGGAGAACATCGTCCTGATTCGGACAAATGGAACTAATCTCTTGGGACAACAGTTTGTGGATCGAGAAAATATCGGCCATTTTGATATACAGGGTCGGCTTTGTCTTTGCATACAGGTCGTTGAACTCGTCAATGTCGTAGGACTCCTCTGCTGGTGGTATTGATATGACTGAGAGAAACATTAGCTGGAAAAATCTCAAGTCGGCACTGATCGACTTACCATGACTCCAAATGGCAGCAAACCGTCCGATAGACTCGCGCACATAGTTGTTCAGGGGTTGGAGATAGACATTATCACCGCCAAATTCGCGACCTGAAGCGGCCTGGGTCAACACTTTTGCTATCTCACCGAGGTTACGTTTCTGTTCTTGAGTCATCGCTCGATCGGCCACACCAAACTTCTCGGGCTCCAGAAGAGCAGGTTGAAGATAGTGACGCCATAGCCACTGGCCCACAAGCTGAAGGACAGAATCAGTTTCTTCGCCGGGGAATCGTGCAACGAGATGCTCGTATGTCTGCTGGGCAACAAACCGGACACCGAAGGGCATCCGTTGCAGACAGTCTTCTATGCAAAGGAAGAACTGATCTGTGATGTCTCGCAGATCCTGCATGTGGGCAATAAACGTTGCTCTAGTCTCCGGATCTCGAATTGCCACCTCTCTTGGTACGTTAGGGTCTCTCTGGCTTCGTCGACCCGTTCTCAGTTCTTCGTTGTTGATGGCAGAAACATAGATCTGAAGCGGGTCACTTTCAAGATCAAGCACAGCGTTGTCAATGATATTCTCTTTGACGAGCGGGCCGAGAATGTCTCTCAAGAACTTCCGATCGCGAGGCGATTTACTGTATGCTCCGAATAGCTTGTTGGAAAATGAATTTGTTCGGAGATAATCTTGCAGAGATATGGCACAGTCGACTTCTTCTTTGATGGACCGCGCAATCAGTTTGACGAGATAATATTCTTCCCTTCGCTTTTGAGCGTAACCAAAAATACCCATGACTAGATGTTTGACCCGGTCGCACTCCTTTTCTGCTGTGGCCTGCTCTCTGATACGTCTCAACAGCCTCGACAGATACTGAGGCTGCGTCTGAAGCAGGAAAAAAAGTTCCTGGTAATGCTCCAATTTCCGGCGAGAGGCCTTGTTGAGCGCTTTTAGGTCGAACGGGTCTTTGGAGGCAATGTCTGAGTTGGGAAGGAGGGCGCCGACGTGGCCGCCAAAATGTCGTTGGTGTTTAACAACTTCGTCCAGCGTAATCTTGTTCTTCACTAACAGAGCAATCTTGATGTCCAGCTGGGTGATGTACTGATCCGCAAGCTCATTCTGACGGACGTGCTGTACCACGGTCTTGCGAAGCCGCTCGAATTCTACCTCCTCTTCAAAGTCGAAATCACTGTCGTTCAAAAGATGAACGAAACCTTTCAGCGTTCCCACAGGAGGATTCTTTCCGGCAGTGAGGCTTTTATATGCCTTTCCTTGAATCTTTGCCCGAACAACGCTTTGAATCTTGATCACCTTTTTCATGTTCTCTTTAAAGTAGCGCTTCTTCTCTGCAAATCGCGAGCGGATAGCGGCTGCTCTCACAAAGGCCTGCAGTTCGGTGATGGACTCCTCGTGTACTTCCAACTCGCTTAGCAAGTTCCCAACACGATTACGGCAGAGCATGGCACGAATGAGGGCTTGTAGTTGAACTACTTCGTTCTGCTTCTCGCGAAGTTCTTTGAGTAATTCTCCGGTCTGGATGCGGAGAAGTGCTCCGCGAGAAACTGCTTGAACTTGGGTGAACTTGGCTGCATGCCTTTCCAGGGCTTGTTGCTGTTTTTGCAGCTGATTCCGCGCAATGAAGCCCCGGATTGCAGCCTGCAAAGGGATAGTACTGGTCGATTGCTGCAGTAGAGAAAGCTTCAGCGAGCTATAAGTTTCCCTTGCATTTGCGCCTCTGAGGATTGCTTGAAAGTTGCTGATGGAAGCTGACTGCGATCTCATGGATTGCTTTAGGGACGCAAGCTTGGAACGGACTTGACCAGCTCGGCCGGTGGCTTGTAATGAGACCCATCCAAGCGACGAGTTAAGTAGGCACTGCTTGATTTTATCTTGAGTTATTCTTGCAAGTAATGACCTTGCGCCCGCTTGAACTTTGGTGATCGCATAGCTTTGCTTTTCCAGCAACTGATGATCGTCCTGAAGTTCCACTCGGGTGAGCATCCCACGAATGATGGCTTGCAGCAATATGATTTCTTTCTCGACTGTTCTGGTAGCCTCGTACTGGTCGAATGCGTCCCGCCTAGAGATTGCTCCTCGAATAGCAGCTTGCAGATTGCGAATACCAGCTTCATGGGTTCGCACTTCCGACTTGATAGCACGCGTTTGAGCACGAACGTGGCCTGCCCTGAAGAGACTTTGTAGCTTGAGCACTTCCTTTTCCCTGGACCTCCATTGTTGCGCCTTTTCCTCCTGTCGCAATCTCGCCAGAAATCCGCGACTCCCAGCCTGGAGATTAGTGGCGAAACGTTGCATATGGAGCCTGTAATCTGCAATCTGTCTGGCCCAATCGCCGCGGACGCGTGACTGGATGTCGACGATGAAGTCCTCAGTGTCCCAAAGCTGCTGCATCATGTCGCCTAGCCGTAATCTGACCAACGCGCCACGGATCTGATTTTGAAAGTCTGAGATGATCTCCTCTTGCTCACGCAATTCTCTGTCTATTCTTTCATCTTCAGTCTCCACTGGCTCCGGCTCCGGCTCCGGCTCGCCGAAGCTTGCACCCATGCCTGAAAAGCTCGGCATGCTGACTCCGGCCTTGTCGAGGCCTCGTTGTGTCTGTTCCAATTCATGATGCTCGAATTCGAGCTGGCCAACAAGGTTCCCGATTCGGAAATCAACCATGCCTTTGCGGTAAAGGAGCCATGACAAAGCGTGAACGCAGTAGATAACTTTCGGTATGTTTTTCTTTTCGTACAGATCGATCAGCTCGAAGCGGAAGAGGTCCGGCAGACCCACGTCCTCGAGGAACCGAAAGAACAAGACAATATTGTCTGAGTGTTTGAACTGCAATTTCGGATGGCGGAAGATCTTGAGGACTTGGTCGGGATGGAATGCTTGAACTATTTCCGCTAATGTGACCCCGTCGCGCAGAGCCTCCTCCAGTTGTACGATAGGCGGAATTGGCTTATTGATAATGTCTTCGATCCACTCTTTAGCCTCGCCGATGTGACAGAGATATTCGTAAGCCTGTAAGAACTGCCGTTGTTTATCCATCCAATTCCTTTCACCCCAGCCGTAACTCTTGGCCACCAACCGGGCACCTGCTGCAACGGAGTCTGTGCGTTTCAATTGTCTCCGATTATGTAGTCCAATGACAGATTGGCCAGGGGCTGCAATCCCAAACTCTTCGGCATCACCATTTTGTGCAAACTTTGACAAGGTTTTCAGATGGGTCGTAGAAGATTTCTGTAGTTCTCGTAGATCGGGAGCTTTGAATGTGTTTGGGTGCGGATTCAGTGAATTTTGATGGGTATGAGTCTTGGCCTGATGCGTCTCTTGATGATGCTCATGTAGATGCTTGTCGACGAATGGATCTTCGGAAAAACTCTGAGGGAACCGGTCGATGGTGTGAGCTCGGACATGGTAGGCGCTCGGTCGGCGGGCGTTGGGTGTTGACTTTGGCGACGGGCCTTGAGGAAGTGGACGTAGACTTTGACGAACATTGCGATAGACATGGTCAGGACTGTTTTCCACGCTGCTGCTCCCACCGTAAGTCCTGGTGGGCGTCATTTCTTCTGTGACTGTGTTTGCTCGTTTGTGACCTGGAGAGCCTCTCGAGTAGATACTGGAGTTGGTGGAAGTGACGGTACTTGTACGGCTGGGGAGAAAAGCACTAGACGCCCCGGAGTAGGCGGAGGAAGCGGTGGACGCCGCTGAGGTCTGTCGCTGAGGAAATCCGCACTGATTGTCTGTTTGTGCTCGGCGAAGAGCGTAGTGCGACATCCCGGAGAGCGTTCAGGCACAGGACTAACGTGGACGAGCTTTGAACTGGATCGTACTTGAGGCTTGCGTCGCATCCTCAACTGTCTGCACAAGATGTCATTCAGCTAGTCAAAAGTGCCACCTCAGACGGCTGCAAATTTCGAAGCTCAGATGTGTGACAAGTAGCAAAGCACAGACAGAATTCAGGCAATAATAGTGAATAGACGGGCACTCTGATTTATTTGTCCGCCAGCCGGAGAGGTGAAGGGCAGAATCAAATCGACAAGTGCAGTTTTTGACAGTGGTTTGTTTACATCAATCCCCAAACAGGATGGTGGGACACGAGCGCCAAGCCTGCTTGTGAGGACTAGGAGCAATGATTGGTCAAATTGCCGCACAGCGACGATTGGCTGCGTATGGGCCACCGCTCTCCGCCTTTTCATTCAAAATTCTCTTTCGGACTGCGCGTCCTTCTGAAAATTTTCCCTTCCTTTGGAAAGGCCCTCCCTGACCCCAGCAGCCCATCGGTGAACTTCTCTGCTGTAGCACTCTACTAAAACCTACTGTCGACATGCCGATTGCTAACGGAGACATCGCCAATGGCACTCCTATCACGCGTAAAGTCGAGAAATTGGACTATCGGACCGCCCTGCAAGTCCTGGAGTCCGACTACGAGACTCGCGATGGCCTCGACATCAACAAATTGCTGGACTCGAATAAAAATGGAGCTCTCACTTATAACGACTTCCTGATTCTTCCTGGATATATTGGTATGGTTCCAGTCTTCCTTTATTTCGCTGGGAGATCATACGTCTAACGCTCTCGCACAGGTTTCTCTGCCTCCGAGGTCACCCTCGACTCCCCCATTACCAAACGAATTTCTCTGAAGACCCCCCTTCTCTCCTCGCCTATGGATACTGTTACTGAAGACGCTATGGCCATCCACATGGCTTTGCTCGGCGGTCTCGGTGTCATCCACCATAACTGCGCTGCCGAGGAGCAGGCCGACATGGTTCGCAAAGTCAAGAGATACGAAAACGGCTTCATCTCTGATCCTATCGTTCTCTCCCCTAAGACCACTGTTGGCGAGGCGAAAGAGCTGAAAGAGAAGTGGGGATTTGGCGGATTTCCAGTCACCGGTACGTCTCCAGGCTCATCAATCATCACCTCGTCCTGTCTTTCGATGATGTCCAAAGCTATTTACCCTTTTAAACTTTCGTTCATCCGCAGCATGAACTTGCAATGGGGAATTATGGAGATTTCTGTCTGAGAACCACACCGCATCTTGCACTTATCTTATCCTTGAGTTTCAGTATGCGGCAGCAGCTGACAACACGAGCAGAGAGCGGGCAGCTGAAGTCCAAGCTTATTGGCATCATCACCACTCGCGATATCCAGTTCCACCCTCGCCCAGACGACTTGGTCACAGAGGTCATGTCGAAAGACCTGATCACTGCACCAGCAGGCACGACCCTGGCCGAGGCCAACGACGTCCTCCGCAAGTCGAGAAAAGGTAAACTGCCTATCGTCGACCCACACGGCAACCTAGTTTCTCTACTTTCCCGATCCGACCTCCTCAAGAATCTAAATTATCCTCTTGCCTCCAAACTACCCCTTTCGAAACAATTAATTGCGGCTGCCGCCATTGGCACTAGGCCCGAGGATAAGATCCGACTGCAGAAATTGGTTGATGCCGGGCTGGATATTGTGGTTTTGGACAGTAGCCAGGGCAACAGCATGTATCAAATCGACATGGTCAGATACATCAAGGAGAAGTACCCTGAACTCGATGTTATTGCTGGAAATGTGGTGACGCGGGAACAAGCCGCGAATCTCATCGCTGCCGGTGCCGATGGCCTGAGAATTGGCATGGGCAGCGGCAGTGCTTGCATCACACAGGAGGTTATGGCTGTGGGACGACCACAAGCTACAGCTATTCACGCCGTTTCGTCCTTTGCCGCCAAATTCGGCGTGCCCTGCATCG
Source organism: Cladophialophora psammophila CBS 110553 (assembly GCF_000585535.1). Lineage (NCBI taxonomy): Eukaryota > Fungi > Ascomycota > Eurotiomycetes > Chaetothyriales > Herpotrichiellaceae > Cladophialophora > Cladophialophora psammophila. The sequence continues at coordinate 99,570 of NW_006912940.1, read as the reverse complement.
CCGATGGAGGTATACAGAACGTCGGCCACATTGTCAAGGGAATCGCGATGGGTGCCTCGACAGTCATGATGGGTGGTCTCCTTGCCGGCACCACCGAGTCTCCTGGCCAGTCCTACATCAACCGTGAAGGTAAGCTTGTCAAAGCTTACCGGGGAATGGGCAGCATCGACGCCATGGAAGACAAGAAGGCTGGCGGAGGAGGCAAAAACTCCAAGGCCAGCAATGCCGGAACGGCGCGATACTTCTCAGAGGGTGATCGATTGTTGGTCGCGCAGGGTGTCTCGGGAGCAGTGCTGGACCGAGGTTCTGTCACCAAATTCGTGCCTTACCTGCTCGCTGGTCTACAACATTCTCTGCAAGACATTGGCTGCAAGAGCTTGGTCGAGTTTCGCGACGAGGTGAGCAGCGGCAAAGTGCGATTCGAGCTCCGGACCGTCAGTGCCCAGGCCGAAGGGAACGTGCACGGGTTGGACAGTTTCGAAAAGAAACTCTACTCCTAGGTGGCCGAGCAGAATGCCGAAACAACAGCATCTCGAAGGCGAACCTGGTGTTGATGGCCAGTCCGGGAAAGTGATATCATTCTATCTCAGGTGTTTTGACGTTGCACATGATTTCATGATTGGAATGACATACCCAATGACAGTTTCAAATAGATGAAAGGCTCTCCCTAGAGAAAAAGAACACATTCGTACCATTTTGGTTAGTAGTAGCCTATGTAGTCCGTCCTTATCTATTTGGACCTCGGCGCATTGTCGGCTCTGCAAGGCACCGTCTTATCCAGCGTATTAATACCGAGTACATAAGTACCTCGTCGATCATAAAGCGCGAGCCGAGCAAGTCAGATCAAAAACGCCCTTCCCCATCTTTCCCTGACGTCCCCTTGATCCCCCCACGGGCCATTGCTCTTTTTGTTCAGCCTCGGTCTGTCTCACTTGTTTGCCGTTCACAGCAACTTCCTCCAATGCTCGTGTTTCCCTCAACTTCGACATGTAGATTTCTGGGCAACTCGTCTTCTTTTCCTCATATTCCACTTTTAGATTTCAGTCGCTCATCTCTTAAGCCGCAACGGCTCCCCTATAGTCGGTTTCAAAGACGTTTGCCCTTTCAGCTTCCACGCCCTACCATTAGACAGTACTGCCTGCTCTCTGGCCCGAGCTTAGACACGGCCCTTCCAGTCCTCGTCTCCCGCCACTCCCGGACTATTCGCGACCTTACAAACCGCTTGACAGACGCGGCCTTGACGATGTCTTCGAGACAGAAGCCCAAATTCGAGGTCAGAGGCTACTCGGAGCACAAATCTCCCAAGCCGGCCTCCCCTTCAGCCAGCACGATTCTCGTCTCCCCAAGCAATGAGATTCTCCTTCTCCACCGTGTTCAGACTTCTAGTGCGTTCCCCTCTGCACATGTCTTCCCTGGTGGCAATCTAGAACCCAGCGATGGAGAATTACCGACCGACCCCAAAGATGTGAATCAGCATCTGGACAGCATTGCATACCGAACAGGCGCAATCAGGGAGTTGTTCGAGGAGACGGGGATATTGTTGGCTCGCGGATCCAAAACCGCGGAATCGCTACTACCTGTCAGTACGGCGGTGCGAAAAGATGGTCGTGAAGCCGTTCACAAGGGCAAGATCTCGTTCAAATCCTGGCTATCCACCATTTCCCCCAACGCAGTCCTGGACACAGACCGCCTTATTCCATTCACCCACTGGGTCACCCCACCCAATGTACCGAAACGGTTCACCACGCAGATGTACATCTATTTCGTCGACCCGTCAGAGAAGGGCAACCCGAGTGTCCACGCGACAGCGGACCAAATTGAGACCATGGCTCCCGAGTGGAGGACTGCGAGGGATTGGTTGAGTATGGCGAGGAGCGGAGACATAATCCTGTTCCCACCGCAATTCTTACTCCTCTATCTGGTCTCAGAGACACTTGATGGACCCGGGGAGAGCCAGAATGATATTTTGAGGAAGAGAGAGACATTGAAGAGACGGATTGAAACGGAAGGGAAACCCGTGCCATGGAAGGAGAAATTTATCTCTCCGATTGGCATGAGTTTAGGAGAGGATGGCCGAAGCGTGCTTGCGCTGGATAAGCCAGGTCCCGAGTTGAAGGAGTCGGGCTTGAAGGGGGATGAGGAATATGTTGTGCTGGTGAAGTTCAATAAGGAGGGACCAAGGAACGTGGAGATCGGGTTGAGGAAGGAGGTCCTGAGAGAACGGAGGGAAAAGGGAATAGAAAAGGGGAGTAAGATATAGAATCATATACAGAGACCTGAACGCTTTTTGAATCTATCGGTCTGGATATCCTGAATGGAATTCCTCCAGCGCCCGGCTAAGTGATCAAGCATGATGGACTAGGCGATTTAACGTGTCATCCTGTGATCTGACAGTCACCCGGTCTCTCTAGAACCACGACAGAGTCCACAATGCTGGTAAATTCGGCCACCGTTCCTGCCACCGAGCAAGAATCTCAGGCACCTTCTCATCAAAGCTCATCCTCGCGACTCCGGTCCCATTCTCCCATCCTTGCGTACCGCTTAATTGCCTCTCCTGGATGGCCGCCTCGTTCAAGCTGTCAGCGAGCTCAAGGATCGCTCCACCGCCGACAAGCGCTTCTTCATGGTTATCCTTGATATCGATGTTGAATACGTGAACAGGTCTATTTAACGGTGCGCCACGGTCGAGTAAATTGTCCACCACAGCGTCCCAGCATCGTTCCTCGCAGGTAAATATCACATCCACCACACCTCCCTCCGTTCCCACGGCGCCTTTGTCTCCGCGATTCAAGGCCTCCATCCTGGCAGCGCCAACAATCCAGTCGTGAAACCGTTCCGGTCCCCATTTAATCTTTCTATTTCGATCAAGCATGTTTAATATCCCGTTATTTCGATAAAGGCGCGGATCTTGCGCGTTGAGTTCCTCATACATCTTCGTGTAGGATGTGGTGTTGAAATTGTAGACTTGGGGTTGTGATATCGAGGGGCCTGGTAAGCGGACGTAGCTGCCCGTGCCGAAGGAGATGACGGGATATTGGTGCGTCGAGGCGGAGAGTCGAAGATGAGCCTCCATCGAGCGATTGTTGTTGGAGGCACAGACTGTGCAGAATTTGAGTTTGAAGGGGATTTCATCTTGTGAAGACGTTGCGGGGGAATGGGATGACGCTGTAGCGGGCGCAAGCGCTGTAGACGCCGCTGCGGCAAGTGGAATGGGTGCATCAACGTTGCCGTCGAGGCCTGTTAGAGCGATGGATTGCGAATGAACTTGTGCTGTCGGAGTAGGTACGGTAGGAGAGGGAGCTACAATGGAGGACGGGAGAGGTTGTAGTGTCGGTTGAGCAGCTTGAGGTGTCTGTATTCGCGCCTGGAGGCGAGCGCGCCGAGGGTCTGTAGACATGATGTGAGAGGGAGAGAGGTAGGTTATTGCCCTGAAAAAAGCATGGTATATTTACTGCTTCTGGGTCAGTGAGCTTCTTTTGGCATTTTTGAACAGACAAGAAATTCAAGCAGCGTTCAAAACGGCACAGTCAGATATTTGAAATTGCGTATTATTGTGGATGTCCGCAGCAAGAGAATAGGACAGCTCCAATAAGATGGTCATCACAGGATGGGCACGAGAGATATGAAGGGCTGCTGGACTGGCCGAGCTTACCTTGGTCGACAGCTTGGATGAAGCCTTGTGATGGAAGTGATGATAATGATGGTGGCTGCCGAGGCCAAGGGTGTTTGGGGAATATATCGGTGACTCGGTGCCAACGTCGAGGGCGTCGAGGGCGTCGAGATTGGGCAGGGCAGCAGAAATCCGGGCTGCGGATCAAGATTCAGGATGTGAGATGCGGCTAATATTCTCCATGAAGGGAAGCGAGGACCTGAGGAAGTTCAGCCTGGCCCTGGGCCCTGTGGCCCGACAGCCTGACGCGCCCTGCTGGCCTGCCTTGGCCCTTGGGGGCGCTCGGCGGCATCTGAAACGCCTAGTGGGCGACTGTGGGGAGTCTGCAGTGCTGCTGGCCGCCTGTGGTTGGAGGCTTGTTCGTCCCATAGATCCCATTCCACTTGGAGGCACAACCAGGTAAACCAGTGAAACCGATTCTCCTCCCAATTCTTCCATCTCGACTATTACTCGGTTCGTGCCTGTTCGAATACCTACCTCCCTCCAGTGGAAGGTAGCTGCCCATACTGCTACCACCCTCGACTTTCTCAACTCCTCCCTCTTTACCTCTTCACCAGGCTGGCGCTGACCTCCTGTCTTGCCTGCGCCCGCAAGCACACTTCTTGTCATCCTCCTCACCACCACCATGCGCCATCGCCTGACTTTGTTGCTCTTCTAATCCCTTGAGCATACTACTTAAACCTTTTCCCTGCGTTTCGGCCCATCACGTCTCTGTCTGGTCGCTATATTTAGATGTGCCGTATTTCTCGACCCTCGCCGTTTTCGCCTCGTCTGATTCTCGACTACTTGACTCGAGGTTCCTTACGATTCAACCTAGGACCTTCAGCCGCTCGTACCTGGCTCCTCGAGACGCTTTCCATTCTCTTCCTCGTACTCGACACTCTCTCTCCTCGTTAAGCGCGCGCGCTGTCCTTTCGATTTTCCAAATTTCGCCGCCGCCATTGGTACTTTCTGGGACCCTGTTAGCCGCCCACCGCTCCCTCCTCCTTGCTCTGGTCTCGTGCCTATAGGTGCGCTTCGACGAAGAACAACAATTCAATCCTTCTTCGTTCGCAAGATCTGATCCTCCTTGGCCTCCTGAACATCTTGCGACCGATCCCATCTTTCTTCCACGGTCAGGATGGCCACCATCACAGCCTCACCACCTACAATGTCTCCCCCTATGGCCGCGGCCACCACCTCTCCTCCCAGTCTCACTCCTTTAATTACTACCACCCCGACACCGCGGCGGACGAGTTCGCAAAGACCAACTTCCTATGCTGAGAGACGGATGTCATCCTTTTCCACGAATTCAAAAGGTTCCTACCTTCCGCAATCCCGGCCGACGTCCTATGTCTTTCCTGCCTTCCACTCGAGCCTCTCATATACCCTCGTTCGAGACTTCGCATATTTGACGACGCACCCTTTACACTACGGCCCCCCTCCAAATCAATCAGGTCTATCTACACCGGCGAGCGAGTCGAGAAGATTGTCGGATCCCGCTGTCTCGTCATGGGACGACTCTAGAGGCCAATGGTCTGCAACCCCGCCCTGGATTTCAGAAACTAACGCCAGCGGTTTTAGTCGGGATCGATTACCTGCAATGACGTTTAAAGACGATGGGCCTCCTTACAGCGAAGATGAAGATATTCAATCCCCGATTGTCACCACCAGCAGACACAAAAAGCATAAATCAAATGAGCGAGGGAGATCTCCTGGAGCAGCTGGCCCCCATCACGGCGTCGTGGTCGGCGCAGCGGGTCATGCAGAAGACGCAGATGGACCGGGTGAAGCCGTCGATACCTATGACAACAACGCGCTGCGATTCCCGCACGCACCCCAACACCGAGACTCCAACTTCGCAAAACCCCTACAGCGCAATCCGTCTCCTTATGGTGACGAAGGGCCCGTGTCCGAGGACGAGTTCTCGGATGCCGAAGACGATGCCCGATTCTCAAAAGACTATTCATTCACCATTGCCAGTCCCGACGAGGAAATGCACGGCAAGGCCGTCGCACTTTTTGATTTCGAAAGCGAGCATCAAAATGAATTACCCTTGAAGGAAGGTCAGATAATTCTGGTGTCGTATCGGCACGGCCAGGGTTGGTTGGTGGCTGAAGATCCCAGGACAGGCGAGAGTGGGCTCGTACCCGAAGAATTCGTGCGTCTGGTTAGAGACATTGAGGGCGGTCTACGCGGACTGAATGCTGTGACTCTTGACGGTGATGGGAATATGGACAGTATCATCAGCCCCGTGTCAACTGATCCGAGCTCAATCAATACGCCAGTACCCAACAATCACGACTTTCCTGCGCAGCAGCAACATGGCTCGTACAAATCTAACAGTAATGGTGCGAGTTACGGCGAGAAACATCCTCCGGTCCAGTCGAATTTTAGCACTAGCAGTCGCGATTTTAGCCCATATCCTTTCCCCGCCAAGGGCGAGGATAACTTAGTGAAGGAGAGGGAAAGGGAACGAGAGAAGGCGACCGACACAAGCTAGTGCCCTGTTCCGATTGTTCCCTTCTAACACCCTCCCGAACATTGGAGAGGAAAGATGATAACCGAACGGTGAAAAGAATATGGTAAAGACCAGGAATCAGCGACACGCGTTAGACTGAGCCTGCGCTTATGGGTGATGGCATGATAAATTTTATTTTCTAATGTGTTGTATGATACGATATCCCATGGACGATGCCACAAGGCAAACTGTTAACGGCCACACATATACGCGAGCTGTTGGCGGGTTGGAATGAGCCACGCAGTGTGAGCTTTTGCGAAGGACGAAGCATGAGGCAACGGTACAAATGAGTCTGCGGAGTGTACCGTTGCAGAAAGAGAGATATGCCCTCTGACAGCGACAGGAGCTAAAGTTGTCCGAACGAAGGCGACCCTGGTTTCTAGGTCTTCTCTGGCACTGCAAATGAGGCCAGTTCAAAGGAATATAGAAACTGAGACGAAACCATAGAGGAAGAACAAACACGGACATTTCAAACCCTATCATACCCAGCGTTGTACACCATTGGTAACTATAAAATATCCACTTCATCTTGATCTCACAGCGATCTATCCCGTTACAAGAGGTCTTTTTTTTTGCCAAAGTCATGAGAGAGCTTGGAGTGCTCCTGTGCGTTACATCAACTTCGTCTCTTCTGAGCTGCACACAGCTGTCTGTCGTCGGCAATCCAAGATGCTTCCTCCAACCACTTCGTTCCCTGGCCCGCCAGTTGGAATACGACGGGCCTGTCAAAGACTATTTTCCACAGCCACAAGCATCATGGGCAGTATGACTTCCCACCACACTCACCAGTCCGAGCAGTCGTCGTAGTTTCTGCACCCCCTCTGCCTCCCATCCCTGCTGACTTGCGGACTCGCAGCATATTCCTTGTACCTATCGTCCCGGTCCTCAACCCGCCTCGCGGAACCAGCACGTCCCCATGAGCCTGTAAACCTTTGGCTGTTTCGGCGGCCGACCTTCCCCTGCTCCTTCTCGTATCTCAACCTCTCCACCTCCCTCCTGGTTGCAACCCCATTGTTCGCCCGTTCGCTCCAGATCAAATGCTTCGGTGTGCCCGGATAGACCCCGTTGCGTACTTTCCTCTTGCGATTGAAGTAGGTGAGAGAGATGTAGAAGCCGTGAATGTGTGAAGGGATAATGGCCAGGATGAACACGACCACGTCAAATAGTACAACCAGCTTGATAGTGGTCCTTGTGGTTTTTTGGTGGTCAGCCCCGTTGGTTTTGCTGGCTTCTTGTGGACGATCACGATGCTGGCCGGGCTCGGTTAAACAAGAGTAGTCAATATCATCAATGTGATTTCAAAGCCGCTTCGGGAGTTTTCACCTTCTGGTCTTGCCGGAGATCTGAAGAACAGTAGCAACAGCGTAGAGACTCAGACTCTACGAGGGGGAGCAGCATCGTCATTTGTACCCTCACTCTCACCGTCTGTTACTTCTAAACTGTGGCGGTGCGCATGCTCGCCCTACCCTTCGAGCCTCCAATGCAGGGACTTTGCAGGTATTTGCCCAGCCAAGAAAAGCATCGTCGGGCATATGCCCATTGTACAAGAAAAAAAAACAATGGCGAATATTGATCGTTCGGGTCGTGGACGACGTGGAGTCAAGCATTGGTGGCATCAGACGTCATCTTTTCCAAGATGTGGCTGGTGGTTGCCAATCGGCGCGTGCCACGACCATCTTTCCGAACATCAGGCAAAGTGGGCGTCGGTACATCAGGATCTCGTTGTACATGCGGTGGGCGGAGGAGGTAATTGACAGATTGGCCATACAAAAAGGGGCATGATGATAGAGGAGGCGGTGCTGAGCTTCAATTTAGATATGGTTCTGCTAATAGAACATCGAGGTATTGAGTACTAGGACAAATCTATGCAAATTGCTTCTAGAAGGGCTAAATGATACATACTTTGTGTTCTATACCTGTTCCTTTTGCAATCTGCATTGTTTCAGTTCATACATGCGTGTTCAGACATATTTTGAAGTCTCGTTTCTCGATGTTGACCATTGGCAGCGTGAACATACATTTCATCGCCCTATCCCGTCGACAGATTATCGACTCCCACTTACAAGTAGAATGACACTCCCCAGCTGCCGTCGGATATCCTCGTTGTCCACATCATGGGTATCTTCTACCTCCCCCCACATGCCCGTCTGCCATCGTACTTCGAGACTTGACGCCTCGGCGGCCTCCTCAATGCCAAAACGTGTCTCATTGCCGCGGGGTTGCATGTCCCGAAATTCCTCGCTCCACTCAATCAACAGTCTCGTGCCGACAAGAAGACTCTTTCCCGCCAGCACTGCCTGCTCAAGGGCCGCGAGTTCATACGCCGGCAGTCCAGCGATCCACCCTCGTATAACGCTTCTCGTGGTTTCATCCTGCTGCGCGGGCATGATGCTGTTTTCGTCGAGCACGGGCTTGATTTCCACACCGGGCCACACATATGTGCTGAGATAGCTGATTATTGGTTTGGCTATCCTAATCTGAATCTCGCGCAGTGACTCTGTGCGCTCGGTTTGCATTTCCAAGGGAGAGGCTGGTGCGTATTCTGGTGCCCAGCATAGTAACGTATCTGTGTCCAGATATCTCATCATGGTCGCCATGATTTCATTTCGGATCTTGCTATCCCCCCGTGTTTCTGCTTCGCTGATGTCTTGCGCCCGCGCCACTATTGAAGTCATGGGGATGTTATGGTTCTTCAATGCTTGCTGCGCAGATTCGAGCATGTCCCATTCAATCGCGATAGCATGGGCTAGGTGCGGCTTGGAGCGCGGGACCATGAGGATAGATTTCGATGGAGTTCGCACAGGTCTTTTGTCCAAGTAGACCTGATACCCCTCAGGGACTTGTTTGACGTGGACCTCTCTCCAGAACCTTTTTTTCAATGGGCTTGTCTTCTCTCCTGGTTGGTTGGCTGCGCGGAGCTCTTTGCCTTGTTTAAGCAACTCAAGTTTCCTTCTTCGTTCTTCAATCCGATCGCCATATTGTGGTGATGTTGGAACGGGAGCGCTGGGAGGTGGTCCGGTTGCGGTAATGGGGAGTGCTGTTGCGGATAATGAGCTGGTCGAGGATATTGGGCGGATTGTTGGCGTCGCCAGCCAACCTACTGAAGGATGGCTTCTCAAAAGGCGGGCAGAAGATAATGATGTTCTTAGCATGTTTATCCGCATATCTTGCTCGAGCTACGGGTAGGGAGACAAAACAAAACAGGGCAAATGTCAGTGCCTTGGACATCACCGATGAAGTCTCGGACTTTACAGTTCAACAACTAAGGGCTAATGTCACGTGGCAGTCCCGTTCCCTCTCCGCATGATCCGCACCTACAAGAAGTTCCAACCTCATCCACCATCCAACTTTCCTTCGAGACACTTAACATCCAGGTATCCCCCTGTTCTTATTGTAATGCACCCCATTCATCGGTCAGAAAAGGCTCGAAGAGCCCGAAAGCATATGGCGCCATAGCGAGAGCTGTCAAAGCTAGGAGCACAATGATACAGCTATCGTTTCACTGAACGACGCTGCACCCACTACAGGCCTCAGTACGACGCTCTTTCCTTCCTGCGCTTCCCGAAAAGTCCTTCAAACACTCGTTACCGTCGAGGGGGAAGATGCTGTTCGACTCATAACCCTTCCTGCGCGCCGCGAGATCTTTCCTCTCACTACTCTCCATTCTAAGGGCGCTTTATATCAAATAATTTAAAATACTTCATCATCAAACAGCGACATTCATTCGCTATCATTCGAAACATTACAATTTCTTACTACATTGAAATCAGAAATTGTCTATGGGGTCGATGACGAGAGAATTTTAAAAGAATTTCAAGAGAACGATATAGGCGAAGTTGAACGTCGAGCGTATCACCATCCCGGCTGGCTCGTATCACAACATTGCAAAATTGCTGGGCACTCGGAAAGATGGTTCCATCATTCTCCAACGAGGCGAAGTCCTTCAGATAAAATCTGACGAACTTCCCCCGTAATTGAGATTCCGATTTAGACAAAGTTCACATGGAGTTGTGTAATTTGCAGTGTTATAAGTAGAAGACCACCACACCATGAGCTCGAGGCATTAAATGACCAATATCAGCAGTTTAAACAGCTGTGTACAAACAATCGCTTTCCCGATGTCACATCTCTAACTGTGGATCGGTTGATTCAGAGCTGCTGGCATGGCGACTTCACATCTATGAGTGAGGTTCTTGGAGAGCTAGAAAACTTCACCCCCATCCCGTTCTCATGAAATGGATCGAGGTGTCACAAGCTTCGGGACGAGAGGTGAGGATCTATATAATTTTATACGAGCCACTGTAGTCACGGAAATCCTCCGATCTGCCCGTAGTATTATTAACTAATTTAATACAACCTTCGTCTAAATTCTGGTTAGACTTCGCTTTCCCGATAAGAGAGTACGTTATATAACTATTCATAAGTGACGGAGTCTTGCCGTGAAGATCCACCTGTCATTCATCGATGTTCAGCCCCTATGTATATTAATAAGAGTACGGTTTAGCTTACCCATTTGACTTGATAGACTTCAAAGGATACCCCTGAATTCCGATATGCTGGGCATGCCTCTTCTTTCCTAGAAGGGGGCTGATCTAGATCAGAGTCGTGCGGGGGGTCGTTACAAGGAGGGCCAGGCTTTGGCGGATTGATGTATCTATTGCGTAAACGTGTCTCTATCTTATTTTGCGGATGCCTTGTGCACTCCCCTCGAACGGCATGGTTTATGCCGTAAGAATACGTGATGAGGTATACTCGGTGACCTGTCAAAGGCAGTATGAAAGGGTAATATACTGTAACAGAGCACTTCATGGTTCGGCGTGCACGTGCAAAAACGCACAGAGGCCTGTCCAGCAGGTCGGGGATCGAGAACGCGTTTCTGGTTGACGCTGACAAGACAACACCACCACCAACACCACCCAGAGAGGCAGCGGCTAGGGCAACGAACGCCTAGCACAGCGGCAGCATCGAGAAACAGGGCAGGACTGATAAAAACACTCAGGAATTAGGTAGACGGCACCAAAAGGCCATAAAATTCATGATACTCTGCTCGAACTGTAAAGAATGGCACTCTGCCAGCACTGTAAACTGTTCCGCACTCCCCCTGCCAGCCCATTTTGGTTTGACATGTGACTAGACAACTTCTCTCCCCCCTGCTACCACTCTACCAGCCCTACACAGCACAGCACAGCCACTTTGCCTTGTTACAATACAGTTCGGGAGAGTTTGTTGATGGTCGAGTTGACAAATCCTGCTTGAGGTTAATAGTTAATTTAAAAGCGGCGCGGTTGAGGTGGATCCTGCAATGGATATCGGGTATACTAGTCCTAGAAAGGAAGGGTCACTACATGCGGTGGCCCCTTGACACACGCGATGGTTCGAATCTGCATTTCTTATGTCTAGTCACGACGAGTTATGCGTCCTATCTGGCTGATGTGGAGTTTGGAATGCAAGAATCGTTCCCTACGTCCCACCTCTGAGCGGCGGCCTGATATTGGAGTAAAAAAGGCGAATACGGCTCTGGAGTTCAGATCGCCATAGACCTGAGATTTGTGAGTTACGTGATGGCCCATTAGCCTTGAGCTTCACAGATGAAGATGTATATTGTGGGATGCAGGCAAATTACGCCACTGGTATTACCCACAATTACGGTTCTAAAATTCCCGATATGGTGAACTAACATGAAGTCAAGCTTTGGGATCTTGATCCAAAGTCCGTCATCTAGCATCATCCACCATCCTCTTAGCTCCTGCCACACATCCCTCGGTTGGTTCCATAGCAAACCTTTCATCAGCGGGGCTCTTCAGGCAGGAGATAATGTTGAACATCCACATCCGAACGCAAGACTGGGATCCTCTCTTTCCACGGGCGATAGATAGATGCTAGGATACGGACAAAAACGAACGTAGTACAAGCCTATAACACTGCTGGGAGCACCTTCGGTGTTGGAGGCGACTATATTAGCGGAGTCAACTATGAAGGACTTCCTCCTTCCCGGGATAAGGAGCGTGGCTGGCTATATAGACAAAGGGAATGTCGAGGTGTGCTTTATTAAGCTGTCGATCTGCTCATCAGATCCCAACAATCAACGATGTATTACACCTCATCTGGTTTCGTACCATGCGACCGACTCTTCTTTCCGCAATATGCCCGACTCCCCTGCCTGGACCTTCATGGAAGGATCTTGTCCTCAAAAGACCCAGACAACATAGGAAAATTTCTTGCCGATAGGCCCAATAAGTCACATTTCTCGAGTCGGAGCTCGCAGTCTGAAGAAGTACATGTTGTGATTTACCAGCCAGAACCGTAAGTTGTAGTAGTGTAAGGAGTATGAACTGGGTAAATAGAGGTGCTATAGGTAGCAATGTACGCCGGCGTCGTATAGGTAGTGTAAGTGGATGTATAGATCGGAGTTGAATAAACAGAGCTGCTATATGTATTGCTGCTGTAAGTGGGGAGGCAAGAGTAAACCACGCTGCTGGTAGTATAGGTCACGTAGGCTGTTGAGGTGACGGTCGCGGTATATGTCGCAGTGGATGTAGCGGTATAAGTCACAGTGGCTGTGGCTGTGTACGTTGCAGTGGATATTGCAGTATATGTTGATGTGCTTGTCGCGGTCACTGTTGAGTACACTGTTGAGTAGATTGTCTCTGTGCTGGTTACGGTGGCAGGGGCAGGGCAGGTTGAGTATGTGGTCGAGTAGATAGCTGGACTGGTGTACGGGGAATAGACAGGAGTAGGGTATGTAGTAGTGGTATAGATAACTGGAGTTGTGTATGTGGTCGTAGAGTAGATGGTCGGAGTGGTGTACGTAGTTTGATATGTACTGTATGGAGAATAAGTGGAAGAGCTGCTGTACACGGACAAATATGTCGAGCTGGATGTGTACACTGGGGAGTAGGTGGAAGTGGTCGTTTCCACTGGGTAATAGGTGGAGGGTGTCGTGTATGCAGAGTAGATCGTAGTGTAAGATGGACTGCTGTAGACTGGATAAATATTGCCACGCTTTTGGTCATCCGGGTACGGCAGCCCCAAAGCAGAACCAGCTAGGACCGCCAGGAACAACGGGACCGAAGCCAGCATCTTGGAGATTGGCTGTGAGGATCTTGTCAAAAGTTCAATGGAGGGCAGAAGTTGAAAATGCCGGCTGGGAGGCTAGCGAGTGTATCAAGTGGAGTGGCGAAGCTCTCGAGTATCATGCAACGAAAGGATGCTTGTTGATTTTTGTAGTGTGAGGCGATGAAGGGAAAGATGAAGGTATCTATGGTGCAAAGAACGGAAGTGACTTATACAGATAGCGCAGTCTTTTTCTGAAGGATGTGAGACATTGCTGACCACTCAATGGCAACATCGCGGAGAGGTTGACGTGTGGTAGAGGACACCCATCTAAAGAAAGAATCGGCTTGGGTATCCGGGAGACGAGCTGCAGTAGTCAGACAGCGTAAGGCGTAGGAGAAAGCAACGAGAGACAAAATGGAGAAAGAATGACCGCGATCTGTGCGATAAAATGGTGTGGTGGCCATCCAACAACCGTCTCCGTTCGCGGAAGCTTCAAATTCCCAGCCTCATCGACATGCTTATTCAGATTTTTGATCTTGCATGATGTATCTGGCCGGAAGTTGGTCATTGTTTCTGGGGATCCGCTCTGAGGAATCTCGACACGCGTCGATTTACGCAGACCGGCTATAGTATAATTGTCGGATTTTACGTCTGGTTGGACTGTCCGCTCGGGGGAGCAGAGGTTGGTGCTCAGGTCGACGCTGAAAAGCTATGAAACATACTAGGGTGTCTGGAGTCTTGTGTATTCGGGACCTGGGTAGGCACGGAGTACTGATAGTTGGGGTTGGTACAAACCGCTCCGTACTTGTAAAGCAGCAACTTGTCAAAGTAGGTTTAGGCTAGTCTCAGCATACCATCTTCACTTAATCGGGGTATAAACTAAGGGCCATTGATATCATGCTTAGCTGATACCAAATACCGTCTAGCGTTGTTATTTTTAGGGGCTAAGTCGAAATCAGGGCATGCCGGAGACTGAGCGAACTACCCATCTTCTTTCTGACATTTCTATTTCGCACAACCACCCTCTTGATTTCTCTGACCTCGCATAATGTGCCCCGTCTCCGAATCGGGTTTACTGAACCCCGCATGGCGTCAGCATCCACGAATGGAACTTGCCCGGCCCTGGCCATGTTTGCTTGACCTTCATTGCCGCATCAGCTCGGGCGCTGTATTCGAGCAACTGTGAGAAAATCTAGTTAGCAAAAGAAACAGAGCAGAGATGTAGGGAGACTTTCAAAGGAGCTCTTGACTTGAAAATTGGCACGGCAGAAGTCATCAAGTCGAGCCTCAGCATGGAGTCTACAAGAACCGTCAAGCTCGCCCTAAATGAAGATGGGAGGAATGCTAGCAGCTATAGGGAAATCAGAGCGTCGTTTTACCGATTCGCATCTGGGCCTGTTATGTCATCAAGCCAATCTCGATCCATTGGTGATCTTCGTGATGATGCGATTGGTGAATGGCTTCGTTGACCTTCTTCGAAGACAAGAGCGGTTGTGCAGCAGGAGCTACCCGGAATGTTGATTTCTATCGCATATGCCGCTGTGTCTCAGGTCTAGAGCCTTCTGTCCTGATGCTCCTCGCCCTCTGCATGGCAATATCCCTGCGAAATTAGCACGGAATATAGCCGCGGAAAGAGTATCCTAGACGACTGAAGGCATAGGTTGGTGAGAACTGTATAAGGTGGCCAGTAGGATGAAGGGGTGGTCGTTCCACAAGGTTCTCGCCCTCGATCAAGCAAGCGATGAAGCCATTGATGGTGTACGGGTACAGGAACCCGAGACGCAGTTGATCCCCACTGATAGCTTTCATGAAGATCAATCCGCTCAGCCCATGCAGCAGGCTTATGATGGTGCATGACCGGAATGCCTAAAGCAATGACCATAGTGATACCCTGTCCAATACCGGCACTGCTGTCGACGATGGCTCGAAACGGCTGAAAGTTCTCATCTCGACCAGTTCGAAAGTTGCTTGCTAAGTCCTGCATCATGCTGTGAAGCGAATAACTTTGTAAGAGATGTATCTGGTATTGCTTTTCCAGTCAAACAATTTAGGCGAATGTGGTATGGGCAGGTGAAATCTGAGAAAGCAGGGCGATTGAAAGAATCTGTGAGCGACGTAGAACTTGCCCTTTTTGATCCCCGACTAGTGGCATGGAATGCAGCCTTGTTGTGACGAGACAGTCGTGCTTCGTGACCGTCATTTTTTGTCATTTGAGGCTCTGTCCACCGTCCCCCTTATTGGACGCTTGGATACCTCGTACTTTTCTCCCAACTGCGATGAAAAAGTTGGTGTCTACATCATCATCCTATCCTTCAGACAACCACCCCTTCGCCATGGTTAAAGTCCCTCGTGAGATAGGCGGCTGTATCGCTTTACCTCTGCAATTACACGCGTCAGGATCTTTCCCCCGAGAAGCTACTCACTACCTTTACCTCAAACCGCACGACCCTAAAATCCCCGACGAGGATACACCTCGATCTTTATTTCTAGTGAATATCCCTGTATGCGCCACCGAGCAGTCGCTGAAACACTTGTTCACGACCCAACTTGAAGGCGGACGCATTCAGGAAATATATTTCTCAGAAAATGCACCCGGAAAACAACCCGTTCCCGCAAAGAAATCAAGTCGGAAGCGCAAAAGAATGACCGTAGAAGAAATTGAGGCCGGGCTGGACAAGTACTCCCTCCCAAATGTCTTCGACAGCGAAATCCAAAAGAGTGGTGCGACAGCAATAGTCGTCTTTGTGGACAAGGCTAGCATGGAACTCACCCTCAAAGCTGCTGCCCGACGCGCCGCAAAATCGGGTACATCGATCACATGGGAAGACGTTGCACGCTTAGGGTCGAACGAAATGCCGCGCCTGGGGCTGACGAGATATGAACATCACAAATCACTCCAATACCCCTCGCGCAAGGACCTCTTACGATCAGTCAACGCATACATGACCACCTACTCTCAACTCGAAGAATCTCGCTCTCGAGACAACGCACGCAAACGCGCAATACCGGACGAGGATGGTTTCATCACTGTTACACGAGGATCAAGAGGTAGTGCACGGATCGAAGAAGCGAAAGAATCTGCCGAGAAGCAGAAAGAGAAAGCGAAGGCGTTGGAGGACTTCTACAGGTTCCAGACGCGAGAGAGAAGGAAGCAGGAGCAAGAGGAGATAGTGAAGCGGTTTGAGGAGGATAAGAGGAAGGTGGAGGAGATGAGAGCGAGGAGAGGGAAATTAGAAACCAATATGGGCTGATCTCTATACGGGGACGGTCCTTGCAGTTGATTATACAACAAGAGCCCGACTGAGGACTTCGCGAAAACTTGGCTCTGAATTTGGTAAGTACTTCAAGCGTGGACCCCTGACCTGATTTTACTCAATTACGAGGCCGCTGGGGCCAGAGAAGCGCTCTGCTCTAGTGGTCGAAGGTTATTCTCCAACCCTGGGCGTTCGGACGCAATGCCTAGAACAACCAGCCATATATCTTCTCGAACTTGTCTGATGTATAATGTTGCACATTTTCGTATCTGGTTCGTCATAATACGGGTTCATGCTAACTTCCTCAATCAGGGCTAATTGTACAAACCCAAACAGTCCTCGTCTGTGGGGTATCCAGATGTGATATGTGCCTTCCATATTTGCAGAATCTTCCCTTCTGTTGATTCCATTTGCGAAGACTAAGGATTATGAAACGAGGGACTTCAAACCAAGACCGTCGACACTAAGTCTTGACGGAAACGGTGTGGATCACCGTGCATCAGACCATGAACATACGCCTCGCCCACCAGACGATGCGTCCTGTCGGCCGGGCGTTCACCATCCATCCTATTCTGGACAGGTCGAAGAATGTATGGCACCTTACCACCTGCCAGAATCCAAACCTCATCACCAACCTGAAGAGACCGGGAACCAGTTCCTAGAAGCATCATATTCTTCGTTCGGAACAGCCGTCGCGATCTTCCGGATCCGTGCTCAATGTCATGATGCAACTGAGCAAGGTCAAGTGGGGAGTATGAGTCGCTGGACAACATGTTCTCTACCAATGCGGTCAATCGATCGCGGTAGAAAGAGAGATTATACGGAGAAGTTTCGGGCTCGGACGCCAACAGACCATGCCAATCGGGGTTGGTAAGAGTCGAGACGGGTGTTTGATGTGGTTGAAAATCGGTTTCATGTGACGACCAAGGGGTCAAACGGTGTCGTATCTGCAGGTTGAGAATGTAGTCGATGAACAACGCTCCACACTCAGAAGGGGCTGGATGTTGCCGAGAGTATGTGTTTGTGGTAAGCGTGCGCCAGAGGACGTCGAGGCGTGAGATCGGAGCCCCCCCGAGTGAAGGCGTGCGGTAAGGATTTGGGAGTTGGAAGACGAGATCCACGATAGTGGCCCATGGCTCTCCAGCATCCGTGGTTTCGTGCGGCATGGTGGCCCTTTCTGCAATGGTATCGACGTGGAAGCCTTGTACTGGCAAGAGGCCTCTGCGAAGCATTGTTTCGTCACCTGGTGGCGTCCATTTCAGATTACCGCAGGCCGACCAGTTGCATTTTCCTCGAAACTCGAGCGGATACGGCGACAGTGCGACAGAATAGTCAGGGACCCAAGAGGGAAGTCCTTTGACCTTGGTCGATGATCGATCTTGCACATGTGACAACATGTACAGGGTCTGGGAGCCCTCGATCAGAGTGCATGCAGCTTCTGTGTACACCTGGCGGACTGGAGTCTGATAGTCTGGCTTGATCTGATCGGGCTTGGACGAGGGTGACTGAGATCTATTCGACAGACTGAGGAAAGCATAGACCTTGTCTCTAGGATCAGTCGCGCTGGTATACCTATGAGTGTCCACGAGCATCCTCAGCGACGGGCCCCCAGTTTTGTCTCTCTGGGAATATGACTGCAGCGCGTTCCGTGTGTTATTGAGATACACGGGCTCAAGCCCAAATCTGGTGTTGCTTGCCAGAAGTTTCTGATACGCCCCTGGACTTCGGTTTAGTTCACGGATATGCCGCATCTTCTCCGTGGACAAGTGGTGATACCATTTCGTTGCGCGGACGAATTCAATCGTTGTGGCCAATTGCTCCCATTGCAGCAACCGACTCCCACAGATGACAATGGCCTTCCTCGCGAGTGCCAGCTCCTGGACCACCCAGCATCTCGAAAACCAGGGGCGATTCATGAATGCGATTAGACCCAGCCAGTTCTGATAGCTCAGCGGCTCAATCCCGAGATCGTGATAGCAGGCGCCGTCCCCGTCGTAGAAGCCCGTGTATGGCACATTGGACCACTTCTCCCTTGGAACAGCTGCAATACTTTCCATGACCGTACACGCGTCCTGGGTGAACTCGTCCTCTTCTCCGAGCCACACAACCACGCCTTGCGCCGCCTTAAAGATGTCCGCCATTAAATTGACTTGCTGATTTCGCTCCACGAGAGAAGATTGGTCGATGCACAGGGCGTCCACCCAGATGAATTTCCTTTCTGAAGGAGAATTGTCCCCTTCATTGGGATTCCGGCGACCCAATACGGCTAGAGCATCGTACAAATTCGCCGTGACGCGGATATTGCGACCCTCACATTTCACAGGGAAGCACGGAGTGTTTTCCGTGATTCTTGTGCGCAGCACTGGCAGATGCAGGGATGGTGAAGCTGGAGACGGCATCCCAGTACCAAGACCAGCGTGGCCCTCCGGATCCAGCAGACGGGGAGCTCTCGCCTGTACGCGCTGCAAGAACGCCAGGCGACGCCAGTTGCTACTGCGTGAGGGCCGTGACTCTGGTATCAACGGATAGCCCCATGTGTAAGAGAGAGCGTGGAAGGGAGGCGCGACATCGACGGGAAACGAGCGCAGTGAGACTGCTATGTTCCCGCTGCTTTCGGGGAAAAGGGAAGGTGGATGGACTTCGAGTAAGCGGATAGATGTGGGTGAAGGCAGTGGTCGGTATTGGTACGCTCGCGAGTCTGATGCTAGAGAAGAGAGAAGTTCCCTCGCATTGAAGCCCCTGCGAATTCTCATCGGGGATCATTCATGGCGGATTATCCTAGCACGACTGAGATAGTCTCGCCACGTCGTGCACAACGGAGTTTTCCCTAGTTATTCAAGCTAGCCGTGTATAGATAGATATAGAGAGCTAAGACGAATCGGACAAAAGACAGGCGAACTTCACCAGAGCTACATGGTTTTCTCCATTGTCAGTTTTCCCAAAACGTTCTGTCAGAATAAACAACGCACCATCGACAAGGGGGTGGCCTGATGAGGCTGTGGCGTTTGTTACTATCGAGGGCCAAAGTGATATAGTACTCGTACTTGCACCAGCCAGTGTCTGAGCAGACCACCCCCATCTGCTCTTCAGCGAATGTGAACTTGGGATTGACACTGTGTGAGAATCAACGAGGACGTAATCTCATCTGCATTTCTCCCCAGAAGCACAATGCCTTCCAGCGTTGATTATACTGGTAGACTTTTAGTGGCCACCTGCCGCGCTGGTCCGAGCAAGTCTGGCCGCCGAGGACAAGAGAACTAGTCATGTACCATCTGCTCATGAATAGGAACAGATCCTGATGCCAATAAACCCTAAATTCCTTCTCAATGAAAAATTCCAGCACATGTGAAACAGTCCCGACCCAGATTCACGTTGGGTGGTGGATGGGTTCCCCAACGTGGAAAAGCCCGCGGTGTTTGACTGCCTAGGCACCCAATACGATTTAACCCGTATCACTTCCAATTTCATTGATGTCACTCTGTCGGATGGGTTTTCTTTCGATTTGAGGACCAGTCTGGCCCTCGGTTAAGGACAGTCTGTCTCTTGAAGGCTCACCTCCACCGCCGTCACCTCAATCTCATCTGCCCAGTGCACGGATTTAGGAGATGGGGAAGAAGTCCAGCTCGTGCTTACTCTCGTTGATCCGAATAGAAGAGTCCGGCCGCGTGATGACTGCCTCGACGAGGGTGGTGATTTGAAGAGGGCGGAGCGGACTGGCGTTACAGGGGTTCGTGTTGGGGTTCGCGAAGAGGGCCAAGACGGTGCAGATAAAGCACCAGTTGTATTTGATGGTCGACGCGGTGAGGCATGGATATTGAGCTTTGTGATAGGTATTGAAGGGTTGCTGGCAAGATACCGGGAGATTCGGCTTTGACATCGGGACTGCAACTTGTAGGTGTGTTCGATGTCAGGTCTGTTCAGACGCCTTTCGACTGAAGGCGAGGCCGGCTCCTCTTCTTCATCCTTTTCGCCTTGGGAGGTATTGATCTCGTCATGTTGTTCCCACAACTTCGTGTCATGACGCCGAAGATAGGCGGCCAACCCGCTAAGAACACCCACGAGAAGGCAAACCAGACATCCCAAGATCAACAGCGAAGTCAGAATGCCCTGGAGAAATCCAACTTCGACTATGCGGTGGAAGGTTTTCTGCACAAGTTCAAAAAAGGAGAGAGGACCAGTATCGGGCTGGATTACTTGAGGGACAGGGGATGCGAGGACTCGTTGACATAAGGAAAGAGCGAATACGAACGAAAGGCGGAGACATGCGATATCTCTTATGGATACCATGATTGTGATTGAGCATGTATAACCATGGACATTATGAATGGGGAGGAGCAGGGAGTTTTTGAGAGGCCAAGAGGCGCAGGGGAGGAAAATTGACTTACCTACTTGGCTGGTGGACGAAGAGGATTGCGGTGATCAATCTGACGGAAGAGTCGTGTGCTCAACATACCATGGAGGTTTGCGGTATGCTGATTGTTTGGTTTTTGGCCCCATTGGGGCTGAAGGGGAAGCCGAGAGCTGCGCAGGACCTTGGGAATGTGACGAGTGACAGACAGGGATGCGAGGGAGATCACGCATTGATCACCGGGGTAAGTGTGAAGGGCATTCAGTATTTCACCCCCTGATACCTCGTAGATGATCAGGTGCTGACAGGAGCTTGGGGGAGAGTCGCAAGGGATCAGAGCATCACAGGAAAGCTCAAGGAGGTTATGTGAGTTATTACGTGAGTTATTTGAGCCCCTACCGAAGGACCTCCAAGGTACCTCGTAGTTCCCGCGTGGATTCGGCTGAGCTGCCTAAACTGCTGGCTGGTGGGCTAGCTGCGATTCGCCCAGTTTCTCGTTTCTCTCCCCCAGAACCCGAGCCAGCGAGCCAGATCCTTGTCATCGTAGTTCCGTCCTCTCACTTCAAGTTTCGCATCGCTGTTCTCAAGTCCAACATCCGTCCTCCGATTCCCAAAGCCTCGATATCCGAATATATATTGCATACTTACCCTTTGTGTGTCCGAAGAGGTCGTTGCGCATCTCCTTGTCCCTTCCTTCGTGCTCGAGGTCACTCGTCCCCGTGCTCGGAATCCATCGCCGTCAGGCGCTTGTCAATGCTCCTGTCACCGACCTCGACTGCTCCCTAACTGCGTATCTACGACTCCGCTCTTCGAACCAGAGAGTCTTAATATCCCGATACCCTATCTACCTAGGAGCTGTAGAGGATAATTATCGACACTAGAGTCAGTTGACGGGCGCCAGAAGTATCTTTGAGACCCTCCGAACCCCGACGGCAGACTGTTTCAACACCTGCGCACCACCAGCTGCGGACTGTCTTTGGATCTGTCACACTTCGCGTCACGCATTCAACGATTCGCCACGCCTCACGCACTCCGCCAACCTCGCCGCCACCTGTTTTCGCTCTCAAATCACCCCTGCGATCGAACGAGACATCTCCCTATGTGTTGAGTACAATCTCATTCTTCGCTGCTCCCGTGGTCGTCTGTCGCAATGAAGAGGAGGGCCTATTGAATCTCTTTCAATGCCATAATTCGGAGCTCCGATGGGGAGGACCACCGAATATACCATAATGGGCCCAGCTAGGGATCCCCCAGGTCCATCTTCTCCATCGGCCTCAAAGTCTCTACCCTTTCGGAACGGTTCCAAAGCCGGGTCGACTAACCTTCGAACTCTTTATCGCATCTCTGCCCAAGAAGTTGGTGAACATCGACCGGAAGAACACTCTTATCACTCCGTGTCTACGGTCTTACCTACTTCGCCAAATCTCCCTCCTACACCACCTGGTGCGAACAGTGAGACCAACCCGCCTGCTCCGGAGCAACTTACCCCATCTTCGGACACCGCTGTGTTTAGATCGAGCTTGGTGACGCCGATAAACCAGAACAGTCCGCCAACCCCTGATAACACTCCTCCCCGTGAGCGTTACGGGACACTCCGGCGCCCATTTTTGGGTCCCCAGCCCTCAATCGCTTCCACACACGCAGAATCCTTCAAGACTGCCCATGAGGACTTCACGTCAGAGGGTGAATCTGAGCGCTATACGCCGCGCCAGGACAATGGGTTCAAATGGCCGTTGAGTTCCGTTGACAAGTTTGGGGTCGCTGCCCATCGCCTGCGAGAGAGCCCTCTGTCTAGATCACCTTTGATAGAGCTCTACGGAGAACGTCCTGCCGTTAGTCAATCCCCGGAACCTTTCGTCGATCAATTCCAGGTAATTCATATCGAGACCCACGAGGAACGTGGGGGAGTTCCTCAACACCAGACCACGGGATTGAGCGGCGACGCAAACCCAATCGGAGAGGAGATTCGGATACATCTTGACCCTCTTCAAGTCTCTTTGTCTAACAATGTGGAGTCGCCCCATTCTGTGCGCCACAGTATTGGTCAGCATAACTTGAAGCGGGACAAGAGCCTGCGAGAAAGGCTTCTGGAGGCGCAGAGCCATGATCCATCGGCATCAACAGAGAAATTTGCAAACATCATCGGTTGGAACAATTCTGTGCCGACCGAGGATGAGTCAATCGAGGACCAACAAGCGGATATCGAAGATAATCGACGTTTCTCTGGCATATCCACCACTTCGACCGTTGAAGCATATGTCGTTGAACAGAACTCTTTGCCTCGACGGAAGACGACGTTGCGCCATGTCAGCAAGCATGAATCTCTGCGTTCAGTGAGCTCGCCCTTGCCGACTTCGAACAGGAACTCCACACATTCCGCTTCAGGCTCCCCCCATCGTCTCGTTCATAAGAAGGCAAGGTTGAGCAATCAACATCGTTGGAGTTTCGGCTCGGAGATTTCGAGGTCGTATAGCTTGGCCTCAAGCGCTGTCCTTCCAAAAACTGAAGTGATTAGGGTAGCTGTTATTCCAGAGAGGAGCTCCTCCTTGAGCTCTGCGGCCAACAGTAGCCAGAGGCAGTCGCTTTCGAACAGTTCTGGACGTTCTCACTCTCGCAAAGCTTCTGAGAACCCACCCTCCTCCTGGCAACATAAAAGGGCGTTTTCCGAGTCTGCGGATCGCGGTAGAGAGCAATACCAGGCGCCTCTAATACCTCCACGGAGCTCCTCACTCTCGGCGCCCACATCCAGAACCACGTCCCGCGCCAATTCCATCACATCTGAGCATGTGCATGTACGCAGGCAACAAGCTGAGAAAGACTTGCGCAAGACCTTGGATAGAATGGAAACGGAACGACTTGTCCACAGTCTGAGAGATTGGGATTCTGTAGATGGGATACAATACTCGGACCGAGCGGCTGGAAATCAAAGATTTGGCAGGTCTTCGGGCCCTGCCAACCCTCAAGTCTCCATGCTTTCAGGGGGTCTCGGCGTTCCTGCAGGTGAAGGTGAAGGGGTATCAAATCCACTGGGACTGGTGATGCCTGGAACAAAGGAATGGGCTGCTCTCCGGCCACCGTCCATTTTTGATACGCCCTTCTCACAGCCCTCTTTTCAATCTGGCTCCCCTGAGATCAACGAAGCAAGGGCGATCAACTACTTCCCCCACAACAACTATTCCGTGCAGCTGATCGAGCCATTTCCTGTTGCGGAGTCGAAAGCGGTCCAGGAGGTACAAAAGCAGCACCTGCCAGAAATCGAAGTCGATTCACCCTTGCGCAACCCTCGACACCCACCGGAGCCGCCGCAATTCAAGCTGATTCCACCCACTCCTGGCGAGGAGGAAGTGAAGAAACAACTAGGGATTGATCGGACCGACTCTCTCAAGCGACCGGGCTGGCCTCGGCAACGCTCAGAATCGTTGATGAGCTCCATTTCTCGAAACTTGAGTCTCAAGAACGCCCGGAATCGTAAGGCTGATCAGGATCTTGACGGAAGTTTGCATCCATTCTGGCGGCCTCGTGCATTCTGGGACGACATCGATAAAGCTCGTCCTGCATCACAGCCTCAAGAGCGGTCCCTGGATCAAGGAATTGTGAACAATTCTCTGGGATTGCCGCAGGAGAGGACGATTATAACGGGTCCAGTGTCCCTGGTCAGACGGATATCGGAACGGCGCCGGCAGAAGAGAGGTATCGTCAAACAATCCAGCCATTCGAGTCTTGCCAAATTTCGAGCTAGTCGCAAACTACACAAGTTGTCAGGCAGCGGGCTACGGTTCCACATTCCCCTTGTTGGCATCAAGGACATTCAAGAAAGGATCATGCATGCCAAACAGCGGAAAGAGGATGAGAGAAGAGAAAGAAGAAGGGCCGATCTTCGACGCAGCATTGGAGCCAACGTTATTTCGCAAGGAGATTCGAGGTTTCCAGCCAGCAATACCAGCCTTTCACGGGACATCTGACACAGGTCTTGGGTGGCACATCAACGCGGCACCATCGAGCACTTAGGTGTTGCCTGTCTGACGTCTAGACGGTGCTGATGAGCAACTATCTCTCCGACACTTCAGGGTTTTAACGACATCATCATGCTCAACTGTACTATCCGGGCCCTGGCGGCTTTGGATTTCCTTTTCGTCGGGCGCTTGGGAGGATCTTTCTGCAGCGTGTTGATTGATTACTCGACTTGGGATGCCAAAGACTTATGGCACGACTTGATGTCTTGACGATTAATGATATGGATGAAGTGACGAGCTGTACAATTAGAAAGCACGGCCGACCCAGATGAATGGCGATTTAGCAATTGATTTTCGATATATGCTTCCTCTTGTCATGCTGTGCTGCCTGACGCCTCTGCCTCGCCTTCCATCTGCTGTCGTTTCCTGAGGGTTTCAAGGACAACCGAGTCGAGAAACGGTTCAGATGTAATGCTGGAGTCGAAAACGGTTACTGTGAGCCGCTGGTCAGCCATCGAGCATATATTATTCGCCGATTAAATGACTCATAATAATATTCTTACCGCGCTGGTCGTGAGCCTGTGGTTGGGCGAAGAAGAGGGTGTTCCTGGACGCCGACGCCTTGGGACATAGCTGCTGTGATTTCTCCAATGGGGCCTTTAACAGCTCTTTCTTCTTCCCATCACTTGCCATTGGAATTTTTTTTTGGGGGCGGTCCTGGTCCTGGTCCTGGGCTCTACAGAGTGCCATGAGAAGGGTGTCTCGGGGTATCTGATGACGCTCTCGCTCTCGGGACGAAAGCCTGTGGTGGTGGCCAATAATAAGTGCCCACCCGGCACACTTTCTGATTATTCCACTTCCCGATTCCCTCGCCTCCAACTCTATTGACAGCCAGCTAGCCTAGGGGTGCCAGCAGTCCTGAGCACCCTCCATCTTATCTTATCTCTTAGCAAAACCAATTGCGATATCGGATGGCGACCGCAGGGTGGACAATCCCAATCCAAACCCTCATCGGCCTTGAAATTGGCGACGATTTCAACCTGGCTTCTACATCTGCCGCGAGCCCAGGCGATGGTCCTGGTACCGCGTACACCAGTCCGACCCAAAGTCACAAGAGGAATGCCTCCGTCGCGGGCTTCGACAGTTCCCCAGCGAGCCTCGAATCACCCGACCACAATGGTGACGAACACACACGGGATGGCAGGCGGAGGCCCGTGAAAAGAGCTTGCAATGAATGTCGACAGCAGAAGGTGAGCTTTGACGGAACCGAGTTGTATACGCATTCCCAGAGATTCCTGCCGCAGAATCCTCTTTTTCACCCAGGCGTCACCGCGACCGCCATTGATTCCGCCAGCTGCCCCTCATGGACTGTGCGTCGAGTCACCTTGTCGCTGTCGCGCTCTGCAGCCGCCATCTTTCTCCTCTCCCTGGACGTGTCTCTGCTAACAATGTGCTCTTGCAGCTACGATGCGATGTTGTCCAGGAGCCCTTTCAGACATGCACCCGCTGCAAGCGACTCAATCTTGAATGCAAAATTGAGGACAGTTTCAAGAGGATTGGCAAGAGATCACGAAATGCAGAAATGGAGCGCGAGATCATTGAGCTGCGAAAACAAGTGGCGGCACAACAGCAGACCACGGATGTGGCGAATGGGTCTCATACAAATGGCAATGCAAATCTGCAGCCATCGCCCTCCGGAGACGGGACCTTTACTTCAGATGCCGCTGCTGCGGGACTACTCGACCTACGAGGTGGCGGCCCAGGAAGGCCAATCTTCAAGCGGTTGGAAGAGGTGACTTTGACCATCGACCGGGCCCAGGAGCTCTTCCAGCGCTTCTTCACCTTCCATCATCCATTTCTCCCTTTCCTCAACCCTGACAGAACTCCGGATGAATACTACGCCAGGTCCCCTTTGCTGTTTTGGACTATCATTTCTGTGGGCGCTCGACACTATACGCCCGAGCCCGACCTATATGGATCTCTCACTGGACCCGTCATGCGGCTTGTTTGGTCAACCGTCGCCGAGGTCCCTCAAAATTATCACATTGTCAAGGCTCTCATCTTACTGTGTGCTTGGCCTCTACCTACCAGCAGCACGTCGACAGACCCAACCTTCATGCTCTGTGGGATGATGATGCAGATAGCCCTACAGATTGGTCTGCACCGTCCAACTCACGCTCAAGACTTCTCGAAATTCCGAGTCGAACTGAGAGAAGTGGAACTGCAGGATCGGGTTGTGGTTTGGAGCGTGTGCAATATTGTCGCCCAGAGAATATGCACCGCATATGGGCAGCCCCCTCTGAGCATCTACGATTGGACCCTCGGACCAAAACCGATTGAGACGAATCCCAACTACGAACTCCCGGCCCCCATCTTCAATCGGTTGCTGATTGAAAAATTCGTCGACAAGGTCTCAAGGACGCTCTACATGAATCCACACGATCCCGTCGGGCTCGCGGCTGATACGGAGCGGCCCACGTACGTTTCTTTTCTCGCACACGAGTTGGAGGAGCTTGAAGACAAGTTACGCAAGGACACGTCGCCAATCACAAAGGTATACCTCAAGGCGGCTGATCTGCACATGAGATTGAGTGCCTTCTTCTCGCCGCCGTCACTGCCTTCATATCGGACCGACATGCTAAAGCTGTACTATGCCACGACTGATTTCCTCGAGACATGTCTCAGCTTAGAGTCCAATGTCAGCGTCAACCTGCCTTCAAGCTACTCCCATGGTCTGTCGCTGTCGCATGCGACAAACTACATATTCCACATGATGCTCGGGGCAGGGTTCTCCCTCCTCAAACTGATGCACAATTTCCTGGGTGAACACGAGCTGGATGCCAAAGGAGCATCTGAACTCCTCTCGAGAACGGTGTGGGCACTGAGAAACATGAGTGTGGTGGAGAATGACCTTGCAGAGCGGCTGTCGGAAGTGCTAGCCCAGGTTTGGAAGAGCGGAAGGGTGCGTGCAGAGCCGAACCGTAACAACATTGGCGAAGGTGTCCCCGACGACAGTTTGCAGCTCAAGGTCAAGTGCCGGATGTCCATGTCTGTGGTGTTTGACTCTGTTTGGCAGTGGCGGCAGAACTTCCATTTCCGTGGCGGGAAACCTTCTGATGGTATCCGCGATGGTCCCATTTCGTGTGAGGATGATTCTGACCGATTAACAGTGAGGCAACGCAACCCTACCCTTGAGCAACCTGACAATCAAATCGTCATCCCGTCATCAAGCATGGGCTCGAAGCCTGCAATGAATGATCCCATGCTGCCCAACTCTACCATCGTGCCGGGCATGGCTGGAATGCCCACTGGCATGGTTGACGATGTGGGCATGGACTTTGGCCAGGCGAGCTATGACGTCTTTGATCCGTTGAATTGGATGCTGGATGGGATAGTGGATTTTCCTTACAACTTCAACAATGTGCAGGGGAACGAGCTCGCGGGCATGGAGTCACTTGGGGGAGGCATGTGAGCGATTTTGGAAGTGTTCAGGGTGCAGGGTTACCTTTGACGGTCACGGCGAATGGTTGAGTCAGCGTCTGATGTTTCTTTTTCCTTTTTTCTCTTTTTATTTTCTTTTTCGACATATAGATATCCCAGATGATTTACGGAAAATTGTTGCCATGTTGTTAGATTAGAACTTGGAATGCTATGAAGCACCTTATTCTGCCACGCGATATGAGCCACATGCCCTTGTACGACGTACAAGTACGAAAGCAATGCGGTCCGAGTATTACAAAGGTTGTGCGAACTCATACCTTCCGAGTAGGTACCCTCATGGCTCATGGCCCATGGCCGTCCCCGGGCTGCCACATGGCGGTTTCAGCCTTCTTCGCCCATTCGATTTGATCTTCGAGCGGGCCTCGGCTGTATTTACGTCAAGTGCGTGGCAGCTTCAGCAACCAGTTCCAGCCACCACAGCCAAAACTGGATTCAGCTACGCAGAAGAAAGATCGGAGAAGCGAGAGATGGTCTCGATGAGCTCTGGCTCAAGGAGAGACACCCCGGCCAGCGGCGAAGGCCAATCAGGCATGACCAACAGGAGTGACTGAAGGCATCGTCATTGGATGGCGAGCTCAGCTGCCACAGCTGCTTATCTTTCTCAAGCTCCGCCAAGGAGTCGAGATGCATGCTTAGTGCTCTCCTTCCAGAAGCTCGTCCCCGCTGGTCTCAATCTGCCCCGAGCTCTATCGCTTCAAGCTTCCCCACGCTTGTCGAGTCCTCAATATGGGCAATATACGCGGCAAACTGTCCGATATAACAGCTCTGGTTTGCTCCAGGTGAAGGCGATCTCCGGCCATCCACGCGAGTCAGAGTGTGGCCCCGAAAGAAAGAAACGTTCACTCCCCTATCTACACAGGTATGAAGAAGACCAAGGCGCCCCCAGCAGAACAAAACTAAGATGATCAGCGCTCGAGGATATCTTGGTGGTGAAGCAATCATGTCCAGACCAGCGTCGGCCCCGACCGAATCGGTTGAATCAGGTCGGTGCGACTGCGAGCATTCGAAGCACCAAGACCCTTATCTTGAAGATCGAACAGTGGGGCACCACCCAGGCACACAATCGTGGAAGCAATGCCAGCGGCCTAGACGGCGTCTGGGCGCCCAGAGTGACGGCGCCCTCCATCTCAATCAATCGTGGTAATTGCCGATATGGGATGCTATATTACTTCATGTCCCCATCGTCTTCTCAAGTGCTTTGATGCTTCGGATCTTCCCTCTTCATCTCCTCGCCCGTTGACCTTCGGCATACCCTCCAATCCTACTATCTCGCATCTCGTCGACTGTAAATACAAGGCCTGGACTCCGGCAAGATGACTTCGTACGAGAAGAACGGCTACGATGTCGAATACCAGTATCCCGTCTCATCGGGCGACAAACACCACTCAGTGGTCCCTCCGGACGCCTCAGGCGCTGTCCATGGGGAATCATTTGTCATCGGGGACTCGGCCTATGCAAAGTTACAACGTCTGGCAGGACGGTTCAATATTGAACAGCGAGGTATTGAGCGAGTGCCTGAAGATGAACGGACGGATAAGAGTGTTTTCAAAGTCGGCACCATGGTATGTAACCCACCGGGTGGCTTTTACTATGGAATCTCGTTGCTGACGCCCAACACAGTGGCTTGCCGCCAACATGGTCGTTTCTTCCTTCGCCATTGGCGTCCTCGCTGTGCCCGTTTTTGCTTTGGGCTTCGTCGACTCGGTGCTCACTATTCTCTTCATCAATATCCTGGGGATTTTGCCTGTCTGCTTCTTCTCGACATTTGGTCCTCGATTCGGCATGCGCCAGATAATCCTCGGCCGCTTCTGGTTTGGGTATTACGGAGTGAAGATCATCGCCATCTTCAACTCCCTGGCTTGTCTTGGCTGGTCTTCCGTTAACGTCATCGTCGGCGCCCAATTCCTCCGAGCAGTCAATGATAACTTCCCGTCAGCGGCAGCTATTATCGTCCTTGCGGCAGGAACCTTCTTGATCACCCTGTTCGGCTATAAGGTCGTGCACTTCTATGAGATGGTCTCCTGGATCCCTTGCTTCATCATTTTCCTCATCACGTTAGGTGTGTTTGCTCACCGAGGTGACTTCGTCAATATCCCTATGGGTAGTGGCGAAGGCGAGGCAGGGTCCGTCTTGTCTTTTGCTGCTTCGATCTTCGGATTTGCCACAGGCTGGGCCTCCTATGCCAGCGACTACACATGCTATCAACCCGTCAACACGCCACGGACCAAAGTCTTCGTCTATGTCTTCATTGGTCTCTTATTCCCGTTATGCTTCACTCAGATGCTCGGTGTGGCCATTGCGACCGCAATCCCCTCGAACCAGGCGTATGCAGACGCCTACGCAAAGAACGCCGTTGGTGGCCTCTTACATCAGGTCCTCGTTCCGCGGTTAGGTGGCTTCGGAGAATTCTGTCTTGTTGTCCTAGCTCTGGCGACTCTCGCCAACAACGTCCCGAACATCTACTCACTCACGTTTTCTTTGCAGATTCTCACACACTACGCGCAGAGAGTCCCACGATTCCTTTGGACGCTCGTTGGAACGGTCATCTACTGTGCCATTGCGATCCCAGGCTATGACCATTTCGAATCTGTGCTGGAGAACTTCATGCTGGTGATCGGGTATTGGCTCGCTATCTACGAAGGTATTGCTCTGCCAGAACACTTCCTCTTCAAGCGCGGGTTCTCGGGCTATGTTCCAGAGTATTACGATCAGCCGAAACAGCTACCTCCTAGCATTGCTGTCTTGGGTGCATTCCTTTGCGGTGTGCTAGGTGCTGCGATGGGAATGGCTCAGGTCTGGTATATCGGTCCTATTGGCAAGCTGATTGGGATCGGGTATGGTGGAGATATTGGATTTGAGTTGGCATTCTCATTCACGGCTGTCACGTATGTCCCATTTAGATGGTTGGAGAGGAGACACTTCCATCGATAGTGGAGTCCAGGGAATGAAGGGAGCGATTTTAGACTTCATGATAAAACTCTGAAGGGGACGTTGGGGGGATGAAAAAGTCATTTCATTAGACATACTTATCACATGACGAACTAGGCCTATCCAAGACTAGCTTGATAAGCACCCAAACTCCTTGTTCCATCTTTCCCTCTCCTCTACAAACTGATGGTAATACTATCTCTTTCAGAAACCAGCTTAACCCACTCTCTTTTGGGGGTGACATCTGGACCGAGAACGCCGTATGTCGACTTTCATGTGCTCTCAACTTCCTCCTTTCGCCCTCGGGAACCCAATCCTTCTCGATCCTTCGAGGTCAGGGAGTGACCGGGCCTGTGCGAAAAGTACAAGTACCTCCACCACCGGCCAGGCGGGGTGTCGTTGCACAGGTCCATTTGAAAAGATATCAATCCCGGCCGGATTGTGGGCGCCCTTCATTCAAGTATCGATTTTCCTTTGCTTTGAAACGGTGGTTCTCCCTGTCGTGTTCATACCGTTACCTCAACTGAGAACAGCGGCCCGCTTCGTCCTTATCAAGCACCCAGTCGCTACGAGAGGCACGGCTTGTCTTTCCGTATCATGCTTCAACATGATGTCTTGACGCCCATCCGCTGCAATCATCAAACTTGTACCTGTATCCGCTTTTCTGACCGATGCCAAGGACCATTAATAAATGCACATCCTATCGAAGAAGCGTTTATGAGTGAAGCTGATCACATGGTCATTATGGGTGTCGTACCGCTCTATGGAGGCACTCCAGGACTCGGCCGTAAGCTTCTGCTGCTGCAGATTGACCTTCATCCAAAGGGGAAGAGAAGTCGATGATCCCCTTCCTTCATTGCAGGCCCTTTTGGGAGAGCAGTCTCCTTCCGAAGCCCACTTCATCACTCCCTTACTCTTTCACTTCTATGTGCTCACGCTCAATAATCTCCACAGCGCCCTTCTTGTCGTCCCTTCCCACAGCGTCCTCGTCACCAGCATTGATCGCCTGTTTTTGGAGGATATCGTTCTTCACCGCGTTCTTGCCGTCAAAGATGACGCTGACTTCCTCGAGCGTGATCTTAGAGGTCTCAGGGTACGTGAAGTACACTACCACCAGAGCGATGAGGATAATGATGTTTATTATTAGGTAGTATTTCCAGCCGATGTTCTTCAAGGCCACGGGGTTCTGTTGACAAATGTTAGTCCACTTCAGGCATGAGATGCCGTCTGATGAAACTTACCAAGTAGTTGAATCCGGTGATGGTCGCTTGAACAAGCAAGTTCTGCGTGCAGATAAGCTTCGGTCGGATATCGTAGCTCATAACTTCGACGGTGTATCCAGTCAAGATACCATTCCAAGTCGTGGCATAGAAGGCGTTGAAGATGAAGATGAATGCGATGACTGCGGGACCGGCATTCGTGACTCCATCCTGGACGTATAACGCGCTGCAGATCGTCCACGGTAAGAATCCGCAAAGGAGCATGCCGCTGAGGGAGGTCAAAAGCATGGGCCGACGGCCGAATTTGTCAATCACGTATGCGCCCCAGAATGCCCATCCCATGTTCCTGCAGATGTTTTAGTACCTCATCCATCCCCCAAATCCAAGAACCTGAGACTTACCACATTGTCAAGCAACCATTGATGATAGACTGGTGGCGGGGATTGGTGATGCCGATTCCGGTCAGAATCAAGACGAGGTAATAGCCGATAATGGTTTGTCCGGTGGCCTGGCTAAGAATCGAGCAGCTCACGACGATCCACGTACGGTGGCGGTTACCGGGCGTACGGACGAGGTCGAGCCAGCTTCTGCTACCATTCTCCTTCTCGAAAGCGAGGGTCTGCACGATCTCATTGTACTCGAAAGTAGCAAGTGGATCGGCCTCGTTGCCACCGCAGTGCCAGTCAACAAGAGTCTTGAATGCTTCTTCGTTTCGGCCGCGAGAACAGAGCCAGCGGGGGCTCTCGGGTACGAACCAGGTAAGGCTGACAGAGATCAAGGAGGGGAACATCTGAATCAATGAGACGCTGCGCCAGCTCCAGTCGCTCTCAATGGAAAGGGTTCCCAATGTGACCCAAGCAGCAATAGCGGCACCTGGGAATCGTGTTAGCAGATGACCGACCATTGACCTGCGATGCTCTCACCAAAGTAATACAAAGTGTTGAGTAACGTCGACAACTGGGCACGGTGAGTTGGATGCGAAAGCTCTGAGACAAGCATAGGCGCGGCCGTGTATTCGAAGCTGAGGCCGAGCCCAATGACACAGCGAGCCACGGCAAACATGGCAATTCCTCGTGCGAAGGATTGCAGAAAGACGCCGATGATGATTATGACGGCTCCAGATATGATGATCAGCTTGCGACCAATCTTCTCGACCAGCCACCACAGAAAGAACTGCGAAACGACACCGCCGAGACCCTGGGTACCATTGAAGATGCCAAGCTGAGCACCCGTCGGATGGTGGAAATAGGATTGCTGCCTCATCATCAGCATTGCCAGGCTGAATTGGACAGAAGTTCCGCTTTGCAACGATGACGAACGCTTCTCGGAAGAAACATACCCAATATGTCAAAGTCTGCATGCCATTCATGATCGAGCCGTCAAGACCATTCGTGGCCTGTACGATGAGCACGACGCAGAGCCATCCATAGAGCTTTCTGAGGTGCTTGTATTTGTACCATGGCTTTTCCAAAAGTTTCTGGACGTTGATAGTTGTGTCTCCTCGCTTTGTGCCGACAACAATTTGGTTCTCCTGGGGTGCCATGCTTGCTTCGATGAGTGCTCCTGACAACCTTGCAAGGGGATGTGAGAACTAGAAGACTGTCGTTTGCTTAGTGAATCAATCACGTTCTTTATGAATACATATGAAGCATTCAAGACAGCCAGTCGACGATCTCCCCACATTTCGAACTGCCGCGTCCGGAGAGTCTCCGTTCAAGTATGGGGGTTAATTGCAACAGCCTAGGATATACTTGCGGACGGTATTTAGGCTAAAGCACATTCACGGCATGATTCACGGTGCTCGAGGAAATGCGCCATCAATCAAAAGTTCTTTGACCGTCGAGACGCCGCTTCGCGTTCGGGGATAGACGGGATGGGCCGGTTAGGAGAGTAGAGAACTTGTGGCGTCTCCCACGGCGTTGAGTTTGGGTAAAAGCCAGGCGGCTGGGATGTGGCTAAAAGGGTCACAAGGTGGTATGATAACTTGTCCGTAATATAGAAGGACGAAAGGATGAAGCTCTGTGAGGTATCTCAGCACTTGTCATGACCTGACCTTGGTAGAAACCGAAGCAAATAGGCATTGACACGTGAGTCGGACTCGTGCAATCTGGGGTAATGGGGAATTCGCCCGGTCGGCGGTCAATGCCCAGTATAACACTAGTCTCGCTCCACAAAACTCGTTCCCCCGCGCGGAAATGCATGGAGTTAGAATGACCTGGAACCGTGAGGTCCATGGAAACGTTGAGGTTGAATTTAGCCTGAAGACGGACCTTGTATCGAATCTTGGGGGAAAGAAGTGGCTAATCTTCAAATTGGCAGAAGCAGCTTCGGCTATCGCTCTGGTCGCATGCCCCTGAGTAGCCTACGAAGGACGTGCCGTGTAGAACGACGGCTATGTCGACGCGGCTTGCCATTATTTATTCTGGCAGATGCCATCTCCCAACCATTCAATGGCCGAAGGGCCGTGAACGAAGGAAGGCGAGGCAAAGACGAGAGCCCAAGCGACGACCACGTGGCGACATGCATTTAGCCTTGCTGCGACTTTCCGGAGACAAAAAGACCCTATTGATTGTAAACTTCCAGCTTTGTGGGCATCTGCAGACCATGCCGACTATAGGTCTCGATAAGAGATCCATAGCGAAAACTCAGCTCGCAACCCGAATGATTAGAAATGGGTATACCCAGATTCTCGATGCGCGCATCAAATGTCAGCCAAATTTGTGGACTGACCTGAAGTCGCGGTCGGCTCCCTTGAGATGATTAGGATGCTGTAGCTGCACAGAGCGCAGGGGCGAAAGTCCGCCTTCGTCTCAGTTGGGCACAATGCTAGGCGTCTCATGTGCCTGAGTCCTTCCACACTGATGTTTGCCTTCTCCCCGTCCTGTGGCATGTCTTAAAACATGCCACAAGTAGCCGCCTGTCATGCAAGTTACACCGGATCACACAGCCGCGTGCTTCGTTGTCTCCCTTAGCTTCCATGTGAGAGGTTTCGTTGCTGAGACCGAATCGGCCTTCATTTCTGGTAGAGTATTGGCTTCTTTGACGGTGGAGGCTCCTTGTCCCTCAATCAGAAGACTAGATCTATCCTGAGAAGCGGACACTTAGTCATCGTTCGCACTTCTCTCAATGTTAGGCTCAACTTCGTATTTTCACTTGTTTCTTCCTTCTTGGTCCTGACCCGCTCGGAGCGTCCCTGACGGTGAATCTCTTCCAGGACTGTGGTGCAAGAATTCCCGCGTCCTCGCCGCTTCGTTCGGCGTCAAATTCATAGCTTAGTTTGGCCACCTCAGATTGTGTAGTTGTACTAAGCAAATGTCCCTGATCCCGAAGTAAATCAGATACACAGGAATACACTACCTCAGTGGCGCTTCGACACAAGTCACAACGTAAAGAAGTGGTGACAAAGGTTACCACGCTCGTCGCTAACCAAATCACGAGTACGATTATAAAATGCAGATGGACTCGAAGGCAACAGTTAGAGTCTTTTGTTCGGGGATGTCAGGTTCGTGGCAAATGGAAATCACGTTGAGCGCGCCGCCTTTATAAGGCATCCTTAGCGTGGGTTGGCGCCTCAGCAGCATTAGCCACCAGCTCACCGGCCTCCTGTCACGCCGGCTCATCTCACCCTCATCAGCACTGCTCACTCTCGACGTGACGGTCCTGCTCAGTCTGCAACTCTCGCCCCGGTCCTCTCATCCTCGACGACCAGCATCTCATCTTTGGCGTGCTCGACACGACCATTTTCGGGCTACTTACCCACTCTCGGGCCAGATGTTAAGGGTACAAAATGGCGCCCACCCTCGGTACCTGGTCGAGGGCAACGAGATTCGTCTGTATCTCGGAACCCATCATTCGCCCTGCCACGAATTCTGCTCCTCGAGTCTGCCCCTCGCAGCCCCGTCGCACCCTCGTGCTATTGCTTCCTGTTCTTGTTTCTGCCCGCCATCAACGGGCAGCATGACGCTATAGCCGAGACCTAGTTTTCCCACAACATTGTGTGGGGCGTCGATAACGTGACGAGTACAAGCACTTCAGCAAATTGTTATATTAATTGGTCCAATCCCTTAATACGCATCTATTTGGATTATATCCAGGACAAAACCTCGTTAACAGTACTACCGTTAGGTTGAATTGTACTCCGTACCGCTCGAACATGGTTTCGGACTGGTGGTTGGCGATTTTTGCTTTAGTCTCCTTGTCCCACTGCCTAGCACTCATCGCCTTCGCCTTGGTCTTGGTCGTGGCCTTGGTCGTGGCCTTGGTCGTGGCCTTGGTCGTGGCCTTGGTCGTGGCCTTGGTCGTGGCCAAGGCTTTCGCCCTCGCCCTCCTCTTGAGCCTCATGGCCTGCAGTCATACCAATTCTTTTAGCCATTCGAGCAAGCAACAGAAGCCCAACATGGACCATGCTTTCTACGTGGGACTCATGGATAGGTTCCGCTATAATTATCATTAACACAAAGCCCACAGCTGGAGGAAATACTCACAAGCAATTTTGTCGAGGAGCTGCATTGAGGCGGAATGATGAGGATCTTGTGCAAATCTCGAATGAGCATGTTGTGGCTTTGGAACATGTGAAGGTCCAGGTTGTGGTTCCATAATCAACTTGACCATCATCTGAATCAATGATGCCATATCACCATCTTGTTCCATCTCGCCACCCATACCCTGAAGGTCATGACCTTGGGGATCTTGGTAGTCATAGCCCTCATCTCCTCCAGTCCCATCATGCTCCTGCCCGTAGCCATCGTCGTGGCCGTGCATATTAATGGTTCTTTGTTTTCCGAGGAGAATACGTGACTCTTTTGTGCAATTGATGTCTGAGGCAACGATGAGTGAAGCCTAATAGTGTATTAACTGGAGTGTGGAATTTTAAGTATCCACCGCTTTCGAGATGGCAAGATCCCTTTATATGTAACGAGCTATTTAAGTCTGGACGCCAAAACCTAAAAATAACTTCATTCAATTTTACGACACGAAGAACGAGCTGAAGCCCCCAACATAATAGAGGAGAGCAAAATACTAGGGTGGTTTCATGCGCTTTAAATACGGCTGTACTTACATGAGACCGATTGGGTTAACATACTATCCCGATTCGTTTAATCTTATTCTGACCCATAATTATAGTGCTTATTGGCGATATAGATCTTAGAATAGTTAAAGGTCCAGATCTGGATGCCAGATAATCCTTCCTTAATACTTCGATGACAGTGATAAGAATAGTGGGAGCTAGTAAGCCTGCATGTTCACGATCCTCCCGTCGATCTCTATTCTAGGAATGCTAACCGCCGCCGTCTCAACGTCACTCTGGTTGTGTCGCAAGCCAATTTTGGGGGCAGGTTTCTAGGGAGGGCTTCTGTTAACAGCTTAATGAGATATAAACAATCAGCGAAGTACAGTCAGCCTACGACCGCCCCCGGCCTAATGCGTCAAGAACGGTGTCCGTGCTGTATCCATAGGTCGACCGCCTTTTCATTCCAAAGTTGGTACCAAGATTATAATAACGGGTACGCGTGCTCACACCGTTGTAATAAATCCTTGAGCCTGCCCCTACAATTCCTGACAATGTAGAATCCCCGGAATTATTAGAGCCTCAAAATCTTGTACGATATCGGTCGTCCCAACACTACGGAAAATTTCCTTTAATATTGTCCATATACGAAAAGAATGGCACAAGCAGTGGCTGATCTCGCTGAGGGCGCAGTTCAAGCCGGTATAGCAATTTTTGGCGCTATCTTCAACTCGGGTGCGGATAAGGACTTTCGAAGTTCGTGGACACAAGTCCAAGTGGGAGACATTACCTCGAAGAACCCGGGGAAGAATGTCATGGTTGTCTTCACCAAACACGACGCATCCGGCCTCGTTAACAGCACAATGACCATTCGGGAGTGTACGTGTCCTAACAGCGGATCGGTGTTGACATATAGTTGTTATGTCTTCGATTCGGGCCCATTTGTATTGCAAGGAGATGGGTCAGTCATTGACAAATGAACAACGAAGCCTCACTGACGTTTCCGCAGAGGATACTTGAACTGGTGTTTTGCTGGCAGTTTTAGCAGAAACGGCAGCAATGTAAGATAATAGAGGCGTTCGATTTAGAAATGGCTAACAATTATTATATAGGTAACGTTCAACAAGCTGTCCTAAGGAGATCCCGGTATGACACCCAGTCACTACTAGAAAATTGGTATCTAACCATGATTATTTTAGCTCGATGGTAAATGTCTGCATATGATGTATATAGTTCCTTGACATGGGAGTCTGATCATTGGGGAATTAAATCAGTTTGGGTCAGCTTCAGCATGTTGTCGACATTGGAGAGACATGCCATTGGAGTGGAATATGCTGTGATCACGATAAACGACAGCCGCGGTCCGGGCCAATGTCAGTGTCTGTGAAAGTATGCTAATGGACGCAATGAGGAAGGAATATCAAAGAAAACCTCAAAATGAGTGGGTAAGAAGTACAATAGTGGTCCACATGATCATCATTACTGTCGTGATGCCCATAAACCTCCTAGCCTTGCGCGTCAGCTTCTAGCTGCTCATCACCGCATTCGAACAGCAGGACGCCATCACCCACTAGACCGTACCAACTACGGCTGTATCGGTTTCACAGTACGATCAGGAGCGCCACATCCCCCGAGCCACTGGGTAAAGGAGGTATCCCCCCTTGGGACGCTGCAGACACGGATTTCGGCGTTAGGCTGCGAAGAAGACTCTGTTTCGGCCGAGACATTAAGGTTGAGTCTGCTGGAAGTGTGAGGGAACACGAATGAGGGTATCGCAGATACTTCTCCACGATTGGCGATCAACATCCCCTGCGAAGATGAAGTCAAGCCGGCCAGGCTAGCTCTGGAGCATGAGATGGTCTACCTCTGTTCAAAGGAAGTCTGTGCCTGTCACCGCCCGGAGAGAGATCTACGAGGTATCGGATCCTGGAACTGGAACGGGTCTCTGGGTAATTGAGATGGCCATCAAAAAAATCCCAAGCCAGAGTGCTTAGGACCCGGATCCGACCGCTAGCCATCTCGCCGAAGCTAAAATTTTGACGACTTCAGCACGGGCTGGAGTTATCCGCGAAATTTCGACCTGATCCATGCTCGTGCTCAGGTGGCTCGAGCAACAAACTTTCCCCGTCTGATCCGGCAAGCCCACGACGGTTTGAAGCCATGGATATACCCGGAGATGACTGACCTGCAGATGCCATCCTTATCGGACGATGTCGGTATGGAATTCAATGTTTTGGAGACCCAAAAAGACAGACGTGTTGAAGCGGGTGTTAGACTTGGGGTTAATACCACGAGGTGTAAATGTGTTGCCTTTATATAGAACCGGATCACTAGCGCCTCGGCTACAATCCACACGGCGATGATTGGCTGGACCGTTGGACTGCAACTGAGCCTGCGGAAACCCCACAGATTATCTGGGAGCACAACGCAAGGGGGGAGTCAACTCCTACGCAGTCGTTTTGCCTTTACACCTGCGGACCGCTTGGTTCATAAGATCTGTCTGCGACGCAAGGCTATCACATCTCTTTTCGGCACCGCTTCCGTTCCGATCCCACAGTATCAACCTCACCACACCGTCAGCAAAGATGGATTTCGAAAGCCTAAAGAACCAGGTTAGCAACTTGACCCTTTACGACATCAAAGCCGGTGTTCGGAAGGTCCAGAATGGTATGTCGACCTCCCAGCTGCTATGGGCGATGTTGACGTTTTGAAGCCGTCATGAACTTGACCGAGATGGAGGCCAAGGTGAGCCGCCGGCCGCCCTTTGAACCAGGTATTGCAGCATGTTGCTTACTTTTCCTTCAGGTGCGAGAAGCCACAAACGGAGATCCATGGGGAGCATCTGCAAGTCTGATGCAGGAGATCGCTCAAGGCACACACAACTAGTCAGTCGCCCACATCTGCCTCTGGGGTTGCGAGCTAACTGCCGCAGTCAACAACTGAATGAAATCATGCCCATGATCTACAAACGGTTTACAGACAAGACTGCGGAGGAGTGGAGGCAGATATACAAGGTACGGGCCTAGAACTACCCCGAATCTTCATGGTGCTCATGCCGGAACAGGCTTTGCAACTCCTGGAGTTTCTTTGCAAAAACGGGTCGGAGCGTGTTATTGACGATGCTCGCTCACACCTCTCCCTTCTCCGAATGCTCCGCCAGTTCCATTACATCGATCAGAATGGCAAAGACCAGGGCGTTAACGTTCGAAACAGATCCGCAGAGTTGGTGAAGCTATTGAGTGACGTCGATACCATCAGATCAGAGAGAAAGAAAGCACGCGCAAATCGTCATAAATACGGTGGTGTGGAGGGCGGAGTGGGAATGGGTGGCGGTTTCTCCAGCGGTAGTCGGTATGGTGGCTTTGGCAGCGACACTGGTGGATTTGGCGGCTACCAAGGAGAGGTCTACGGCGACGGTGGAGGCTTCGGTGGACGTGAGACTGACTTTTCGGCCACCCAGCGCCGGGGCGACCAGTTTGAAGAATACGATGAGGCGGATGATTTCGATGCCACAGGACCAACCAGAAGCACCACCAGCACACGAACAGTACCACCAACAACAACATCAACAGCCAAACGGGATGCGCCTAAGCCGAAAGCACCGGAACGAGATCTCTTTGATTTTGGCGACGAACAACCCGTGGCTGACAATTCCAATGGCCAAGCTCCAGCAGCTCAGACAAGCGGCCTAGATGACTTTGGGGGCATGCAAAGCAGCACAGCCAATGATGACGACGACTTCGATGATTTTCAATCTGCTACCAGTCCAGCAGCGACACAGCCTGTAGCAAATCCGTTGGCAAGCATTGCTCCTCCCCTAACCACTTCCACTACGACCTCGGCCACGCAGTTTGCGGCTCCGAAACCAGTGGCTCCTGGGCAGACTGCGGGTCTCAACAACATTTTCACAACTGCATCTCCAGCCCCATCGACGACTTCATCGATAATGTCGCCAACAACGACAACATTTTCACCACCACCTGCACAGAAACCTTCTCAGCCTATACAACCCACTGGGCTTAGGTCCACTGGACCCAACTATTTCACATCAGTCCCAATGTCGACGAATCCGCAGCCCACGCCCACATCTACCGCGTCAACTCCTTTGAGCGGAGCCACTCCGTACATGTCCTCCACTTCTGCAACATCACTCGGCAAGCCCATGTCCAAGCCCGCCGCGAGTAAAGGAGGCGATGCATTTGGAGACCTCTGGAGCAGTGCAAGCAGCAAAGCAGGGGTTAAGGGTGCCGCTGGGCTGCAGAAGGGACCAGATCTAGCGAGCATGGCCAAAGCGAAGAGCCAGGCGGGAATTTGGGGAGCGGCGTCCACAGCGAGCTCGACAACCACAAGGCCTGGCGCCATGGCTGCCAACACGGCCTCAGGTCAAGGGAAACCTGGCGCGCCTCTAGGGAGTGGCTTGGATGATTTGCTCGGTTAGAGGAAACTAGACATGCGAGTCTCTGAGTTTGCGGCGGACACGAAAAGGCGCATTAGTAGCTTGATCATCAGACTCTTGAGAGATTTGCATAGATCGAAGGGATAATGTTTCACTTGTTTTAGGCAGCCTCACATAATGATTCTGGCAGATTCATAATGCTGCAGGCCAGACTTTGGTCGAATGCGA
This sequence comes from Cladophialophora psammophila CBS 110553, assembly GCF_000585535.1. Classification (NCBI taxonomy): domain Eukaryota; kingdom Fungi; phylum Ascomycota; class Eurotiomycetes; order Chaetothyriales; family Herpotrichiellaceae; genus Cladophialophora; species Cladophialophora psammophila. The sequence goes on along the minus strand of NW_006912940.1, from coordinate 57,508 downwards.
TCCGAAATCCGGGGCGGCTTCCATAATCGCGGTCCTTGGATAGGCCAAATAGACTCCGGTTCGCATGGACTCGGTCCACATGCGACGCATGACATTCGTAGGCAGCAAGAGCGGGCCTTGTGACGGAGCATTGATGGATGGTGGCAGAAAATTGTGGATTGGAAAGTGCAATGAGATTGTGTACTCCATATTATAGTGTGCGTAGAGCAAGGCGTATCGAGTATGGTGTTCGATTGTCCCACTCGCCTACAAGGCACTGCCACTGCCATCTCACTATCCTCGCCACTGTTGCGTATTCATAAGCCTGTGTCCTTCTCCTTCTCGCTGCTACCTAGTTGCCGCCCATCTCTTTTATGTACTGGGTAGTAGCAGTCACCCGGTTTGCCTTTTCGAGGAATGCTAGAGGCGCATGCTAAGTCACCGAGCTTGAACGACTCCGACCCTTCAGTTGCCCGCCGCTAGAGCTCTGCCGTCGCTCCCTTCGTCATTGTGCATACGCTGGACGCATTGGTTGATCGACCTGTCGCAATCGATTGCGGCTGCAGACTCGCCAATCATCAGGAGGAATGGCGGGGTGAGAGAAGAGAGATGAAATCCTTCCCCCAGAGACGCAGGGAGCCGTCAACTAGGTCGCCTTCGCCCATCCATTTGGCAATGTAAGTGGCATTCCACCCCTTGTATCTAACTTTCTCTCATCTCCCGCTTTCTCATCATTCGGTCTTCCTCCCCGCCCTCCATGCTAATATGACAGAAAGACCTGCCCACAAGCGCTCCAAGAGTGCTCGAGTTCTCAACCTCCTCCGCAGCGACAACCTTCCTCGAGAAAACGGCTCAGATACCGAGTCGCCCGTGACCACAACCACCTCCACTACTGGCCCTTTCTCCTCAACATCTCCTGTGGATGGCCCGAGATTGAGTCCATTGTCACCGACTACCACCAGAAACTCTCAGCTGGCCATGGACTCTGGCGAATATTCGAAGGAGGCAGACTCGTCGCATCACCTGCACCCTGTCCCCTCAGGCATTTCGTCCGGCCAGAGTGGCTCGATTGAGGACTCTGTTCGCACGTTTCGAGTCTTTGAAATCCTCCGAGGCAAAGACAGTGCTGCCATCTCGAGAGCAATCAACGAATCCATACCGTCATCTTCCAATCCCCAACCCATTCCCGGCACCACTATACTCCATCTAGCTATCCAATGCGCAGAACCTCAGGTGGTTGAACATGTTATAAGAGAAGGGAAAGGCCTTGATGTCAATGCACAGGACAAGGAGGGAAATACTGCTTTACATTTGGCTGCTCAGCTCGGCCGCGCACCTATTGTCCGAGACCTCCTTGAGATACCTGACATCAACGATGCCATCGCGAACAGGCAAGGAAAGCTCCCCATTGATCTCGCGCGAACTCCAGAGATCTTCCAACAGCTCCAGTTAGCTCGTTCAATCTTCCTGGATGACAAGATCAAGGAAATACACGCTGCGTTGATCCAAGGTGATTACAAGAAGTTCGAGGCCATCTTGATGGAGCCTCGAGTCGAGGGCACTCTTGATGTGAACGCGTTGGAGTTACCGACTGAGCCTGCAACAGTTCAGAGCGGTGGCACACTGCTGCACGAAGCTGCACGCAAGAAGGATATCCAGTTGGCGCAAATCTTACTGCTGCATGGGGCAGATCCCTTTCGCAGGGACCGTAAAGGGAGACTCCCGCAGCACGTAACACAAGACGATCGCACAAAGGCCATCTTAAAGAAGTCACCCGCGGCCGCCGCTGCCCAGCGAGGAATACAGGAAAAGGCAATTCTCGGGAATCATCCGTTGCAAGCTAGGTCCGGAACTGGCCACAGCGACACGAGTAGAGACGCACGAGAAATGAAAGGATATCTCAAGAAATGGACCAATTATACGAGTGGATATAAACTACGCTGGTTTGTTCTGGAAGAAGGAGTTCTCAGCTATTACAAGCATCAAGATGACGCTGGCTCAGCCTGTCGAGGAGCTATCAACATGCGCATCGCAAAACTTCACATGGATCCGCAGGACAAGACCAGATTCGAGATTCACGGCAAGTCGTCAGTCAAGTACCATCTAAAGGCCAATCATGTCGTCGAGGCAAAAAGATGGTTCTGGGCTCTCAATAATGCCATCCAGTTCACAAAGGATGAAGCAAAAGAAGAGGAGAAAAGGCGTACTTTAGACACCGAAAGCCTTCGGCATGCCCGAACCGATACATCTGACACCCTCAGCGCGACAGTCAGCAGACCGAAAAACGCTGCACAGTCGCTGGGAGTGGCAGCAAGCTCCTCCAAGGTAAGCTTTCGTTCCGATGCGGAAGGCGGATCGGCATACGACTCCTACGATGCGAGCGTTCAAGGCGAGGATCTTCAGAGAGTGCCTACCAACGCTGTGAATATTGATGCAGAAGAGGATGCCGATGGAGATGATGCTAGCAGTCGTGAAGTCCAACAACCGGGAAGTAAAGACGCATTCAATATCACTGCACAATCTGCCAAGTTGCAACTCGATCTTCTAGCACGAGTCTCTGATGCCTTGGTCGCTCGGCAGTCGTCTCAAGCGGAAACAACCCTATCCGATCCAGATGTCTCGCAGGCTCTTCTTACTTATCAAACGGCGGTGAACAGCCTCAATGGCTTGGTTGCGGACTTGCTGAAGATTGCTCGAGATCGTGATGCTTACTGGCAATATCGCCTAGACCGAGACGCTGATGCTCGCAGAATGTGGGAAGAAAGCATGGCGAAGATTGCTTATGAGCACGAAGATCTTAAAAGGTCGATCGCCGAGTCAGAGGACAAGCGCAAGCGAACAAAGCGGGCCTTGAAGGAGGCTCTCGAAGGGCAATCGGTGCCTGCAAGCCGCCCGGGTTCAATGGTTCAACAAGAATCTCCGGACCATGTCCAATTCACGGAAGCGATTGACAATCAACTGGACCTTCGGGCAGAAGCTCAAATCTCAACAAGAGTACGCCGAAAATCTGTCACAAGAGATGGCAACAGACGGAAATCCATCATTGCGCAGCTTACAAATCTCTCCGATTCTGAGTCTGGGGATGATGAGGAATTCTTCGACGCTATTGACGAAGGCAAGGTAGAAGTGGTCGAGCCACCTCTTCTCAGTCCTCTCCCGGTGCACGTCCCATCAATGTTGGAAGAAGAAAAAGAGCCCTTCGCAGACGAAAGAGCCAGAAAACAAATGGAAATTGAGCCCTCTTACGTCGGATATGAAGACGGGGTTCGCGAGAGACTGAAATTAGATGCCGACAATCGTCCGAAGATTTCTCTCTGGGGCATTCTCAAGTCCATGATAGGCAAGGATATGACCAAGATGACTCTGCCTGTCTCCTTCAATGAGCCAACCTCTCTTCTCCAGCGTGTTGCCGAAGACATGGAATATGCGGATCTCCTCGACATTGCAGCAGATCGCCCGGACGCTACTGAGCGGCTTGTGTATGTTGCCGCATTCGCAGCCTCGGAATACGCCAGCACAATCGGTCGTGTTGCAAAGCCCTTCAACCCTCTGTTAGGCGAGACGTATGAGTATGTTCGTCCCGACAAAGGATATCGATTCTTCATAGAGCAAGTCAGCCACCATCCTCCCGTTGGTGCTGCGTATGCGGAATCTGCTCGCTGGGACTACTGGGGCGAATCCGCTGTCAGGTCGAAGTTCTACGGCAAATCATTCGACATCAACCCATTGGGCACCTGGTTCTTGCACCTTCGCCCTTCAGATGGTGGTCCTACGGAGCTATACACTTGGAAGAAGGTTACAAGTTCTGTCGTGGGCATCATTACTGGAAACCCTACAGTGGATAATTATGGTACCATGGAGATCAAGAACTGGACAACGGGCGAAGTCTGCGTCCTTGACTTCAAACAACGCGGATGGAAGGCCAGTTCCGCGTACCAAGTCTTTGGCAAAGTCATGGACGTCGATGGCGTCACGAAATGGAGTATTGGCGGGAGATGGAACGAGAAAATATACGCCCGGGTCACGGAAGGATTTGAGGACGAAGCAGTAGGAGAAGGTCGCTTCCACCCCGGCATAGGAAGGGCAACTCAATCCGACAGACAACAGGCCTTCCTTGTCTGGGAAGCACATCATCGTCCGCAGGGAATACCTTTCAACCTTACCCCGTTTGTAGTAACGTTGAATGCCGTCAGCGACTCATTGCGTCCACACCTCCCTCCTACCGACACGCGTCTGCGGCCCGACCAACGCGCCATGGAGGACGGTGAGTACGATTTCGCGGCGACAGAGAAGAATCGTGTCGAAGAGAAACAACGTGCAGCGCGTCGTCAACGTGAAGCCGCAGGTGAAGAATGGAGACCCAAGTGGTTCGAGAAAAGGGTCCATCCAATCACTGGGGAAGCTTATTGGGACCATAACGGATTATACTGGAGAAAGAGGGCGGAGAGAGATTGGGCAATGTGTGATGACATATTTTAGAGGAGCAACAGTGAGGAACGACTGAGCAGGGAGTGGAGAAGGAGAAAATTCAGGGAAGAAGGGGAGGAGGGCGCGGCGAACGAGTCACAGCCAACAGGGTGAAGAAAGCGAAATGGAACGACCACAGGATGATTGACGGGGGTTTGCACACTAGCGACAGCTGCAGGACATGGTCCATATCGGCACAAAAGGGTGTTTACGTTTTGGTTCACTCGTTTCAGCCATTACTCGCCCCCGGGAGGCAAACCGTGGTCCACCGGCATCAACTGAAGACAGCGACTGCCAGCCTATTTCTATATCAATATGATGGTGGTTGTATTTATACACCGGCAATATAAATATTCAGTTGGCTTACACAATTGATGGGCGGGCGGAGGCAGCAAACTTGTTGCATGTCACCTCTCCGCTGCCGCTGTTGTAATCTGGCCGTTTGTAACAGCAAAATTTGCGAAAGCAGATATCGCAGCAAGTGACACAACAGCGAGCCTGACGGTTTCAAGAGTGTCTTGAATGCAGAGTAGTCAATGCGGCCTTGATGCTTTCCAGCCCGATCTTGTTTGCCACAGAGATGCCTTATATTTAGATGGCATGAATTTGGACCAATAATGAAGACACACGGCTTGAAGGGACCGAGAAACAGTGGTGGGGGTGAAAGGTCAATCGATTGACCAGGACCAAGGGGGACTTCGTGCGGTTTCAATTTTCAACGGGCTTTCAGGTCTGCTGCTTCGCACACCTTGAAACTCTTGTATACACAGTACATGGTCGACTCCACCTGAGGTCGGTCTGAGCTGGGCGAGAGAAGCTGGCCGGGCGGTAGCTGCAGCAAAAGAGTCGTTGGGGCGAAAAGAGAGGTCTAGTCCGTGACTGTAGCGTGGGGAACCTCGTGTCCGGTGAGAATCGATGTAAGTGCGTGTTGGCCAAGCACATGGTGCTAATGGCCCTAAAGACCAAAATTGCCAAAAAGAAGGCGGCCCCAATAGCCTTCCGCTATCACCCAGCGGTTAAAGATGGCTACAAAGGTACAATGTGCGAGAAGGCTGGTCGCCATCTTCCTTTCCCTACCGTCTTGTCCGGCAAAGCAAGAATTGCACCGCGCTTTATCTATACAGATACACTTGGCGCCTGGTGGGAGAAGCACCTTCGTGTAGGAATCTTTCGGCTCGAGCCTCAAGCCACTTGACCACCTCCCTCGGATTCCGCATCCATCTTCTCTCAAGAACTCAACGTCCTTTTTCTCCAGCCTTACAAATGTTCTGCAAGACGGCGGCATGCACGGGGAGTCTGGCGGCCCGTGCAGAGGAAACATGCTTCCGCTTGATGGGGCGGATTGCAAGGTCAGCTGTACCCGTACCACTCGCAAGGCTTTGTTCATCGTGCTGGGTCAAACACCCACATCTGTATGTTTTCGCCCCCGAAAACCCCCAGCGTGAAGCAACATGATTTGCCCAATGCAATGCTTGATTTAACGAATGAAAGGTCAAGTCAAATGCCTAACACAGGCTTGCAGGTACGGTAGACGCCGTGTGTCCCAAGCCAGGGTCCGCTCGGTGTGCTCTACATGGCTGTCTTTTTGAGACATTTTGAGCCGCGTCTGAGTCTACCGGCCGGCGCATCCCGCGAATTGCAACAATGTGCTGGCTCACGCTGGCGCCAGGGCGTGGATCCTTTTTGCTTCTGCTACTCTGGAACCCGGCCGACTTGTGCGACGTGTACTCAGTATCTATGGTTATATACCGTGGCGAATCACCTACTCTGCGGAATGCTCTCCATGGAGCCTGATGCCAATTTTGCATGGAGAAGCAGTCACCGCCCCGTTCACCTTGAAGCTAGGTACGATGACCTCAAAAGCACCCGGTGAAGTCAGCTATGAGCTCCTGGGAAACGGGGAGATTGCCAGGGTAAGAACCACATGCCCTCGATCCCGTCCAGTTGGATGTATTCTGAGCCATTTCCCCGCAGATGCCGCAGTTTGAAGAGCCTGACCGAAGCATACGAAGCTTTCTATGGCACAGCCCTTCGATTTCCATAGTTTTCAGCATCGGAACGGCGTTTGCAATCGGGTGCTTTGCCTTTACGCACTGGCTCGGCACGCAAAAGTTTGTCTGCCCAGACTGGGCACTCGATTGTTCGGTGTCCGAGTTCGTTGCCAAAGTTGTGGCACACCTAGGCCAGGTGCAGGGCCTCATCACTGCCGTCTATACCGCCTCGGTCGCTATGATGGCGTACGCGACATTCCAAGTCGCTGAGACGACGCTCTGGCCGGCGCTGACGGCCAAGACCTTCTTGTTGGACGACATTGACCTGTATCTGGCCTTGACCCGGGGATCCCTCACGGCGTCCCCGTGGGCGTTGTGGCATGCTCGGGGGCTCGGTCCGGTCGCAGTTCTGCTCACTGTCACATTCATCGCGCTTCTCCAGTTGACCAGCTCCATCTTTGTCGGGCATGTATACTCGACAACTAACGTCACCACGACTTACTACAGCAATCACTCAGCTGGCGGCGGCATGGGTCTCGCCTTCGATGGATTCCAGATGAACCCCCCGGGCATGCTTCCCGGTGCAGCTGGAGACGCGGTCTCGATTTATACGTCGTGGGCCAATGGCCTGAGTAGCGAGCCTATGCCCGACCAACGGAACTTCATCATCGATCGCGCCAATCTTTCTGCGGTCGGAGCATTTTCCGCATATGCTATCGAAACGCACACAAACATCTCATGTTCAGCCTCACCCATCAACATTACCTCGGAATACTCGGACATGTTCACAGTCCAGGTCAACATGTCTGCCACTGACCTCTGGGTCCGGCAACAGCCACAGTTGTCGCTTTGGGTGGACCGGTGGAGGAACCTCGGCGACACGAGAGCTGTTACGACGATGGTGTTTGCCGCAATCAATGGCACCATTGAAGGCGGCCACAAGAACGGGCCAACCGAGGCCATGTTGGAACTCGGGTATATCGAGGGTGTTTCTTCCCTGGCGTGCGACATTGACGTGGAACTCAAGGACAGTGTCGTATGCACCTGGGAGGATCAGTCCAAGTGCCCTGCCCCAAGTATGACCCTGTCCAAGCTGGAGACGCTCGGCCAGCCATGTAGCGGCTGCATTTCTGTCTGGCTTGCTGCCGCTGTCGAGGTATATGGCGTGAGCATTTACGGCACACAGCCCATGTTCTACCCGACCTTCACAGACCCGGGCGTTCTGGCCCCAAAACAACTGGGGAACCTGACAGCTACCCTGCCTGTCGCATGGACTAGCGTGTCCACGAATCCAACCTCATACAATTGGCCGAAGGAAGTGCTGCGCAACTTTGTCGAGATCGGCTCCGGCGCCCTTGCCATGACCATCATGCGGCATTTCCCCAACGAGAGCGGCATCCTCGAGTCCAAACTGCCCATGCTGCGCCTGGACGCGAGTCGGAGCTGGCTCTTGTTCGTGCCCCCAGCCCTGGTCCTGGCCAGCGTCGTGCTGGTGGCGGCTCTGAGTGGCTTTATGCACGCCGAGGCGAACCTGGCAAATGTGCGGATGGGCACCACGAGCGAGATCGTCATCAACAGTCAGACCGAGGATATCAGATCTGTCGTCAACGAAGCGAGAAAATCTTCAACTGCGAGGGACGAACTGTCGAAATTGCGAGTACGATATGGCACGGTTGCTGAAGGAGGCGCCGGGCTGGCGCGCAGGGATCATGTAACCTCCTTTTAAAACGGACCCGACCAAGGCGCGTCCTCCTGTAATAGTATTATGGTAGTAATACATAATCTGCTGGAAGACCATTCATTTATTTGGCTCCATGAAGTGTCCGCAAAATCTTTCTCGCTGCTGCAAGAAGACCCAGCAAGAGCCACGTCCAAGGGAGCTAGAAAGTCCGAAGGCTTTTCCTTGGTCATGACAACGTCGGATTGAACGAGACAAAGCAAGGACGCACAATTCAAAGCTCATCTTCGCGAAAAAGGGCGACTGATCTTTACCATCTTTACCATTTCCTTCTCGACAGGGTCATGAAGATCTTTCTCCAAGACACCTCCCCTTCCTCTTTCGTTACAAATTCAGCGTTTCACCACCCGAGAAACGCTTCCCACACGTGTTGAAGGGCGCAGATCTGATATGATCGCTTATTGATGGCAACAGAGGAGCGTTCGATGGTTATGGGCCAGGGAATGAGCAACAGAGAATTGGTATTGGGTTTTCTGGGTGGGGGAGCGAATTAATCTTGGTCCGACCCGACTTGGTCCATGGCATAATACGGTTGACCCCACATGGTCGGTTTAAGAGAGTGAGAGCTGGAGCTTCCGGACGAAATTGGCAGCCACCAAACACTTCCTGCTGTTCCTAGAACAACAGTTGGCAGGAGGGTCAACAGGTATTGGGGTCTGATAAGACCGCGAAGAGCTCATCAGGCCAGCCATGGAGAATATTCGGCGAAAAGCTCGGATTACAGGGGATGAAGATGGAGACGATCAACTTTTCATTTGCCTACTACTTATGCTGGCGCTGTAGCTGTCTGCGGCAAAGCACGCTCTTGTGGACACGATCTGTTCATGCTTGTTTGAATTGGACTCTTGACACTTTTTGCTTCCTGCAAACTGCATTCTTGGCCAGGGTTTGCGCTTCCGAGACCACCGGTGTAGGATTCTAAGAGGCACCGCAGTCGACGATGGTGGGCTTGACCTCGTGCTTAACTTGGCCAGTCCCGGAACCAGTCCCCTCGAGTTTGCGGACGATATCCATGCTCTGCTCATCAGCAACCTCACCGAAGACGACGTGCTTGCCATCCAGCCAAGAGGTGACGACGGTCGTGATGAAGAACTGAGAGCCGTTGCTGAAGGGAAGCCGGCCATGTCAGTATCATATTTGGCAAGGAAAGCAAAGGAATGGCCATGGACAACGGGAACTGCTTACGTGTTGGGACCAGCATTGGCCATGGACAAGATCCCTGGCTTGGTGTGGGCTTTCTTGAAATTCTCATCGGCAAACTTCTCGCCGTAGATCGACTTGCCGCCAGTGCCCTAGCAATGTGCGTCAGTAACTGTCTGAAGTTCCACCATCTTTCGAATTGAGTGTGCCTGACATTGCCTCGAGTGAAGTCGCCACCTTGCAACATGAACTGAGGGATGATTCGGTGGAACGAGCTGCCCTTGTAGCCAAAGCCCTTTTCGCCAGTGCAGAGGGCACGGAAGTTCTCGGCGGTCTTGGGCACTACATCATCGTAGAGGATGAAGTTGATTCTACCTCGGTGAGCTGTAAGTGAGAGACAGCGATTAGCAAACCATCCAGTAGAGACAGCAGGTGACTGAAGGTGCTGACGGGAGGTTGAGCAAGCCTCAGAGCGGAGGGGGAAGTGATCCAAGGAAAAGTCACATACGAGCAGGCGGCGTCTGGCCAGCGCGTTTGGCATCAGCTCTAGCTTTGTCAAGGGCCTGATCGGTCCACTCGACCTCAAACCAAGCGGTGTTGCCCATGGCGGTAGGGGATGCTGAGAAGAGTCTGGCGAACGAGGTGGGTGACGATGAAAGTCGATGAAAGAGAGGCTGTTGAAGACAGAAGGAAGACGAGGATGGCGGGGTTAATAAAGTGTGATGAAATTTGAAGGACCTGACAGCATGGCGGGGGAGAGACATGGCTTGGGTTTTCAGTGAGGGGTGATCTGCGCCTGCCGGCGTGCAGTGAGTGCAGTGAAGTACAGCGATAAACGCTGCCCGGAAGGTGGGAGGTGGCAAGGGCGGCAAGGGGCCTTTTTTGTCGGTAGTAGGGCAGTCGCGGGTCGTCACTGGGAGTGGGAGTGGGAGTGGACACTATTCAGTTCACTGCACGTGATCGTGGTTCAGGCACGAGGTAAAAGCCTAGGCAAAGCTGCAAGCAAAGATTCAGTCAGCCCACTTCACCTGCCCACACCCGAGCGAAGCCATCGTCTCCAACACGGTGACTGCTCTGGCGTGCAGAGCTGCGACTCAAATGAGATAACTCACCAGCTTGTCAAAAGCTACTGTTCGGACCAAAGCTCAAAGGAGAGATGGATATAGCCGCCAGCTACCAGCTTGTAGCTTGTGGGACGAGAGCTGCTGCAGGCCAATGTCCCAATGTCAAATCCGCACGACCGATGGACGGAAATACCTATCCGTCAGCACCACGTAGTGGGAATCCGCCGGGAATGCCGAAATATTGATACACAAAGTATTATTGTACAAGAGTATCCCGAAAAGACGAGCTTGCAGGTCCAGTTGGAGATCGAGCTGAGAGCTGCAGATGGGAAAACAACAGCTGAAATACTCTCTGTACGAGGTACCCCTTACTGGATGCTCAGCCAGCTCGCCAGCTTGCCAGGTACCCACTGGCAGGAAAATTTGTCCTTGTCCCCCGCCAATCGGCTGTTGTGTGGTCAAGAAGAAAAAGGGGCTCGTGTTTGACCTTGCCGAGTACTGTACGGAGCACTTGTACCTCTTGGTCTGGACATGTATTGCATTACTACCCCCTTGGGTGTCTTCTGATGATACATCTCTATATATCGCATGCAGGCCCACAACCGCAGGCCGCCTTCTTTTCCCTGCATAACAAGCGTGAGCGTACTTTAGCTAAAATCATCTTCGCCGCCTCTAGCAGGCCTGGCTTCAATAACCATCACCCTGGACACCAATTCCTTGGTCTCTCGCGCGATTTTAAAGGACAGAGGAGGAAGTTGCTGGAGAAATTCTTTGTCGTCGGGAGCTTCATTGCTTGCCTGCAACATTTGTTCGCGGCATTCTCGCAAATTGGCGACAATCGAGCCTGACTTCTCTTTCAAGATGGCTTGGTACGAGGATGGCTCGTTCCCTGTCCGGTCTACCGAGTTCACAATGTTTTCAATCGTGGCAGAAATTGTCGTCATATGACTTCGGATCGTGAGCATGGCATCGTCCTTCCGGATGGCATCGACCAAGGAGGTGATGGATTGAACTAATCCATCAGTCTGATCTTCGAGGTACATCTGTGGACTTCTCGTCAGCATCGTTAACCGCCCCCGTTTGCGTTTGGGCTTACCTTGAGATCCTCTAGATCAGCCTCCTCCTGACTGGTTCCGTACTCCGACTTTATTCCTAGTCCAGCGCCATTCACATAATTCGATCCATTACGTTGAAGAACTGATCCTGCCCGATTTGGCACATTCCTTGTCGCCGATGGCGTGCTCAGTGCGCTATAGATGCTTTCAACTTCACTCCGCCTCCTCAAAGTTTCGGCGATGTTGAAATACCCGTTGCTTTGTAGCGGTTCTAATGTCGGTTCATCGTCATCTTCCAGTTCCCCAGCTGGTGTGGGGCGAATCTTAACCGTGTGAAGCAGATCAACAATAGCTGCAGTTAAATGTGAAGCTGCGGCATCCAGGAGACTGAGTGGAGAGAGTCCACTGGCCGAAGCGAAATTCTTCGAAGCTGTAATCAAATTGTTGGCTGTAGCGGAGACCTTGGTTTTGAGCTTGGCCCGTCTCTTGCCCATTTCATCGTCCTTTTCTGTTGATGACCCGGCGTCGATATCTGACGTGATTCCGCGCACCGCCAACACCACAATTTTCATATGGTCGAGTACAGCAGCGGGACTGTCAGATCGGGCAATTTGGAGTAGCTCATCGATTGCGATCTGGAACTTCGTGACGTGAACGTCCTTGACCAACCCTTCTCGGTCCTGAAGAGCCATTGCGTGTTGACCGGTATCAGGGCGGGCAATGCTGAGCCCTAGCGAGCTTGCGCGGACACTACGAAGTTGTGCTTTGGCCTTCACATAACGGGCCTTCCAGCTCCTAACCTCTTCTTCAAGCTTTTGAACATCAACTCGCAGCTTCTCTTCTTGTTCAAGATTATCCCCGCCAGATTCCGCCATAGCCCTCATCTCTTGCAGGTATGCCTGACCCTGTCTGCTCACTTCGTCTGTCAACTGTCGTTGTTGCTCTAGCTGCTCTTGTAACACACCATGGTCGTGATCCAATTTTAGAAATTTGGTCTTCCAAAGGACATTTTCGCCGCTGTAATGGGGTTGCTCGGCTCTGAGTTTTTCGATTTCCTGTTCGAGTGACTTGTTCAAGATTTCTGCCTGTTCAATCTTCCTCTCCAGATCCTGCTTTGTGACGGCCCAATCTTCGCTCTGTCTCTGCATCTGACGCAATTCCTCATCCTTCGATTCGAGGTTCAGTTCCAAATTAGAGACCTTTTCTTGCAGTTCGGTCAAGCTCGGTAAGTTCGGTTTAGTATAATTCATGCTGACGAAACTCTGCGACGTCGCAGACGTATCCCTATCACTTCTCGGGCTCGTGAGAGAGCTTTCAAGACCGAAGGCATCGCTAGATCGATCGTATTTGGAATCTGTTGCTTGTGAATCGTCTTCGTCCTCGACCATCATACTTTTATTGGGCGTTATGGTGTTGCTCTGGAATTGCTTGGCCATTGGTCGCCCATAATCGTTGGGTGGAGGAGGATTGTCGAGCTGAGGAAGGCTGGACACCGATTCTTGCCTTTGAGGATAGTTTGCCGCGCCCGACGGGCCGAAGGACTGCGTTCTGGGCGGTGCGCCGAAGCCGTTGGGGACAGGAGGACCGTCTCTGGATGAGGCCGCTGGACCTCTGGATTGTGAACGGGCACTGTCTCTTCTTCCTCCATCAGGTCTCACAAATTGTGGAAATCTGCGTTCCAACTCGCAAAAGACGTCGGTCGAAAGGTCACGAAACCTGGGGGCTTGCAGCGACGAGAGTTTTTGCCTGGCCTGGTTTCGCTTTTCGTGAAAATCGGGTCGTGGTTGTAGAAAAGGGGGAACGATTTGTTGACGCGGTGGGCGGCCAGGAAGTGGGGTTGAAGCTTGTCTCCTTTGCAACTCGTCAAAGACATCGGTGCTCAGTTCGTGGAATTGAACGGGAGATAGTCGCAGCAGCTTATCCCGAGCCTTGTTAGGGCGAGGCGGAGCCTGAGCACTGCCCTTGAGGAACCCCTTCAAAATAGTATAGTGCTGAAACAACTCTGCCTCCATCCTCCGGTATTTTCTGCTTTGTTCGTCCGAAATGGTGCCGTCGCTGGAGCGGGAATTGGCGATGGATCCGGCACGCGAGGAGCCCCGTGAACCGGATTCGGACGGACGACGTTGTCCCATTGCATCCAGCGACGGGGGAGCGAAGTTCATGCCGCCATTCGGGGGAGGAGGGCGCATCGATGGCTGAGGTTTGGAGGGAGCAAAGTCGTCTCCTGGAGGATTCAAAGGCAGCGTAGAGACTGGCCCATCGTTCCTGGGCAATTGATTGTAATTGTTGACACCAGACCATTCACTCGTCGTTGAGACTGGCGACAATTCAGGACCTCGAGAGAGGGGTGGCATCGTGGCCTGCATTCTGCGATTTCAGCCACTCAAGTTCGTAAGAATGTTGAGGGATGCCGGTAGGGAGAAGAGGTCTCTTTGTTTCTTTTGACCAATCCGCGCCAGTTGAACGGAAAAAGGTATGTGAGGCAGGAAACGTCGGAGGATGGGCAGCGGTGCAGCCAGTCAAGGAGCGGACGAGAGCAAATGGCCAATGCGCAGGCGCGACCGGACTTGATGCACTCTGGGATGCTGTGGCCTCCAAAAGATGATCCGGACTGTCCAGCAGACGGCCATGTGAGTAAATAAACGAGTGTGTTGGAATTAATAACTGAGAAGGGAGAGAACAGTGAAGATGGAAATGGGGGATGCGAACTGGGTAAGGAAAAGAGTTGTGCGCAGCTCAGCGGGTGGGTGAGTAGTGTTACAATAGTGCATCGCTCGTGGAAATGCAGGCTCGACAGGGGGACTTGGGGATATGAAACGCGCCCAAGAGGCACCTAAGATGCACCCAAAAAGCACCCAGGAGGTTCTCACCGCCACCGAAGAGGCGCCCATCGTGGTAATCCCATCTTGTTTCTGTATGCGACTACATGTTTTTGTTGACCGACCTTTGCCATTGTAGGCACCTGGTTCAACCGCCCACAACATTTCCAATTCTCGCAATGCCTTACGATCTATCTTGTTGTCTCTTGCTCGTTCTCCTTCTCATGCAGAACATACCTGCGTCAGGGTCACCGATTTCTTACCCTTCTTCCCACCCCTTACTCCGTATGGATCCAATATCATGCATGTCCACCGCCCTGGCGTACTATAGTGGACCGCCACCATCAAGAAACTCACGCCTAGGTGACTCAGTGGTCACTTTCCGGTTTCCATCCCCATCATCTCGAGATTCTCCAGGAACCACAGATGCCAATTGAACCACAAACAAGCTGCCTGGGTACGCCGCCTTGCCGCCTGAACGGCGCCACAAGGCCCTGATCCAAAAGCTTACCAAGGGCCGCCCTCTCACCATACCGAGAACGAGTACATAGACTCGTCCACGGTTGGTTCTGGTTTAGTCCAGATGGATTCTTACAGAACTCTCGTGGCGATTGCTCTTCCCTACTCTATTTGGTGTACTCCATATGTTGTACAGAGCTGTCACTGCATCGTGCTCTCCATAGCACCGGCATTCAGCCATTTTGCCTTCTCCCTTGTCGTTGATCATTATGAACCATTGGTAACCACTCAATGGCAGGCAAGTACCAGGACCACTTCATAACGCCCTTTGAGATAGATCGTCAATATATACAATGTTGTTCACTTGTACACCGTTTTCGCCTAACTCTTTTCATCTTCCATTCGTCATTTTAAGGGAGGAAGGTATGGTTGGTCCGTTTTGCGCGCGAAGAAAAGGCTCAACTGCAGCTGACACGGGCGTCGTTGCCCTCGTGGGCACCGTGCTGCGATTGTGTGCCATATGTGCCTTGACCAAATGGCCTGCCGCAAGGGCGCTGCAGAGACTGAGCTCCCCAGCGAGAACACCGGCTGCAATGATTCTGGCCAATTTGCGAGCATTGTCGCCCGGGTTTGTTGGATGGGCTCCTCGCACTCCGAGCATTTCGAGCATTGAGGATTGTGCTTCGAGAATGGTTCCTCCACCGATTGTGCCAACCTCAATCGAAGGCATTGACACACTAATTTGGAGGTTTCCGTTGTTGCTACTCAAGGTCAGTAATTGCCCCTTGCTTGGTCTAAGCATCGTCCACTTACTTCTTCATTATCGTGATGCAGTTGGCGCTTTCGACGTTTTGCGCCGGGTCTTGGCCCGTGGCCAAGAACATGGCGGTCACAATGTTCGAGGCGTGAGCATTGAAGCCTCCAATACTGCCCGCCATTGCACTGCCGATCAGATTTTTGGCCACGTTGAGTTCCACCAGCGCATTCACATCGCTCTTGAGAACATTGCGTACCACATCTCCTGGAATGATGGCTTCTGCAACCACGGATTTCCCCCTTCCGTCAATCCAATTTACCGCTGCGGGTTTCTTGTCGGTGCAGAAGTTCCCAGACACGGATATCGTCGCCATGTCATCAAACCCGCACTCAGTGGCCATCACTGAAAGAGCCTTTTCGACGCCTTTAGAAATCATGTTCATGCCCATGGCATCCCCGGTCGTCGTCTTAAATCTGATGTAAAGATACGTTCCCGCCAAAGCCGTCTTCATTGACTGCAACCGAGCAAATCGGCTGGTAGAATTGAACGCTTCGCGCATTCTCCGCTGGCCCTCTTCCGAGTCAAGCCACACCTTTGCTTCACCAGCTCGAGCCAAAGTGGGAAAGCCAACACATGGGCCTCGAGTCATTCCATCGCCGGTAACCACGGTGACGGCACCGCCACCAGCATTGATGGCTTTGCACCCTCGACTCGTGCTTGCCACAAGCACACCTTCAGTAGTGGCCATTGGCAAAAAGTAGCTCTCCCCGTCTATGATCAACGGACCAGCAACCCCCAGGGGCAAAGGCAGGTAACCAATGACATTTTCACAGCATGCGCCATGAACGAGCTCGTAGTTAAAGTCCCTGTAGGGAGTCTTGGAGGTCTCCAGAGCAGACGCAAAATTCTTTGTCGCCCGCGTCCGCGACACGACTGCTCTGCGGATCTTGACCGCTCGAATGAATGCTTCACCTCTGGTCATGACTTCCGGGTTTTCCAGTGTCTTCTCGATGGCATAACCCGGAATCTTGCCTCTCAGGGACAAGTCAATTAGCTCCTCGTCCATCAAATAGGCGGCTTTCTTGTCTTTGAGCATCTGCTCGCACTCTGCTTGTGACCTCCCCGAGTTGCTCCCTGAGTGGCGCAGAATATCAAGGCTGACTTTTCGAGGCCTTGGCGTCAGAGGCAGCTCGAGTTGTGGCGGTTTGAAAGCTGCTGGTGAGCTTGTCGCAGACTGCGGTTCCTTGAGACTCCAGCGGGCGGCGTTGAACAGATATCCGTTCAGGATCAAACTGAGAGTGAGAGCAATCAAAACCCATTTGCTAAGTACGGGGTCTTCAAGACTGCTGAGAACCCCTTCAATCACCCTTCCACCGACCACGTTGAGGAACTGGTCCGTGTACTCGTAATCAAAGAACCCGATATCATCTGGCGATTCAGAGTGATGAATCGTAGGATTGTCGAAGTCGTATTTAATTGGCGGTAGAACAGTGACATAGGTATCGAGCTTTTGACTTTTGCAAGCCACGTATATCGCGTCCAGGCCATTTTCCGCCACTTTGAAAGGGTCAATAGGAGCGGGTGTCAAAACGCTTGGCATGGCAGCCCCAGGGGCCTTGATGCTTCGGGCGGTTCGGAAAGGTATTGTGCACAGATTGATCACGTTGATAATGACAAACCCAGTAACCATCCAGATTTTGAACTTGGGCACGCTGCTGGCCTTGATCTTCTGCCCAAAAATGTTGAATGCACCTGCTTGATTTGACTGTCCGCTGGGCCAGTCATTGTTTGTGGCAACATCTTCGGCGACACGTTGATTTATTCCATCTTCCTCCAGTGCTTTGCGGAGGGCAATGTGTCGTTTAATGCGATTGATTTCCAGTTTGATGCAGAGGATGGTCGTATAGAAAGTAAAAAGCAGAAGACAGTCAAAGACCAAGATCCATGCGGCCAAGAAGCAGAACTGTCTGAGGCCACCTTGGATCCCCGAGGCCGCACCCAAGATTAGAATTGCTATTTCAATGGCGTAGTCCCGGACAATCTCGAACCCTGTTTCCTTCACGGCGATCTGAATAGCATCTTGAATGGAGTTCGGGGCGTTTGGGGCAGATACCGGGCCACTAGGTCTGCCGTTCGCGGATCCGTTCTCCAGCCCGCGCCGGTTCGTATCGTAAGACGCAGATAAAACGGCCTTGGTGAGGATAATGGACTTTTCAAACCCGATTGTGACCACCAGAAACGGCAAGCCTTCAGACAATAGAACCATGTTAATTGACACTCCAAGTTTAGTTGTGGTCACCAACCCGAACAGAAATGCAAAAAGGCTGGATAACAAGACCGATATCGCCAGCCAGGCATTCGAACCGAGGCGTTTCATCGACAGGAAAAGGGATATAAAGGTGAGGTGCATCGACAAGTAACCAAGCGACATGATGATAATGTCCAGGGTTTCGGCATGTTTCAGTAGATCGACAAAAGAGCTCCACCCTTCACTCAGCCATGTTCGGTAGGCACCACGTGGGCCATTTCCATTCAGGCGAACAGCTTTCATGGTCCAAGACGGGTGGCTTTGATCGTCTGACGCCGCATGTTGGGCAGGGAGCTCCTGGACGGCGCGCAGGAAATCAGGAAGCTCCGAGAAGGAGGTGTAGAAGGCAAGAGACGTGTCGTGAGATATAGGTGAGAGCAAGTTTGAAGTGGTCGGGATGCTGGCGGCCGAGACATTTGATGGTACAGGAATAGCATTGGCTTCGGGAGCCAAGTGAGACGAGGAAGAATGAGGGAACACGAAGGTCGTCAAGGCATAATGGTTGGAGCCCTGCATACACAAGTACCCAATGTTAGTATCGGCTGTGTCTTGGTGGTAAGCTTGGTGCAGATGGACGTACCAAAGGCCCAAGGGGAACACTGGAATCGTCAGGGAACTGCCATTTCCACGCGGTCCGCTCGGACAATTCCAATGTCCTGCTTCCTTGCAATAACGCTTCCACATCTACTCTTCCATTATGCTGCAGAGATTTGATGCCACTGTCGAACAAGCTCTCTTGCAGCAGACCGACGTACGAGGTACTTGCAAACAAAGCAATAGCAACAACGGTGTGGATCGGGTGCTGGTAGGCCAAATTGGAGATAGCAAGGAGGTTGGAAGTGACAGTGCGATTTAGCCAGCTGTCGCTTTTGCCCAGGGAGCGCAGTTGTTTCGGGAGGAGGTTGGAGCCTCGCATTTTGTGAGAGAGAAAGTAGGCGTGGTCGGAGACGACAGGGAACGTGGGATAAGGGAGAAATGCCGATGTCTATCTTTCCATGCTTGGGAGGGCTGCACAAATCCTAAATGTCACATTGTGAGTTGCACGCAACAAAGACAAAGAAAGGGCAAAGAGAGGTCGTGCACTTCAAGTGGCGGTCAAGGTGTGAGATATCAAGGAGGCAGCCGCATACCAATGTAGTTGGAGAAGTAGCCCGTAGAGACTTTCAACGTCGGGATCGAGAGTGTGTGCAAAGCGAGTGTTACAGACTGGTCACTTGGCAGCGAAGGTGAGGGTCAAGAGAAAGATATGGCGGAGATGGCGAGAGGAAGAGAGAAGCATAGATAGTTTATGGGGAATTGAAGCCGTTCAGCAGACCAGACCATGGATCTGTCCGGTGCCTTGCCTCGTAAAATTTCCAACAGGTTTATTTGGGGGTCCAAAGGGGGTGTCCGCTCTCCTACTTGTTATGGCTCACTACTAGTAGGTAGCCGGCGGTCTGGCTACTAGGCTTCCCTCGGGGGGCGTCTTAGGAGGGGGGGGAAGGGGGCCTGTATGGGAGGTCGACCCATCCAGCTAGTCCAACGAACTATCAGGCATGATTGGATCGCTTCTTCACCCGTCTTCACCCTTTTACCGCCACAGCTGCGAGGCTAGCGGCTCTAATGGCCCTGATTCGAGGGCTATTCCCTTCCGCCTGTGGGCCGATTCGGCATCTCACATTCTCCTTGTTGCTCTAAAACGTCGTGACATCCATCAGAAAGGCTGGCACGAAATCTGTCCTCGGTGCTGATCCGTACCTGCAGGAAACGTTACCCTGCTGTGTCGCGGACCGGTCTTCCAGAAGTTGAATAATGCATAGATCTGCGTATTCTGAACAAACTGCTACTCCTGCCATGCTACATATCGAGATATGTATCTACTGGGTACAGTATGTACATATCCTCGTTATCGTTATCTTTCTTCTTCCTTAGGTTGTCTTCTAATTATCCCAATCCGCGCCAGCGTAACGTCCAAGATTGCGGCTCCTCCTCTAATCTCCTCTCAATTCAACAGCAATGATTACCCAACAGAAGCAGTGTTCATAGCCCGTGTTGCAATCCCCCTTGATAGAGCAAAATCCTGGATGAGCGACTCGTAGGATTGATAAGGGAAACCTGGGTCTGCCGAGATGGGTGAAATCTTGAAATTTTATGTACATCGGACGCATTTTAAATTGTTTGCTATACAATATCAAACCACTTAGACTTAGTAGGTTTGCTTGGTGCGCAGTTTTTGTGGCGTGGTCAGATCTGTCTGCCTGTTTACAAGCATGTCCTGTGCACCAAATTTTTGGTGGTGGGTATGTCGATAAGGAGCTTCTGCCAGAGTTACTTTCTTGATGCTCGACTCGCGCCTTCTGCCTTACCCGTGCACTCTCCTTCAATACGAGGCCGGCACTTAGTCAAGAACATTGGCCAAAAAGAGCCAGGTGCGAGCCCAGAGGGACTTTGCGGAAGGTGTTCTCTGTCAGGCAGTTGAAATAGATATAAACATGACATTCTCTCTCTCCCCTGTGCTTTTCATCTGCCCTAGTTTCTTGGTCAAGACAGTGACAGGATCAAGGCTCCTTTCTCTATTTCGGCAAAGTCCCTTTCCCTACTTCTCAAAACGCCTGCCTCAGCTTGTACAGTTTGCCATGGGGTGATATCACTCCAGGTGGCTCAGTGAAGTCCCAGGGATTTCTTCACGGCCAGGGCAAGCCAGTGATGAGGGAACCTAACCTCGGAGCAAAGCGAATTGGCATCAAACTACAATATCACCTTTGCTCGAGCAAGGAAAGATATGGCTGGTAGTCGCTCGGGATGCCTCTGGACAAAGAGATGTTCACCTCGCTGTCACTGCTTAACATTGCTTTGGGTATGTGAAAATCTGTTCAGGGTCGGTGATGATGGCGACGCTCAACATTGCTGAGCTCGCCTAAGAGTATATATACAAATAAAAACTCTGTTGTCTGTGCTCTTGCTCTTTCGACTGTGAGCACAAGAATACGGGCACTAACAGCGACAAGACACTCAAGACAGGCATCCTCGTCATCCATTGTCCAACATGCCTTCTAAGGTTCAAGGTGCGCAGTTCGCACAAGCGCGCCGCGGCGAGGAGAACAGTGTAGGCCCGACAAGGTGCAGAGGCTCATCCCTCGACGTTATTTCGACAACCTGTCAGAGGGCCGGGTCAAAACCAACACATTAGCAAAGACACTCAAAGGTGTCATTGCATAACTCCGTGACACTGGCCAAAACAGTGCCGGTGAGGGGAACCATGGTAATGCTTCAACATCAAGTAGTGCTGCCCAACACAATGCACAGGCATGCACCTGCTTCATCCGGATTCGCTGTCCCCATAGCTAACTGTCGTCTTCACAGAGTAGCCAGAACTTTGGTTCGGTGCGGACACAGACACTACCATGACTCCGCAGCAATACGGAGCTGCATGCTTTGCAATAGGCAATGACAAGGCTGGCACAGGTCATACAAAGTCGTGCGATAGAGCAACGAGCTCGGCGGGAGGAACTGAAGCAGCTGATCGACGAGGCGAATGATGAATTGGTGGGCATTATTCAGAAGCCTGCGGGAAGAGCAGAGTAGGTAACAGGATGATGTCGGCCCGACGTACTGGTTCGGATGGGTGATCTGACAGGCTCTTTTCGCGTTTGCCTCTCGGTTGCTCCTTCGATTGCCGCCACGCAGGGTACAGATTCAGTCCACCAAAGTTGTGCCGCCGGCGTCCATGATACGCTCAATGTCCATAGCAGCCAAGCAACCGCAACATTCAATGATGACGTCGCTAAGGACAGGTACCATATATTCAGCGTTCGTATGACCAGGTCCCCACGCCTCTCGGCCCTCCATTCTCAAGTGAGAATGACTCCGTCCCTGCTCGAGTCGAGTGCGGCCGTCCTAACTTCCATCATACGAAAATGCGAGGGCTCGGGGTTCATATCACCAACCCCTCAATGTGCCGTTTCCTCAAGGCAGAATCACCTCCGGCTCCTCACGACCTTGGCACCATACTTCCTCACCACGTCCTCCATCTTTCTCCTCACCTCTTTACACCCATCCACGCCGGTAGCCAGCATGGCTTCCACCTTCCCGCTACCAGCCGCAATCTCCACGCGCGACTCCATCATCAGCACCGACACTTTGTCCTCGTGCTTCTCGCCGCCAGAAACCGTTGCAATTGTAAGAAATGCCAATTCTTGCTCTTCTGCACTGTTCAAATCCAACACCGGCTCCGCTTTTGCCTTTGAATCGTCTGTAGGAACAATTACTCCGCAGCTCACGGCGGCGAGGATGCTCGGCATAGGCACCCCGGCATCGACCAACGCTAAGCTTGCAGCATTCAGACAGGCGACTAGCAACCCTCCATCAAAGCTCAAGACATGTAATGAGATCGTTATCAGGGAGCGTGGGTACATATGTGTAAACAGGTGGGATTGAAATGAAGAGGATATTGTGGACTGGAGTTCTTGGATTTGTTTGTCGGTGCGGGTTCGCCGGCGGCGGTCCATTGCTGCAAATGGCGCGACGTTCAAGTCGGTTTCGACAATGGCATTGTTATTGTCGCGTTGGCCTCGTCTACAAAGAGGTAGATGTTAGCGACTGACTCTCTGGCGGCGAATGTTTTTCGTAGGAATTCAATCGCACCCTTCTCTCGGCCCGGACACGGTACACAGGACCACTGTGTTACCCATAGTGACCATACTGGAACCGTCACTGGAGGGTTGGGTTGAGATTGAGGCAGTGATGCGGCGCAGCTCGTTCCATCGTCGGCCATCCTGTCTGAGCAGGGTTTGCGAGTAAGTCGAGATTGTGTCGAGAGGCATTCTATTGGAACGTCGTCAAAGAACGAGGCTAAAGAGATATTAGCGGCAGATGAGACGAGAAACTTGAACTTTGTCAACTGTGCGGTCCTTAATAAAGTACGATTGGTTGCGAGGCTCGACAAGATAGTACATAATTCACAGCAGCGCAGGTTGGAGTGAGATTTGCGGTCAAATCGAAGGCCAAAAGACATCATTGGCGGAAGCCTTTTTCTTCTCCGCACAGGGCAGCGCAATATTACGGGCAAGCAAAGGAGCCAATAGGGTCGCGCAGCCACTGCATATCAAAAAGTCCTCGGTAGTATGTAGTAGCGACCAAAGCACAACCCACTGCATTGCTATGGAGTAGATATCTCTTGGGCACAACTTTCAGTTCCGGACCACCTATATAGCTTCCCATAATAATGAGAAAGATCGGGGATCTCGATCAAGTCGTTCATGCATGGTCGTCTCTCAACTCCTCTACATGCATTGTCTGTCCTATGTTCTTCCTCTCCGTCAAATCCTTGCCCATCGCTTCCGCCGCATAACTTTCCACGCCAGTACAGACATAAGTCTTGAATTTCCTTGCCGGCAACCTCGCCTCAAACATCTCATGGATCTCCTCCAACGTACGGTCTCGTGTCTCGGGCAAGAAGAAATAAGTGAAGATGACACAAATCATGTTGCTTCCGAACCAGATGTATCCGTATTTGGCGCTCCAGCCAAGTTTGGCCGGGTTGATGAAGTATGGGGCGGTGAATGTTCCCAGCCAGTTGCCCAAAAAGTTCAATGCCGTCGCCAGGCCGAATGTAAATGCGCGGAGTTGATTGTTTACGTACTCGCCACCGAGAAGCCAGGCATAAGGAGCTAGAAAGTCGTCAGCTTTGATCTTGATGAAACTCAACAGGAAAACAAAACAAACCGTAGGCAACATAGAAGAAGGTGAAGAGAGAGATAAATGCAACAACCACTTTTCCTGTCGACTCGCTTCCCGGACTCGTGCTCCACGCAATCGCCGGGATCAGCTGGCAGATGCCGCAGGCTGTGATGCCGATCAACATGACCATGCGTCGATCGATCCGTCGCACGAAGAAGAAGCTGACTAGCACGCCTATCAAGCCTGTGCAAGTGACCATGACGGAATAGGCGAATGGGTTCTTGACGCCTGCAATCTGAAGGAAGAATGTGGTATAGATTGTAACCCAACTTGATCTGTTTTCGCTTCAGCATTGCCTTGAGCATGGAGGGACGGTGCGCTTACCCGTTTGCCGAATGAAAACACACGACAGCAATTGAAAGGAGAGTCCTCCGCAAGTTCGTGCCTCGCCACATCTCCAAGAACGCGGCTTTCTTGTTCTGCTCCAATTGTTCTCTGGTCGATTGTCGAATTTCATTCAACTCGGCTTGGAACTCGAGCTCATCGATCTTCGGGTTTCGCAGTCTCCGCAATGCCGCCTCGGCAGCTTTCTCTTTGCGCTGGACCATCAGCCATCTTGGCGACTCGGGTGCAAAGAGGAAGAGAAGGATGGACTGGAGGGTCGGGGCAACAAAAAAGATTGCCAAAGGGATCTGATAGGCGTTCCGGCCGGTCATGGTATGCGTCCCAAAGTCAACGCTTGCGCCGACAATGGACCCGATGGAAAGCATGACTTGATACACGGCAAACGCGATGCCACGTAAGTGTGCTGGGGCAGCTTCGTGGACGTAGAGTTGGGCGAATGTGAGAAACCAGCCGACAGACATGCCTGAGAAAGAGTCAGTGGAAGATACACCGAAAGTCAGAGGTCTCCAAAATCCCACCCAAGATGAGACGGGCAACATAAAGAGCCGCCTTGCTGGTCGTTCCCAGTTGGATGCTGGTAGCAACGAAGTTGAGGAGCGTGGCCGTCCAGAGGCCCTGCCTTCTCCCAAATCTTGCGCTGAAGGGCCCAACCAGCAGTGACGAGACAAAAGTGCCAATGGTCATCAACGAGGAAATGAGTTGCTGGACGGTCGGGTCAATGTTCCATCTGCCCAAGTCCTCCGAGTAGTAGCCGAAGACCTCGAGGAAACCAGGCATTGAAAGGAATCCACCAACAAGTGCGTAGTCAAGGCCATATTGGAACGTGGACAACGTCGCCACGACACATATGGCGAGACATTTCGTGTGACTTAGCACATCGAGCTTGAGTGGGTTCGCGGATATAGGAGCACTGCCAACCATGTTGGCTAAGGTCCCCCTTAGGTCTGGTCGCGATTCTGCTTCTAGGGTTGAGATATCTGCCTTGAAAATTGAATGTTGGTCTGTTCGCGGATCAAAAACTCCTGCACCAGCAGACCAAGAGCTGCGCAACCCCCTTGTGGGGAGCGAGAGCTGTAGTAGATATACAGCATGGCCGACCGTGGTGTCTGAGGAACATTGCCGAAACCCCTGCCACCACTGCCCATCTTTTTGGAGTAGAGATTAACTTGGTGGGTTGCAGAATATGGAGTAGCGTGGAGAAGAATTTGCGGAGGAGGTCCGGTCCACAAATCACCGAGTCGCCCACCTTCAACCGCCTCGTTCAACATCAAGCTCGCGGGGAGTGACCGGGTTAGCTCCTTGGTATAGTCGTCGAAGCCTTGTGGCATTTCAGACGATCCCAGGCCATGAAGGACGATCTGCAACTGCCGAAAACTGTGGCGGTCAATGTCTGGATAATCCCACATTTGGCGCGATGGGAGAGCATCCTCTCTGGTGTCAGCACGCAGCACTGCCGACTTGAATCTCGTTGCACGTTCAAGTCTGCAGGAATTCATACAAACAGGCCGGAGCACACAAGCTGCTCCACAACCTTTGGATGCAGCCATGGTGGCCTCTCTCCATCTCCGTGTCCTTACCCGAGGTCACTTATTCGCATTGCAGGGCATGAAGGACCAGATGGAGCGAAACCCACGTGGTCGACGAGGCCATCACATGGGATTCTCAGGTGTATCCCAACGAAATCATATCCAAGAGAAAATGGCGAGGAGTAATAAGTAGCTCGAGGGTCAGAGAATTTGGGACTTTGGACGCCGCAAACTCTAAGAATGACATCCACATTAGAAATCCCAAACGTGTAAAACCTATGGAACCGGCCTTTTCAGTACTCTTGGTTTTGGTGGACGGATAGAGCCCTGCGTTCTGGTATAGGCGAGTTCGGATTTGACAGGAAATTGCCTACGTTGAAAGTCAACGAGCGGCCAATATGCTCATATTGATTACTTTTATTCTGCGTCATTTTCATAGAGCCTTGCTTTCCAGGGCTCTGGAATTCATCTAAACAAAACACACTAATGTCCAACCATCCCGCGACCTAACATGTTACACCGAGGAGCCTGTCAACCGACACCCGCACCCACACCGAATGGTGAACAACGATTCTTTCTTCGCCGCGCTCATCGACCATTACCCCGGCTCTACCTCGAGCCGGCATTGCAAGAGACCTGGGTCCGATTGCCTGCGGGCTCATGTCCCTAGCGATACACAGGAGGGGCCTGATTGTTGGCATAGCTTTGCAGGGGAATGCCCCCTTGACCATATAAAGGCAGTGGCGCCTCTCCCGTATAGTTAGACCGCTCAGACTGACCCTCGCGGAAATTAGCCGCAGCTGGTGTGTTCATAGGCCCTTTCCGCTGCTGCTGGCGGCGTTTGAAAAACATCACGGTTCCCACGAAAATCAACATCAACACCATGGCAATGGCAAAGACTATGGTTGCGCGGGTATTTTCGGCGAATCGGAAACCGACAATACAGTTGGCCAGACCCAAGGTTATTGTGGCAGGGCCTAGGACACGATGTCCTTTCATGATCTTGGCTGGCTGCTTTGTCCTCTTGTAGATGCGATGTCCAACAAATCCGACGATCCAGGTGGCAAGCCCAAGGCCAACTACCACGAACCCGAGGATTTGATGACCGGCGGTCAGATTAGGAGACTATGCGCGTTAATCTCAGTCAAGCGCCGGGGAACCTGGGACTGGTTGCTCACAATTTTGTCTCTTTTGCTGATGGCAATTCCAACACCCATACCGAGGATGGTCATGAGCAGTGCCAATGACTGGATACCCCAGTGAAGCCACACCTTTTCAAAAACACGGAGGAACAAGTATCCTCCCGGAAAGACGATCAAGAAGGCAGCGACCATGAGGAATGCGTGGAAACCAGGGGCGCCGCGGAAGTCGCCGCCGACAGGACCGCCGCCAATCACTGTGTCGGAGGACGCGCTCACGACCGGCACGCCGCCAATACCGGTAGCCTGCTTGAGGTTCAGGTTGAAGAAGTTGTAGCCCTCATGCTTTTGAATTTGAGCGTTGACGTCGTTGGAGGACAGAGAGCCTCCTGACCCAGCGGCCCATATCATGGCTTGATTGTCGCTGTTAACATCGATATTCCCACCATCCCAGCTTCGGCAATTGGAGCATTTGGCATTGACAACGAAAGATCCGTCGACGATACCACTGCCGCTCAGCACCTCCAGTTGCACATCGGAGGTATGTAGGGGCATGACATGGCCCTTCCCAAGACGAGGACTGACAGTGACGTTGTTTCCACCCTCCGAAGCATATGTGACAAAGATCAACGCCCCTGCCATCCCGCTGCCGAAGCCAAAGGCAGCCCAAGTCTGGCCCGCAGGTGCAGAGAAGTGGTAGAAGAGAGAATTGGAGTTGTCGTTCGGCACGTTAATGGAAACAGTGATATTATCATTTGGATCCGGAGAGGTTCCTTGCCCGACATACGTTGATGAGGGAACAGCGGCCTGCGCTGAGAGGAAGCAGCCTGCAAGACGATGCCACAGTCAGCGACAACGTTTCGAGGAAAGGGGTGCAACTCACTTGTTAAGAATAGGCTGACCAGTATCCTGATCCTGGACCGAGATTGGAATGGCATGCCTGCGGTTGTGCTCTGAGATTGCTATAGGTATATTGTGCAGGAATGGATTGCAAGGGTGGAATGAAGGACAGATCATATACTGAGAAGATAGCGAAGGAAGACAACGAGACGGGGTGGCTTCAGATGTACCCAGTACTCGATCGTGCAGACGCAGAGAAGGAAAGAACACAGGTGTGAGAGAGTGAGAGAGAGAAAGGGAAAGAGAGATTCGAAGTGAGCAGGCGCCTTGGAATATCACCAAAATAAGAGACAGAGAGATCTAACAACGAGTGGCCTAGACGACGGGGCGTCTGTTTTGAGAAGAGGTGGGTTTCAGATGTTGTTTTGAGCTGAAAAGAGATGCATATTATGGAACAATGGATCCCCTGATGAACCAGTTTCCAAGTAAAGCGGAGGTCCGTGCAGCCCTCCAGGCCGCGCCAACAGGGAGCAGTGAGCTCGAGGGCTCCAGGGGCCAAGGGCCACTAGGCTCAGCGGCTCAGCACATCCACTCGATTGGCAGAGCGACAGGGGCATCTGGAGCGCCTACTAGCCTGTGCCTGCCAGTGCCTGGGAGCCCAAATCCACCCCCAACGCGACGATGAGATCCAAGATCCCACAAGCCAGTGCCTCAACGGGCTCCGAAAAGCTTAGCTCAGTAAAGTGGACAAAGTGGGAATCCAAGCATCTAAGCCCCTTCATAGAAATCGTGCGGCTTAAACCAATCAGGAGGGTGCGTCTGGTCAACTGGCGCTTACATTGTCAACAGCCACATCAGCGCCACCAGCATCTGGAATCACCATCCCCGAAATAGATCTCGTCAATAAGCCACGCCATGCCCTATCTGGTATCGAGCGTGTTGCCCATGTTCAGCCCATCCGTCTCACTTGCAGACGAGTTGTTTACACAAGAACCAAGTACATGTTTGAGGCGGGTCACCAAGCGAAAACGGAGGGAACTCACTTGATCTCCAAGAACATCCTGTCCTACAGTATCTAATGGTACATGCACATCCTCTCATATGGCATATCAAAACCAATTTTCTTGAAGAGTCACGAAGAACCGCTGGAAAGGTTCTCCTCGCACCGTAAAGTCCCCGACCGACGGTGACCATCCGAAATCCAAAATGTCGTTGCTTCCCATCGGCATATGCTCTGGCGTCCAATTCAACCCTGCGCTCCTGGAACTCTCCTGCGACATGGTATTGCCTCTCTCTGCCATCGTGCTGCCACTCGTTGCATGAATGGATTCCTGCGCTCGTGGTTCCAGAAGCATTCCCCCGGTATAGGGCTGCTCGCTTGCCATGCTAAATGCCTCCGTCGCGTTCGTGCTGGCGTTGACTGGATAGTCGTGCATCCACCGTTCCATTGGGGTAGGGTTACCTATGTCGGCGAATGTCATTTCTGCGTTCTGCTTCACCAGATTGGACTGGGCCTGTTGCGCTGCTCTGCGGGCCTTTGCCTTAGCCATGAGGTGCCGCAAGGGTTTCCACAGCATTCCCTTCTGATACCTGGAATTGATCATTCTTTCACCGTAGACCGATTCAATCGCTCGCCATGCCCGATCTACATCAGGCCCTAGAGGTCTAGCACAAATCTCAGACAATGCAAATGCCACCGATTGCCACTGCATGTATGTCCTGAACAGCCAGCCCCATTTTGCCGTATTTTCGTTCTTCTCAAGGAGATGGGAGAACTCAATCACTTCTACGGAAGTGATGAAGACTCGATCACGGATCTCCGGTGGCATCGGGGATCCTCCATCGCTGTTGGAGTACGCACGCGGATGATGCACCATCAACCACATCTTGGCCAGAATGAGACGGGCGACCGTTGCGGCCACCCAGTATATAGGCATGTTCATGTCGCAATGTCGCAAATACTTCTCCTCGAGCTTCCGGTGACACTCATCGATCAGCTTCTCTTTTTCCCCCAAAGACAATTCAGGGGTCTGTGGTGGCCCGTAGCCTGGAGCGGTGAAGTTGAATCGTCGCGAGAATGCGCTAATTTCGAAGCGGATCAAGCAGAACGTCATCTCGGTCGCCCCGACCCTTTCTTTAGGGCACTCTTTCATTCCCGGATAGATATCATCGTCGTTCAAATTGGCGGGAATCTTGGTATCGTAAAACTGTTCTGAAAAGGTTGGATCAACACCATGATCTTCTGCTGCCCGATTATCTAGGAGAGAAATTTGCCACCACAATCGGCGTCGCATTTCGGTGTCAAATGGATTCAGTCCGAAATGGGTTCCATCACGATGGATGCCCAGTGACTGCGCTAGGTGGATCGCTAGCCCCCCCAATGCCCACACCAATCTGGTATCATCACAATGGCGGACGAAGATGAGGAAGAATGACAGTGCTTGCAGGCACATGAGACTCGAGCTGTTCAGGAAATCTGCGCGGGCCAAGGCTTGCTCTGTCGCGAATCTGTACTTCTTCAGGAGAGACTGCTTGTCCTCGTCTAACAGTTGCTGACATTGCTCTGGAGTCAAGCTGACCACCGCTCCAAAGTAGATTGAAAAGAGCAGGGCTTCTGCTGGTTTAGAAACCCGATCGAGACTGCTCGCAGCATTCATGAGAATCGTTTTAGCCGTTGGCCGATGCAGTATTCGGACCACAGGGTCGACATTCTCTTTAAAAACCTCCCATAGAATGAATATTTGACTCGGACTGGGATGCAACTCCCTCAGATCCTGCATGACTGAGGAATATCCAAAGAGGAAGGCTTGGTGGTTAGATTGACGGTCGGTTTCCGGTGAGTGAACCTCATCTTCCTCGTCAGTGCTTGACGGGTCGAGCAAATCCCGCATCTCGGCAATCTGCGCATATGGTCAGCCAGTATTCGCTCCCATAAAGCAAGGCGAAAAGCACCTCATCGCTCATGCCCGTCCAAAATGCATTGTTCACATAGCGACTGCGATCCTCATTGATCACTAGGCGCCCAAGATGTTTGTCAATAGACTGTCTTTTCGAGTCTGAGCGATCAGAAACCGGTGAGTCGCCTGATTGCACTTCACCAAAGCGCGCCCGCATCTCCGTTGATCCTGCGAGAGCAGGCGAGACGACGCCATTCTCATCCACCTGGGCACCGAGGCTGTGAACAACTCCTTCCAATCTGCGCAGCCGGGCGAGAAGCTCTGCATCAGGCGGCTTCCTCGGTTTCCTGGGCGCCCTGCCAGGTCCGGGAAACACACATTCAATCCCTGCTCTTATACAGTTGGCGCATGGGTTCTCTTTATTGCAACGAACTTTCCTGCGGCGACATGTGACACAACTTCGCGGGTTCAAGCGAGGCGTAGAGGGAGTAGTGGTCTGTCCATTCTCTGTAGTAGCTTGAGTACCGGCTTGGCCACTGTCGTTGGTGGTAGGCTCAAGGCCGGACTGGGCGCTTTCGTCGATGGAGTGTGACATTTTCGGGTGCAGATCTGCTGGTCGCGGTTCAGACGCGGCTCAATGTGAATGCATACGGGGAATAGTTGGACCGGCGCACTAAGGGGGTTGGAGGATGCTCGAAATGAAGTCGAGTAAGAGCCACTCTTCTTAGGGGCAGGAGGTCTTGCCAGTCGACGAGTTAATCAGCAGCGCAGCAGGAATGATCAGAAGGGTGGTATCATATATTTTGGTTGTGTCACAATCTAAATGTGGTTGCAAGCATGTCGCAGCAGTTTATTCGCCCCTCCCTTCGTACAAACCAATCCCCACCAGGACATCGACACCAAGTCACCGACATATCCGCTTCGCCGCACAACTTGGCACCTGGCTTCTAGGAGCGGTCCTTATGTCCACTGCATAGCGGTCCTCTCCACTGACGGCTGCTGCTCTTCGGAAATCCGGGGCTCCTCCTGTCTCCGGAATGCTGGGGCTCTCGACGATGCTGTCGACCTTCCTCCCATCGACAGGTTTCCGCTGCACGACGATGCAGCTCAACTCCACTGTCATCGATTGATTGGAATAAGTGTAAAGGGCCAAAGTCCCATGCCTGGCGTCACCTGCCCCCTTGGATGAATCAGATCAATTTGTTCCATCGAGATTCGAGAAGAAATATATGAGCGATTTATCGACTCGCTTCGGCTCTGTTAAAGGGCTCCCTGCCCCCCCGACCGATTGCCCTAACAATGTACCCTGGCCATGCCTGGTCTGTCTTGTCCTACAAGAAATCGACTTCTCATGAACGTCTTCGACCAATATCATACGGGGGCTGCACTGGCTGTCCGAACTGTGCATAACCCACTTCATCCCACATCAACCTGGGGAAACCCGCATATCAAAAACACATCGCAATGCAAACATCCAAGAAGAGCCAAATGCCGTTTTACTCCACGCTGCCAACAACATGAATGCCCAAAACATAATCTCATCGATTGATGCTTTGGGGGAACTGCAGAGGTCCGGGAACCGTCAGCCTAAAACATCCTCATTGACTGTGAGCTCTCAAAAGAACCTGATCACGCCGATTAGCTCTGACTTTCTTCAGCCCGACCATGACATCGAACGTACGCTGCTGTTAGCTGCCGACATCGGATCGGGCTCGCCATCTTTGCCCACTGATGGACTCTCAATACTGCCATGGTTCACCGGCCCCGATGCTGTAACTGACCTCTCACTAAAAGGGGGCCTTAAGCTCGATGCCGCTCGTGAATCTCTCGCCTTGACTGGTGATGATGCCTCCTTTCCATCCGCACCACCGCCATTACCATTACCAGCTCCATTAGATTTTGATCGAGCTTGCTTGTTGAAAATATCTGTCACCCTATCGGAAGCCACGCGTAAAATCGTTTGCATGAGAAGATTTTGTTTCAGTGGTTTTGACAGGTATTCGTCCATTTGTGCCTGGATGCATTTCTCGCGATCTCCCAACATCGCGTGGGCGGTCAGCGCAACAATGGGTGTTCTGGGCAGTCCCCTTTCCTTTTCATAATGCCGAATCTCTCGGGTGGCTTCAAACCCACCCATGACCGGCATTTGCACGTCCATGAGCACAATATCGAATCGGTTGTTCTTGATAGCGTTGACGGCTTCCAACCCGTTGCCAACTACGGTCACGACATGATTGTATTTTTCCAATATTTTAATGGCCACCTTTTGATTGACCTCGTTGTCTTCGGCCAACAAAACATTGAGCGACTTTTTGTAGTCTTTGATGACGGGTGTGGATCGGCCTTCCAAAGCAGGGATCATGCAGTTGCCCAAGTCAATCAACTGACAGGGCGTAGTCATGTATGAAGCTATGCCAAGGTCAAGTACAGTCTTGAGGCTGATAGACACGGTTGGGTTCAAGAGAACCATGGGTATGTACTTGAACTTGTCGAGCTCCCGAAGTTTTTGCGCCGTCTGAAGTTCATCAATGACGATGACATCGTAGCCCCCATCGGTGGCCTTGCCTTTCCGCTCTACGGCGACGGTAACAGGATCCGGCACCTCTGTCTCGTCCTTCACGACCTTGACCTGCAGCCCAAGCTCCTCGATCATTGCGGGGACGCGTTCGAAGAACTTTGAGACACCCTTGTCTACCACGAGCACTTTATGCTTTCTGAAAGGATAAAGTTGGGAACTGATGACACTGATATCGTCTGTCGCGTATTTGACAATGCAAGAGAAATGGAACTCGCTCCCGTGACCGAAATCGGAGGTCACCCAGACTTGACCACCCATGAGGTTGACCAGGCGCTTGGAAATGGACAGTCCTAGACCGGTACCACCGAATTTCCTTGTTGTTGAGCCGTCCGCTTGCTGGAAAGTATCGAAGATGAGGTCAAGCTTGTCGGATTGGATGCCAATCCCCGTGTCGGAGACCACAAACTCGAATGGAAATTCGTCAGTCGCGCAGTTCGACAGTAGATCCTTGGATTTCTTGATTGTAACTTTGACCTCGCCCTGGTCAGTAAACTTGATTGCATTGCCAACCAAGTTGAGGATAATTTGTCTCAGCCGGAACGGATCGCCAACGACGTAATCCGGGACCGAGTTGTCCACATCAAATGCCAGACATAACGACTTTTCGTTCGCCTTGACAGCTAAGGATTTCAGAGCGTTAAAGACGGTACCACGAATTGTGTAGGGAATAGCCTCAATGGCCATGCGGTTGGCTTCAATCTTGGAAATATCTAGGATGTCGTCAATGATGGTCAGCAAGCTGTTGGCGAGGTTGTGGACCGTATTGAGCATCTCTCGTGAGTGCGGCTTCAAATCATCAGTGTCCAGCGTCAGCTGTGTCATGCCGATGATGCCGTTCATCGGGGTCCTGATTTCGTGGGACATGTTCGCCAAAAATTCAGATTTCGTCCGGTTGGCCAGTTCAGCTGCTTCACGCGCCGCCGTGTTCCTTTGAATGCTGTCTCTGAGGTTCGAAATCATCTGGTTGATCTTCCTCTTCAATTCATCCATTTCACCAGACGCGTTGACGCTGATCAACTTAGAGAAATCTCCTTCGGTTGCGGCATCAGTGATTTCCCCAAAAGCACGAACCTGGGCAGTCAGGTTCTCGGCCATAGTATTGACGTCCTCTGTGATCTCTTTCCATCGCCCACTGACATCGTGGACATTGGCCTGGCCACCCATTTTGCCATTCACACCCACGTCGCGAGCAACTCGCCGCACCTCATGGGCGAAGGTCGCCAAGCGGTCTACCATGTTATTGATGGTGACCTTCAGAGTCAAGATTTCACCTTGCGCCTGCACTTCGATCTTCTTGTCTAGGTTGCCCGCGGCAATGGCTTGTGTCACATCCGAGATACCTCGCACTTGATCCGTTAGGTTCGAAGCCATCGTGTTGACATTGTCTGTCAAATCTCGCCATTTGCCCTGGACATTGTCGACCTTTGCCTGCCCTCCGAGTGTTCCGTCTGTGCCGACTTCTCTAGCCACTTTACTAACTTCGAATGCAAATGTGTTCAGTCTGTCAACCATTGAATTGATGGTCACCTTCAGGTCGAGGATTTCGCCTTGGACATCCGCGGTAACTTTCTTCGACAAATCGCCATTGGCGACAGCGGTGGTGACTGCAGCAATCTCTCGCACTTGTGTTGTCAAGTTCATCGCCATGCCATTGACGTTTTCAGTCAGATCTTTCCAAGTGCCTTCGACGTCGTGCACTGTCGCTTGACCTCCTAATACACCGTTGGTTCCGACTTCCTTGGCCAAAATTGTGACTTCCTGGGCAAATTGCTGCAATTGATCAACCATGTTGTTGATTGTAATCTTGAGTCGGAGAATCTCCCCTTTGCAGCTCGCGGTGACTTTTCGAGTCAGATCACCTTTTGCGACAGCCGTGGTGACCATTGCGATGTCTCGGACCTGTGTCGTGAGATTGTCTGCCATTGCATTCACGCTTTTGGTCAATTCATTCCAGGTGCCTTGAACCCCTTCGATCTGGGCTTGTCCACCCAAAACACCCTCCGTTCCGACATCTGTAGCTACGCGGGTTACTTCGGTGGCAAATGTCCGAAGCTGGTCTACCATAGTATTGATGGTATGCTGTAGTTCGAATATTTCACCTTTTGCGCGGCTCTGCACTTTTTGACTGAGATCACCACGAGCGACGGCCTTGGTGACGGTTGCAATCTCTCTGACCTGGTCGGTTAAGTTCGCTGCCATTATATTGACTGTGCTAGAGTTAGTTCAAATGCTTGAAACAGAAGGAATGTGGGCAATACCGTTGTCAGTCAACTCCTTCCATATGCCATGTACTCCACTGATTTGAGCCTGTCCGCCCAAGATGCCTTCAGTTCCTACTTCGCGCGCGACACGAGTGACCTCGCTGCCGAAGATCTCAAGCTGATCCATCATGGTGTTTATGGTGACCTTGAACGCGGCAATTTCGTCATCCATTTCTGTTGCTTGGATCTGGACTCGTTTGGACAAATCGCCATTTGCAACTTGGGTGATGATGCCGCCGATCTCACGCAGTGCCTTTTGGAATGCCTCGTTGGCTTGTTGATGTTTCCGCAGCTCTCTCTCTAATATAGAGACGTCTTCATTTTCCACTCGCATGAAAGCTTGTTTAGCCTGTTCCTCAGAATTTCGCAAACCACGACTGATCTCTGCAATTGTATCCCGCTGACTCTTTATCTGCTCCGCCTGCCTTTCGACATGTTCTCGCAATATGCTGATATCATCTTCACTGACTGCGCGGTCCGGCTCCGAGGGTCGGAAGGAGTCTCTGGCAGCAAGAAGATGGTTGACACGCTTTGAGTGATTGGAGTTTGCGGGTGCTCTCTCAGCAGTTTCTGCGGAGAAATCAGCGCCAGGTTCCCCCAGAGAACTTCGAGGTTCGACCGGACGAGACAAAGGCGAAGCAGGACTCTGAAATTCACCTGGTGTATCTGGCATCGAGCGGCCAACAACATCGGCCCGAGATTCCAGGTAATGTATGCGTCTTGCAAGAGCGGCTATTTCTGCTTCGAAGTCCTCCTTCCCTGGCGTGTCCTCGCCGGGGAGCTTGTATGGTGGGAGCTTCAAGCCATTGGTGTAGGTGGAGGCAGTCGAGCCCTTGGCCAGTCCACGCAGAATTGCCGCGGCGGCTGCCAGTGTCTCGTCCGGGCGAGACATGGACGATGTAAAATCTTCTATGGATTGTTCCTCCTCATGAGGAGCGGTAGGGATAGGATGGCGACAGGCGGTTTTGGTGTGCCAGAGGGCTCTGGTTCTGGGCTGCGTCCAGCAGCGTACACAAAATGGCCGGAGAGCCACTTTGTTCAAGGAAGACAATTCGCGGGCGAGCTTTGAGTGACGAAGACGTCGTTCCACAGTCTATAGAGGATATAGGCACAAGCAGTCAGGTGGTTGCAGAATTGGAGATGTCTGGTAAGCTGGTAATGAATGCGATCGATTCCGAGAGCAGGCAGTGGACGATTGGATGGGTTGGACTGGGAGACTGGTGGAACGGATCTGGCATCCCAAAAGGACGCTAAGGGCGAAGCGGATAAACGGTAGAAGGTGTCGGCTGGGCAGGACGAGCAAGGACAAGACAACAGGCTCTAGACGCGATAGATTGAGGGCCCTCGGGGGCAGAGCATAGAAAGCACGGAGAGAGGGTAGGGTTGGAGGACGAGAATAGGAGTAACGACAGGAAACTGGAGGTGGTTCTGGGTTCAGAGGAAGGGATGAAGGTTTGTTAGTGGGAAAGGGATGGTAATGGACGGGCAAGACGGGTTACCGCAAGAAAGTTGCAACATCGCACCAAGGGTACCTCCTGAGGCGAGATCGCCGCTGCAGATGCCCAAATGGCATCAGCGGGCACAGAGGACAGCACCCAAGGGCACCGCTCGAGGTGGGAAGATGCACAAGAGACGCCTGGGGCCGCCACGAGCCACAACCAACTGGCACCGCCCAAAAATTGAGGCTGCATGTTGATGGCGCCCCAAAGAGACCCGAGGTGGCCCTGGGCTGGACCGCATTGGTTCACTTTGACCCAGCCGGGGGGGAAATGGAGGAGCGGTTTAACCCAATCCTCGATTAGCGACTCGGCGACAGCAATTCACGCCTCTGCTCAAGTCGAGACAACCTCTCGCTTTTGAAGGCATGTGGATGCCTTGCGATTATGCAAAGTCGATCTGCCCTTTTGCCCAACATAC
Organism: Cladophialophora psammophila CBS 110553; assembly: GCF_000585535.1. Taxonomy (NCBI): domain Eukaryota; kingdom Fungi; phylum Ascomycota; class Eurotiomycetes; order Chaetothyriales; family Herpotrichiellaceae; genus Cladophialophora; species Cladophialophora psammophila. The sequence continues at coordinate 20,510 of NW_006912940.1, read as the reverse complement.
GAGTCCTGTCCTGCCAGCCGGAATGCAGTCGTTGAGCTGGGAGCCCGATATCTAGGATACCACCACGTATGCATGTATATTTTGGATAGCACAATTTGAGTTCAAGCCGAAACGGCGTGTCCAAACCTAACGATCCCCTTCAGGCATCGACGATCACCTTTTTCCAGCAAGGCTAGCCACTATTCTGGCCTTACCGAGTGCCACCACAATGGGTTGTTTTTGCTTTGCCAGTATCCCTCTCTTGTCTAGCTTGTACCATGATAGAAGACCCCAGCGTCGCTCTCGCAGCGGCCCTTCTCGGCAAGATGATGTGGATAGATAGGAGTTTAGTCTGCAGGGGCGCTCACGAACCACTCTATAGCCACCGCCAAGGGGAGCAAGGGACCTCACCATTCGGATCATCTGCATCCAGTGACGACGGTCCGTCAGGCCCTAGCTGGTTGTAATCGAGGAAGAGGAGGATTGAAAAGGCTATGCTATTCCTCAAGACTGTCGACCCCGTGGAACCCGATCGTGTTGGTCAGACCAGCCAGCAATGGCATTCCCATCCATGACGAGCATTTGTCGATGCGATGCCACGCCCTCACAATGACGTCTTTGTCACACCTGATGTCAACAGGCTTCCCCGAATATGACCAGCCAGATCAAAGGGTGAGTTAGCATTTTAGGGAGTGTACCTCGTAAGCGATTTATTATAGAGTTAAAGTGCACACACACTGATCAGGACTCAGGAGGCTGAAGGTTGGTCTCGTCCCGCCGCAATTCGCGTACAGTGGCTCCAGAGATACAGAAGTTCTCAAGTTTTCGGTGCAATGTTATCATGCTCCGGGTAATGGCATGGGTATTCTTCCTGTCTATTAAACAGCAGATCTCTCGACAGATAACGCTCGTGATTGCTGTGGTGGAATTGCTCCTCACCACGTCCTAGTCAACTACGAAACTCGGCTCCCGATCCCGGTTTGCTGCTCCAACGGGACGAGGGTTAAAAGATGTTTCAGATCGCGATGACTCCACTTTACCCAGTACTGGCGGACTGAACACATGGGGAAGTCTCATACTATGACACAATCCTCCTAGAAAGGTTGGGTTGAAGTTAGATTGTGACGGGCAAGTATGCAAGTGTTCGCTTTTTGATATTTGACGTACGACGGAAAGCGATCTTTTACAGAGGGCGCACTGGCCTATGTTGAGACCGCAATGCTACACAATCGGGCGGGACAGGTCTTTATAGGACGAGGCAGCTTGTAATTATCGGAGGACGAACATAGTTAAATCCAAATTCGAAAGATATTAGATTCGTATGGCCGATGCATTTTGCATTCTACAGGCCCAACATAAAAATTTCGAGAGATCTTTGAACGGAATGATTATACATCGCCGAAAATCGTAGCCAATGAGTCTGGTGGCTCTTATCTAGACCATGTTGATGAAAAGGACAAAGCCATCAGAGACTTAAGCCTTCCAATGCTTCCAAAAACCCGGCAATGGCTCCAGCTCCTAGGAGTCCCTTAGTGGCACTCTCTCGGATATGGTGCTTCGTCGATTTCTCCCTCGAGTGCCTCTTCTCATCATGGTTGCGAATAGGTAAGCCCTGCTGGGATGATCGGGATGGCGATCTTGCGGATTTACCGTCTTGAGACACTGGTCGTGGTGCTAGGCTCCATTGAGGTGAAATTTCAGAACTATGTCGTGTCTGACGAGAAGGCTGTGTGTATGTTGCGAGTTGCGGATACCTATGTTGCTGTACCTGCGGATGTGCCTGCGGGTGTGCCTGTGGCAGCACCTGGCCCCCGTAACGGGGGAAGCCGAGAGGCTGCGGAGGCATAAATGGGTTCGGAGCGGTGGGCAGGTGGGCAGGTAGTAGAGGCGATGAGACACTATGGTGCGTCAAATTCTGATCGGGTGTCGCCCAAGGACGATGGCCTGGTGGGTGGTATGCTGGCGACGATAGCCTGGATGCTGTCGACTGAGCTGACCCCACGGAGGGCTGGGTGGACGGCGGCCGATGGAACCCACCAGTAGAATTTGCTGTGATCCACGGCGGTGGGTGAGCCGGTGCGGTGAAAGTGTGTGCCACCGGGGCGTCTCCCCCAGGAACTTGTCTCCTCCGCTCAGCTACCGGGCTGCCGCTACCGCGGCGTTGAGGTTTGGGTTGGGCCATTTCAGATTCAAAGTCAGATGATTCTGAGCCGGAGTCAATGACATAGCGCATTGAGGAACCCTTTTTGGAGCTAGTGCTCCCTCCTGGAGAATCTTCTATGTCGCTGCTTGCCGCACTCACGCTGGGCTGGTAACCGGAGTACTTCTTTCGTCTCTTGAATGCCTCATGACGCGCAGAAGCAGAATTTGGCTTCCTCCAATCGTTCGTGGTACCTTCTAGGTAATAGCCACGAGGGCTGTCTTCGCGCTCCTGGTATCGCTCATGGAAAGGGATCTCCTCATCGTCTTCGTCGAGGTTGTATACTGAGGGGGCGTATCTTGAACCCGAGTCACGGTTGTGGCGCCTTTCCCGGATTTCACGCCAGATTGTCCATTTTTCGAGGAGAGGATCGATTGCCCGGTCCGACACCTGAACCATATCGCGAGGAGAGTCTCTAATTTGATGCAATGTGTGATCAAGCTCACCCAGAGAAAATACTGGAAGCCTGACCAAAGCCCTGGAGGTGGCGTACTCAGGAGGGAGGGCGCCGACGGTATGCTGGGAACTGTCTGTGGCAACGACCGATGCTCGATTGTCTCGCACAGTCCCGCTATGGAGACTTGCATTTCGGTCCTCTTCCTCTTCCCTTTGCGAGGCTTCAAACAACATATCCATATTGCTCATCTGCCAGTAACGAACAATAACAGCGTTCTGAGCCTCGGCACGCTCTTGACTGATCATTTCCTTTTTCACCGAGACCTCGTCCGGAGAATCACTATATTTTCGTTTATTAGCGGTTGTCTTTGGCGCCCTCTGCGATCAATCAAACCTTCGTGAGGTGGACGCCATCACCTTTCCCAGCTGAATTACTTGCAGCATGACTGAGAGGCTTAACTGGAGGCTCTCGAGTTGTGCGAGCAGATATGTGACCCTGTGCTTCTTGAAAATCCGCCTGAACCTCTGTTGAAGAGATGGGGAAGCGGTGTTGTCTGCACCCTGCGCGCTTGCCTGCATCCACATGTCCTTGATCTCGCCAAAGACCCTTGTGCTTTCGTCTGCTATTGACTTCGCTGTCTCAACAGCCTCTTGGGAGTGGACCGAGTCTGGCGCCTGGAGGACTTGACCTGTGTGTTTCAGCGTCATCGCGAAGATTGTAACACCCTTTGAGATGCTCTTGACCTCGAGACCGGCATTTGAGACCTCGGAACTGATTGCATTAAGGAGTAGTGAGAGTCGGAAGCCAGCACCGGCGACGTCAAGAACAGGGGCGATGTTGCCTGCGCAGGAGCAAATGTGAGTTTCGTCTCTGCTGGGTTTGGGCTTTGTCGATGACGTACTTGTTTCGGCCATGTTGGATGCGCCCGGTAATAGGTAACCTCATGGAATCAGCAGGGATGGTGTAGGAGAAGAATATGCGTAGTATTAAATCAACATTGATGGCATCGATAAATTCAAGACGTTATGGTCTTATCGAGCGAGCAGGCATACAAGCAGTGGTTTGTAAACACAAGGCTGCAGGCTGGCTGAGGAAACAACAACACATGGTGGGTGGTGGGGGAGGAGGGGGGAAGGGAGGCGAAAGTTACGCATGTCAAAGTCGAAATTCCCTAAATGCCTTTGACACCCGCAGAAGATCGGTGCGATGAAGCTGATCGGGGCACTTGATTGTTGGAGGCCCATGGGTCTAGGTAGGGGTCTCGATGCAAAGTCCAAGTACAACGCGACTGGGGCTGAGGTGCAGAGTGTGAGCCCGTTACTGGCCGACCAGAAAACTCTGTTCCGCATCACAAATCGCCTCACCTCGCGCCCATACTTGACACATTGCACAGTGTGGCAGTGAGGACATTCCAATAGCGTCCAGCGCCAAAGGTCCGCCATCTCAAGGCCAAAAGGACTCAATCGAAAAAGACGAGGTGATGAGCGGTACAGGAGAAAAGCGGTGGGCGGGGAATGAATGCTCTAGGTATATGAATTTTTTATTCTATCGCCGCATCGCAGACGGCAGCATGATTTCGACTTTCGACTATGTTGCCGGATCCTTCACCGCACTAGAACCACGTCTACGATGGCATGCGTCTTCTCGTAGGGTCTAGGGGTAGGAGCTAACGTAGCATGCAATGTACGCGTAAACGGAAGCGTCTTCCTGCTTGGCTTTCTGGGGAAGATAAACTTTACAAAGGTGCGACCTGCCTTGGACCTGTGTACCGAGTACCATGTACTTGGGATGAGAAGGTTAGTACAAGCAGGGAGTTTACTAAGGTAATATGCTCAATGGGATAAACATTTGTTCTGGTGGATGTCCCTCGCATCCCAATTTGATCTTTCTCCCGGTTGACGCAAGCATACATATACTATGACCTAGGGGGTCCAGAGGGCAGTGGGTAGTATCACCGACTTAGTGATGATGACTCTGCCATGCTCTTCTGAACCATGGGCGCCGTTGGACTCAAACATACCCAGTACCTAGGGACCTATTGAGTAGGGGATTAAGGTGGAGCTTCGAGGGCTGGCATTTTCTTGAGCCTCCGCGTTCCCTTTTTCTTTCTCCGTCAATGCCATTGATATGCTTTGGGTAATGGGAATGTATCTACGACTCCTATCTTACTAGGTATACCCAACTGGAGACTCAGACTTTACATCGTATTCCTTGCATTCGGTAGATGCGGCGCACCGTAGCCTTTTGGCCTGAAATCGAGACATGGAATGCGCAAGGGTGGCTTGAGGGGCAAAGTACTGGGTACCGAGTACTCCGTTCAAGTGGGCTGCCCCTTTTGGAGCTTCCCTTTCTCGCTTAGAAGTGGCGTTTCCATTGACATTTCGGTGTTGGCGGTGTCGCCTTTTCCACAACCCATGGCCCGTGGCCCATGGAGCGAGCCCATGCATGCGAGCGCTTGGCCATTTTGGGGGACGCCCGCCTTCTAAGTACTTGTAATTGTTACAAGTAGGTACTCAGAGTTGTAGGCTAGCAGGCTAATTTTGCCCGGCTCTGTCATCCGCTTGAGCTTTGGGGCTAGGCTTTGCGGTTCGCTCGCCGCTCGTCGCTCGCACCTGTTGATCGTTTCTCTTTTGCCTTTTAATACCCTTTGCCTTTTGCCTCTCGCCGACTCTCTCGCTCTGCCCGCACCTGGCACCCCCGGCCTTGGGTCTCAGTCAGTCTTTCACTCCAGCAACTCCGAGTAGAGACTGTGCTGCTGCTCAGTCTAAGTGTCGCTTTTTTTTCCCTGAACCTTTTCACTCTGTGCTCCGAACTTCCCGACCCTACTCCCGGCCTCGAACGCAAGCGACTCGAATCCCCTGCACCCGCCGATCCATTGCCTGCAACCTTTTACCGAAGTGACTTGCGTCTTTACTCCCACATCCTGTCTTCAGGTCGACTTAATTCTTAGACCCTCGACACAGAATTTCGGTACCAAAAATTTACAGGGCACTGGTCTGCAGGCTGACTTCATCTGCGACCAACCCCAAACGACGACGAGTGCTCAAAGCCTCCTTCCAGTTCAAGGCGCTGACCATGTTGCGCTCATCATGAACCAACCACGAAGCTGAGGACCGGCCGAGAAGGACGCGTGCTGCAGTTAACATTGAGATGCAAAGAGCAAGGGACCAGGTTACGCCGCGGCCATGCGGATCTCAATACGGGAGCAGCTCGGACTGCTTGTCCTCTTTTGCTGCCTAACGTCCCTAATGGTGCTTGCACTCGCAGTGGTATGTCTCGTCCGAGCTGCTGATGGTTAATGAAACTGAATATACTGTGGCCAGTGGTTTCAAAATTACAATTTCATCACGAGTATTAGGTTAGGGGAGCCCCCTTCCCCCCGCCGTCAAGTCCTGTAGTGCTAATTGAAAATTCGCAGGTTATCGGGATTGTCCCTAACAGCATCACTCAAGGCTGCACAATTCACGAGTGCTCTGCTGTTGTATGATTCGCAAGCCAGGTTGATCAGCACGCGGCTTCTGATTCAGAGTGCTTTGGGAAGATATAATTCCGGTAAATTTTGCGAGGACCTTTTTCGCCGGGTGGCGCTAATCATGGCAATCGAGAAGGAAATACGTCCAATGAGAACTGGCAACGATCTGTGAGCGACTTTCAAGGCGCTCTCGCCAATGGCAGCGTTCTTGTTCAAGCGATATTATATCCCAATGCATTCAATGGCAACGAGACTGCGGTCAATGGGCTACTCAACGTGACAGCTCTCGGCCTGAATGGCACAATTAAACTGCCTTACAACTACCCTAATGGTTCAGCAGTGTATTTGGGAGATCCCGGCTTGGGCTACCCGCCTTCACTGTATCCGAATCTGACTTATGGCCCTCCGCAGCCAGGAACCAATTTTTCAACTATTTTCTATGAAGGCAAAATCGTCCGACCTGACGACACATTATTCCTGGGACCTTTGGTCGTGAATAAGACTTATTCACTTCTGTCGCTAACGGTTCCGCTGATTAACAACACTTCTCGGTCCGATGTGCTGGGTTGGATGACCGTCCTGGCCAATACCGATATGATCTACGAGATCCAGCAGTCCCCAGAAGGGCTCGATAATACCGGACAAACCCTGATTGTTGGCCCAGCGACGTCCAATAACCACTTCCAGCAACAGATTCGAGGAGCCACCAAGTCATATGCAGAATCCCAACTCGTGCGGTTTGTTTTACCACCCACAAGCAACTCTACTCTGGGATATCGGCACCAGGCTCGGAGCAGTGTCACCAATGCCACCGAGCCTTTCCTTGCGTCAGATTACCCGTCAGTCGTTTCGGCATGGACCAAGAATAACAAGGCCATCAATAATGCTGGTGCCTATATCTCAACACGCGACGAAGATGGAACGAGAGTTTCCGCTGGTTATGCCACGTTATCTACGAAATTTGTCGATTGGGTAGTGGTTGTAGAGCAGTCTCACCATGAGGTGGTTGCACCCATCGATCACCTGCGCGACGTGGTTCTTATCTGTGTCTTTTCTGTGACCGGTTTGCTCCTAGCGATTATGTTTCCCATGGCACACTACTCGATCACTCCAATCCGCCATCTGGCAGCCGCTACCGCTAGAACAGTGGAGCCTTACCAACCTGACGATAACAGCGAGTATTCAAGCACTTTGGGCCAGCAAGGACCAGAAGTGGAAGAGATTTTAGACCCCGATGAGCGTGACGCAGCTAGAAAGGAAGGCTTCTTCGGTGTTCTGACCAGAATCACCAAGCCGAAACAACCAGAACGATCAACAACTCCTCGCCACCTGCGTCGTAGAACGTTCAGAATACCTCGCAAAGTGCCAGAGCGCAAACACTTGATCACCGATGAGCTCACCGAGCTAACACGCACATTCAACGAGATGTCCGACGAGCTGGCAATGCAATACGAGCGCCTCGAGGAAAGGGTGAAGGAGCGCACGGCAGAGCTTGAGAAGAGCAAAAAGGCTGCTGAAGCGGCAAATCAGAGCAAGACGCTCTTCATCGCAAACATTTCCCACGAATTGAAAACACCTCTCAATGGCATTCTCGGCCTCACAACCGTCTGCATGAATGAGGATGACTTGGGCCGGATTCGGTCGACGCTCAATACCATCTACAAATCTGGAGATTTGTTGCTTCACTTGTTGACTGATCTGCTCACTTTCAGCAAGAATGAGGTTGGACAACAGCTCTCGATAGACGAAGCGGAATTCCGACTCAGCGATCTGAGCACACAGCTTATGCCTACCTTCGAGAAGCAGGCTCGAGAGGCGCAGGTGGGTCTCAAAGTGCTTTTCCTCGGGACGAACGATGCTTTTGGTGACTCATCTGATTCTTCTGGAGAGAAACTTTATGGGCCGGTGGGCACGGGCCGTGTGAGGGATATGTGTTTATGGGGTGATAAGAACAGGATTTTGCAGGTTTGTTTTGTCTCAAAAGCAGCATTCGGTGTGCTAATACCCCTTAGGTCCTCATGAACTTTGTCAGCAATAGCCTTAAATTCACTCCTGCACATGGCTCAGTCACAGTCCGTGTCCGATGCACAGGGCTTTTGGAGAGCTTTCCCAGTCGAGCAGGAAGCGCGCGCAAGTCGTCGCTGAACTCGAGAAAGTCAAAATCGTCGAGTAACAAGAGAGTAAGGATGTCAGACGGTTCGTTGGTTTCACCGGATAGCACAGACCATGACAAGAATCATTCGAATTCCGGCGGAACTGAAGATTCAAAACTTAGCATTAATGTGGCCGGCGGCACGACGCACATACCAAAAGTCGCGGAAAGGCAGCGATCGATGTCGCCCGCACCAGTGAACACGAAGGACTTAAGTTTTGAGTTCGAGGTTGAGGACACGGGGCCTGGGATCCCACCCGAACAACAGAAGATGATTTTTGAACCGTTTGTACAGGGCGACCTGGGCTTGAGCAAGAAATATGGAGGTACTGGTCTTGGCCTAAGCATATGCGCTCAATTAGCGGCACTGATGGGCGGTGACATTTCCCTTGACAGTAAAGTGGGTATCGGCAGCAAGTTTACCATGCGAATTCCACTTCGCTATGTATCGGAACGGAGTCCTTCAATGGCATCCTCGACGCACAAAACAGTCTCCAAAGCCAGCAGCCTTGTCGGTCAAACATTGCACGATCAACCCGAGGCGACACCGCATACCAATGGTGGTTCCACGACATCCTTGACCTCGGCGCGGGATGACCAACTTAAATTGGCCGACGTACCAAGGATAGTTGGTTTCACTCAACCCTATGTGGCCAAAGAGACGAAGAGCAGCGGGTCATCCCAAGCAAAACTCAACGAAATAAAGAAGGTGGAAAACGAAGCTGCGCAAAAGGGCCGAAAAGTCCGAGTGCTTGTAGCAGAAGATAACCAGGTAAACCAAGAAGTGGTGCTTCGCATGTTAAAGCTGGAAGATGTCTATGGTAAGTTTCCTGAACTGGTGCAATGCCGCCATCTCACCACTAGATAGATGTCACCATTGCCAAAGACGGACAAGAAGCTTTTGAAAAGGTTCGAGAATCCATGGAGTGCGGGCAACGGTTCGATCTGGTCTTTATGGATGTGCAAATGCCCAATCTCGACGGGATCCAGTCGACGAGACTCATACGGGAAATGGGATTCAAGTCACCTATTGTCGCCCTCACCGCGTTCGCCGAGAAATCCAATGAGGACGAATGCATGGCTTCAGGGATGGATTACTTTCTGGCCAAGCCAATTCGAAGACCTGCCCTCAAGCAGGTATTGAAGAAATATTGTGCAACAATACCAGAAGAAGAAAACGAGGGCAGTTCGACTGCGGTACCCCGAGTGAGTGAAAAGGCAGCATCACAATCGACTAGCGGCCAGGCAACATCTAAAGAGCTTAATATTGAGGTCTTGGACTCAAGCGATGTCTCACCCTTATCATGATTGCTCCACCAGTGCGCCCAGTAGCTTCTGGCCGTTCTGGGCGGAAACGTTGGGGGGTTAACCGCACTAGATGTATAACAACGCTCCTATTTGTCACGGGCATAAGGAAGATTTGCGGAAACTAGGCTTGACAATGGCTGGACTGTTCATTGTTGGCGGGCTGTTATTGACGGAGCATCGAAAATCTTGGACTTTCTCTGGGCGTTGCATAGGGACAGCGATGGCGTGAGGAGTTCGGTTCTACATTGACGAATATCGTCTATGATGGTTCTGATTGCCATGGTCTGGAAAGAAAGTACGAGATGAATGGGAAAATGGTACCGGCGGGCTTGTGAGTATCAAGGTTATGCATGCTATACAAGGAATATTCTGCGTTCCTTTCCCGAAAAGATGGACGAATGCCAAAAAAAATAGAATCCATCTTGAATTGATCTAATCCCTTCACTGACTGTTTCTGGCTGTGTCTACTGGCCTAGGCGAAGTAATATATGTACGGGGTCGAGAGGGGGGCAAAGCACACATGGCCTTAATTGCTAAGGTCGGAGGGCGGGTTTGTACGTAGTACAGACACGCCAATTGTTCCTCGGGCAGTGGATGGGTAGGCCAGGTATGATAGAACGAGAGCTGGTGAGAGCGACTTATCGTGAAATCGTGACAGGAGTCCAGTGAGTACCCAGTACATTGTTCAGTTCCTGCAGCACAACACACGCTGGACCCACACGGCAAGGAGATCGATCGATCTCGCTTGCAAGTCCGATCCCGATGGCCGCCCAGAATTACATCACCACTCGTGTTACATGCCGACTAGAGAAGGTTAATCGCTTGACTTCTGCCACCACTGCGTTCTTCTAGATAAGTCGAACTCGACGCGCGCCTGTCCACGTTTGAGTGCATAACCACCTGCGAGTAAAGCATAGACGTGACAACCATCTCCAATCAAGCATTTTCGACCATGCGCCCGTCCAAGCGAAAAGCAGAAGACTCTACAGCTGCTCGCAACCCTGACCAGAAGAAGGTCCGCTCTGCCCAATCTGCCTCGAACCAATATAAAGACTCAGCAAATGAGATCAAGTACGGCATCGTCCTCCGCAAGTATTATCCTCCTGAGATGACCAACGAACGAGCCGCGGCATACAGTGCTGGAAACATAGAGCGACCTATCGAGACTTTGGAGAAAGCCATCAAAGGGACACAGGCAGATCGAGACCGGATACAGGCGGGCAAGTGTGTGGTGCATTGGTTCAAATGCGACACACGGATTACAGACAACAAGGGACTGCGTCTAGCGAGCAACACTGCCAAGAAGCACAACGTGCCCCTGATTTGCCTTTATTTGATATCGCCTCAGGACTTCGAAGCTCATCTGACGGCCCCTGTGCGTGTTGATTTTATTCTCCGCAACCTGCACGTGCTGAAAGGGGATCTGGGTGATCTGAACATACCGTTATACGTTGAAACGGTTGAGAAGAGGAGGAATATTCCATCCAAACTCATCGATTTATGCACGACGTGGGGCGCTCGCCATGTCTTCTGCAACGCCGAATACGAAGTAGACGAACTCAGGAGAGAAGCTGCCCTGACAAAGGCTTGCCTGGAGACGGGGATATCGTTCAATGTTGTCCATGACTCTTGTGTTGTTGAACCCGGCAAGTTGAAGAGCGGTTCTGGTGGTCCAATTTCAGTCTACAGTCCCTGGCTAAAAAAGTGGTGCGCCTACCTCAATCAAAATCCCAACGAGCTGGACAAGTTTCCCCCGCCAGATAAGAATGCTCGGATTGCTAGATCTAAGTACTCGGAACTGTTCGACACGGAGATTCCAGCGGCGCCCGCATCGAAACAGTTGACCGAAGACGAAAGGAAGAGGTTTCATAGTATGTGGCCTGCAGGAGAGCATGAAGCCCAAAATCGGTTGCACAAATTCGTGCTGGAGAGAATAGCTAAGTATCATGATACTCGGAATTTTCCCGGGGCCAACGGGACATCTGTTCTTAGCCCACATCTTGCGGCCGGCACAATCTCTGCACGGACTCTTGTAAGAGAAGCTCGTGAAGCTACCCCAGTGAAGAAATTGAACGATGATCGGAAACAAGGACATTCGATGTGGATCGCCGAGGTCGCGTGGAGGGACGTGAGTAACCTCTTCCTCTGAAACGTTGTCGAATAGAACAGAGCGCAGGCTAACAGCGGTCTGCAGTTCTATAAACATGTTCTATGCCACTGGCCGTATATTTGGTGAGTTTGTCTCGCTCATTTTTGGAGGTTGGTGATGGCTGAAGTCACTTCGCAGCATGAATAAACCATTCAAGCCCGAATACAGCAAGATCGAGTGGCAATACGACTTGGACCAGTTCTCCAAATGGACAGAGGGAAAGACAGGTTTCCCGATTGTCGATGCTGCAATGCGTCAAGTAGCATATACAGGATACATGCCTAATCGTTGTCGAATGATCGTGGCGTCCTTTTTGGCTAAAGACCTTTTGCTTGACTGGCGCATGGGCGAAAAGTGGTTCATGGAGCACCTCATCGACGGTGACTTTGCGTCGAACAACGGCGGGTGGGGTTTCAGCGCTAGTTGCGGTGTTGACCCTCAGCCGTATTTTCGCATTTTCAACCCCCTGCTTCAAAGCGAGAAGTTTGACGCGAAAGGAGACTATATTCGCAAATGGGTGCCCGAGCTTGCGGAGATCCAAGATAGCAGAGGAATCCATGATCCTTATAATCGTGGCCACGGAAAATTGGCTGAAACGAACGGATATCCAAGGCCGATTGTCGATCACAAAGAGGCGCGAGACAGAGCCCTGGCGCGATATAGAGCGGGCATCGGAAGGAAAACAGCTTGAGGATATCCTGACGCAAGCGTGTCCTGTTTAACTAAGCTCAACTCGGATCCCCGGGGTCGGAATTGGACCGGACAAGCTTCTAGAACGTGAAATGCGGTGAGACCTGCTTGGGAGTCCTCCGTCTCTGTTTACAGTACAAGTACATGTCTGGAAGTAGGTCGGGTCTTGCATGTAGGATAGACTTCTCCTCGTTGTCTGCAGTCGCCAGAGAGCCGATTGGGCTGTGATGGATGGTCTTCCCAGCACTGATTCATCTGGAAAAGTCCGTCATATTTTGGCCGTAAATGCCCATCTTCCATCCATTTGAAGCCTGTCGGCGCTGGAGCACACGAACATCTTCTTAGCATGCGAACGGGGACACCTAACACATCCACCTTGCCATATAAAGATGATCTTCAGCGTTCTGGGCATATGGATGGCAGGATATGTGCGCTGCAGGTCAAAGCAGGCAAAAACGCCTGAACGACAGGCGAATGGGCTTGCTTTGTCAGCAGGAGGGAGGGATATTTTCTTTCGTAGGGTAGCTTTTGTCAGTGAGCTGTTTGTGTATGGCGTGGTTTTAAGCCTTGCAAATTGTCCAGAGCTCAACGAGGGTGATTGTCGCGTGGTTAAGGATACACAGCTTCTGGGAGGGAATTGCCGGCTCGGGGGTGCCGGAGCCTGTACTGGAGGTGTGTGCTGTGTACTTGTTAATACCTCGTAGCTGGTCGATTAGGTTGGAGGGCGGCAGTCGGCACCCGGCATGCAGCCCGACCAAACCTTCCTCCAACCAGCCACCGCCCTGGGCTTCCAGCACTGGGGCTACGAGGCTAGGGGGCCACCAAGGGGCCCAACAGGCGCCTTTGCCCCTCCTTGGACTAGTGAGGCCTAGTGGCCTCTTCCTTACCGCCCAGTTCCTCACTTTTCTCATCCCAACGGCAAGGGATTGGGCGAATATGGTCATTTAGTACTCGGTATCCCACTGCCCACAATGACCCCAGAGCCAGCAGTGGCGGAATCCGGTCACACTGCGCCTTTTGACGGTGTGTTCCCATGTTCCCTCGCCATGATCGCTTTGAACTTCTTCCTCTCTCCTCCACCACCGAGCAACTCTAGAGGCCTGTATCCCGATTCCTACGACGACATCGCTCGCGCGCAGAGTGAATTCCATGGCTCTTCTCGCTTGCTTGCCCTACTCAAGCCATGGCCAAAGGAGCGAAACGGGCACTGCAGCTGCCCAAGCAGCAACTGCTAATTCTTGCAGTATGCCGCTTCGCAGAGCCCGTCGCAATGACTTCGGTCTACCCATATATCGTGAGCCACCCAGTTTCTTCAACGTGCTCTGTCGCTCTCACTGACCTCCCCCAGCCCGAGATGATCCAGTCCTTCAACGTCCGCGATGATAAGGTTGCCAGATGGGCCGGTCTCATGTCTGCGACCTTCTCTCTCTCGCAATGTTTGACTGGGATTGCCTGGGGACGAGCTTCAGACCGCTTTGGCCGCAAGCCTATTATTATCCTCGCCTTGACCTGTACCATGATCTCGAGCATACTCTTTGGCTTCTCTAAGAATCTTCTGTGGGCCTTCATCACACGGTCTCTCCAAGGATTGTCGAACGGAAATGTTGGGATCATTCGGACAGCCGTGGCAGAATTGGTCCCTCAAAAGGAACTACAACCGCGTGCATTCAGTATTATGCCGCTCGTTTGGAACATCGGCAGCATATTTGGGCCGTCTTTTGGCGGATCGTTGGTACATCCCGTGGAACGATATCCCAAAATCTTCGGGAAGTTCAAGCTACTCAAGGAATATCCTTTTGCGCTGCCAAACCTCTTGATCAGCATTCTCTTCATGTGTGGAATCACTGCCGGTTTCCTTTTCTTGCACGAAACGCTCGAGGAAAAGAAATCCCACAGGGACTACGGACTCTTACTTGGCAAATTCTTGACCAATTCTTGCACTCGAAGGTCCCCACGCAGGGCATGGTCAAACGTCGAGGAATCCGATCCATTTCTCTCTGGACTGTCAAGTGAACTGTCCACCCCGGTATCGGGTTCAAGTCCTGCGGTCAAACTCCTTAAACAAAGTCCGGGCTGGGCAGAAGTCTTCTCGGGACAGTCAAACATCAACCTCGTGGTGTACACATTTTTGGCCATGCATTCGGTGGCATACGACCAGCTGCTGCCAATTTTTATGCATTATCCCGTGCAATCTATTCAAGATTCAGATGTCCATCTGCCTTGGAAGTTTGCTGGCGGATTCGGGATCGACTCAAACAGAATTGGCCTGCTTTTTACATTTTACGGTGTTTTTGGCATGCTCATCCAGTTCTTTGTCTTTCCCCCATTCGCGAGGAGGTATGGCGTACTAAATTGTCTGAAGGCTTGTTGTCTAACATTTCCCTTGGTCTACGTTGCAACACCCTTTACAGCGCTGCTGCCAACGGACTCGTCAAGGCAGGGCATTATGATGTTGCTGATGCTGATCAAAGGGTTTTGCGGCATCTTTGCGTTTCCTTGCTCTACGATTCTCCTCACCAACAGCGCCGCTAGCCTGAAGATACTAGGTACGCTGAATGGTGTTGCAACCAGTATTTCTGCCATCGGAAGAGCAGCTGGACCGGCTTTGGCAGGTGCCACTTTCACCAAAGGAGTCGACATTGGATACGTCGTTATCTCTTGGTGGACATTGGCACTGGTCGCCATCGTCGGCGCGATTCCAGTGTGGTTTCTGGTGGAGATGGAAGGCTTTGGAGGTGACCAGGACGAAGATGAAAGCGATGAGGAGGAAGAGGAGGATGAAGAAGAAGGAGGAGGAGGAGGAGATGGCGATGACGCCAAAGCATCTGCCATTCCCGCCGCCGAAGCGCGTTCGAGGAAGTCTAGTGCTCCATCCATAGCCGAAGAGGCTGTGGAAGACGACGAAGAGATGCCGGAGTCTCGCTTCTTAACACCGGCTACCGCGACGACATCGCAGTCGCCTTCTCGACGTCAGAGCCTTCAGCTTCGACGTGTCTCGAGCCCAATTGGACTTGGTCCAGGCATCATTCCGGCTGGAGCTCGAAGATATAGTAGCGACCTTGGAGCTACCAGGAGTGGATTAGGTGTCGGCGGGACGAGTTATTATTGAGCCTTTACTCCGTACAGCATTGAAATTTCAGCTACCATTTTGGACCGTGATGGAAGGTACAAATACAGAGTACAGAATAGGTTCGCAGCAATTTGGAGACTTATTGAATCACAGCTGTGCTAGGGCACTTTCCAGTATCAGGCTGATCCCCTTCCGAACCTCTTCCACAATATCGGCAGCGTTCTGCAACCTGTTCACCAGTCCTACTCCAGCGCCTGCCCAGACATTTGCCCTGTTCGTTTTCCCGAAGCCACCATCCTCCCCTGTCACCGCTTCATTGTGCTTTTCTCGGATCTCTTTGATGTCGATACCTCGAACGTGATCGGAGTAGCTCTCCGTGACCAAGCTTCTTCCGTCATAGGCATCCGGCCAGATATTGGGACCCTTGACGTTGTCGAACAGCTTGCTTCGAACGGTGCTTTGTGCTCCGTCTTTTGCTGCCAGCACCAACTCCCGATATCCAGGTGGGACCTTTGTCTCTTTTGCTGCCAGAAATCTCGTCCCAATCACAACCCCGGATGCCCCTAGCGCAAAGGCGGCTGCAGCACCGCGTGCATCCGCGATCCCTCCAGATGCCAGCAACGGAATACCGCCCAGGCCCTTTGCCTCGAGGACATCGGCTGCCTCTGGCAGCAACGAAATAATGCTGGCGCCTCTTTCGAATCCATGCCCACCAGCATCAGCACCCTGCATGATCAAAGCATCAGGTTTGGCCGATTCTGCGATCTTGACTGCAGCGCTCACACTGCCAACTTGGATCCAGATCCTAGAATTTGGGCAGCTTTTGCGAATCTCTGTAGACCAACTGGTGTAGTCATCAAGCTCCTTTGCAGCAAATAGCCAGATCACAGCCGGCTGATATTTCCTGAGGATGGGCAGCACGGACTCGGTTTCGACGACGAAGGGTAGCAAGCCCACCCCGATAGGGAGCATATGACCCTGTCCAGTAGAAGCCTTCAGCTCGTCGGCTGCGATGTCTAACTCCTTCTCTAAGTCATTAGACATGATGGCACCGATCATCCCGAGACCGCCCGATTTAGTGACTGCGCTTGCAAGATCACCTCCAGCAAAGCCGCCCATGGGGGCGTTTATGATAAGTGGAGAGGATGTCCACGGCAGTTGAGACCTGAGCAAATCCGCCATGTTTGGGAGTGAGAGTTGTGGTGGAATGATGGAATCGATTGTTTTCAAATGAGTTGGAAGTTGCAACACTCCAAGAAAAGCTATTGAACGTGGAATCTGGAAAGGCAACAGTGAAGCTGGGGAAAAGGCGAAGTCAATATTACCTTTGGATCACTTTATGAGGGACGGTATGTTCGGTGGAAGTCCTCTAGAATTTGCGCTTATGCTGGTCTCCAATCCATGACAAAGAACAGTATCAATGATTTCCGCGGAAAAAGAGAGAATCCTTCTGGGGTTACTATGTTCCGATGTTGTTTTGGTGCCTTACGCTGACAGCATTTTCGCCCCGTCAGCCTCGTGAGGCGTGCCTGATTGTTGATCGATGGATGCGCCGTACTTCTTT
This sequence comes from Cladophialophora psammophila CBS 110553, assembly GCF_000585535.1. Taxonomy (NCBI): domain Eukaryota; kingdom Fungi; phylum Ascomycota; class Eurotiomycetes; order Chaetothyriales; family Herpotrichiellaceae; genus Cladophialophora; species Cladophialophora psammophila. The sequence continues at coordinate 3,529 of NW_006912940.1, read as the reverse complement.
TAGATCGCGCCACCCAGAGTAATCCGCACAATTAAACAATGCTAACTAGGTAATTTCAGTATTTGAAGAGGAAGTAAATATGTTCTTCTTGACCTGAGGCGAGGCAAGGCGAGAGGGGGCAGCACCATCCACTCTGCCAGTCACCCCAGGCAGCTTGCTTTCAGCGGTCAAATGAAAGAACATGGTAGCCCATCGTCGATGAGATACTATTCCAATAGTTTTGTGGCTGCCTCTAGCCTTTCTTCAATGATCACACTCCATCGCCTCGCATTTGTGATGTTCTTGTCTTCGAAGCTCTCAACGAGGCCGGGGTAGGTGGCGCCGGCATAACCAGTCCACCGCCCAGGGGCAAAGACAACATGCTTGAACCAAGGCCTGTGATCTAGGCCGCCCGGAAAAAGAAACTGCCGCTCCAGTGTTTTGTACTTCTCATTTGCGTTCCGCACTTCGTAGAAAAGTCTCACCTTCCTCCACCAATCCCACCACGGCACGTCCTCCGCGAGCTTTTTCGTCAGGTCGGCCGTATAATTGTCGAACCTCGTTGCGGCTTTGCTGAATTCTGCTGTAGCATTGTCAAGTGCCTCGAAGCTGAAGCTCGATCCTGCAAAGTGCGTTTTTGATCTCTCTTTGACGTCATCCAAGTAGGCGCTGAGACCATTGGCATAGTCTTGAGCGCTCAAGGACAGGACAGGAGTTTCACTCAACTGAGCAGTCACCAATGCCAATATCTTGGCTACAGTAACATGGTAGTGCCATCCGTTATCCCCATGATTATCCATCCAGTGGAAAGAATCATAGTTCGAGTGGTAATGGTAAACGGCGTCCTTCGGTCCGCTTGCAAAGCCAAAATCAAGCGATGGGATACCGGCAAAGTCCTGGAAGGCTGTGAAGTCGCTACCAGATCCCATTGTGCGTACATGACCATCCCAGACATCAGCGACTGACTGGCCTTTGGTGGTCTGGTTGGGCGAAGGCACTGACGCGGTTACGGCGTACAAGACCTTGTTTAGCAATGGAGACGCAGCGGCTTCGAAGTGTGTTCCGCGCGCACCCACGTCCACATTGAGGTAGGCAACAGTGCTGCTAGAAAGCCATGGGAGATATTCTTCAACCCATTCCGTCGAACCAATAAGGCCATACTCTTCGCCGTCCCAGCTCGCAAAGACAATTGTTCGAAGTGGCTTCCATCCAGCCTTGAGCGCTTCTCCGAAAGACCGGATGACTTCATTCAATGCTGCGGAGCCCGAATTGGGATCTCCCGCGCCTCCTGCAATCCACGCATCTCGATGATTTCCAACGACAATTACCTCATCCTTGGCTGTGCCATTGACAATACCAATAACGTTCCACAGTGGCGTTGTGACATATTCTTGCTCATTCATCAGGTTGAGGACCATGGAATCGGGTGATGGACCAATATTGTATTCCACACCCTTGTGAGCTAGCCCGCCGCCTTGCCAATTCTTGTTAAATGAGCTGGCATTGGGCCCGTGCCCGTTCAATGCCTTTAGAAGAGGGAGGGCATCGGCATAAGAAATGGGAAGCGAGGGAATTCGAGGAGTGGATCCATGGGGATCGACACGAGGTGCACCAGGTTTAGAGGGATAGCCAGGCGTTGTCGGATCGCCGGGAAGTGTGCCTGCGCCTGTCAGCCTGTGTCAGTTGTGGAAGCTCGAGAAACACACTGATGTATTGCGTACTGCCTCTTTGCACGCTGCTGGGATTTCTAGCTGGTCCATCTGGGTATGTTTTGTATCCGTTCTCCTCCGTGATGTCGCCATCCTCCTGAGGATCAGAGTATATGACCACGCCGACCATGCCCAATTCTTGAGCTCTCTTGACCTTGAGCCCCCGGAAGATGCGGCCATATTTCGCTAGGGCAATCTTTCCCTCTAAGGTGATGTTCGCAGCTCGTAGATCTTCGAAGTCTTGATACGTGCCGAAGTTGACGTAAACATAGGGGGCAGTCACATTGCCGCTGGCGGAGTAGCCATGGAATGTTGGAATGCGGTCTTTCAATGAAGTTGTTGGGTCCTCATCGATGATGTCTTCTTCAAGGCTGCATTCATACTTGACCTTGTGCCCAACCAACAAGGCCAGCCGATGATCACTCGGATAGTTTATGAACACGTCGTAGGCAACAATATCCGACTTGACCCCGAACTCTTCCCATCTCTCTCTTGTCCACAGAGCTTGACTCAAATTCTTGCCAGCAAGATGAGGACCCGACGTATAGTATTCGCTCCACGAACGTGCCTTATCCTCATTAGGCGTCTCCAGGAGCAGCTCAATGAGTTCGTCAAAGGTGACGCCGGCGCTTTGTGGCCATGATCGAGGATAAGGACTAGACCAAGGAAAGTAGGACGAGACAGAGTCATGGCCACGAGGCAGTATGGCGAGCGGTAGAAGAAAACAGATAACAATGGCTATCAGACCGCTCGCGAGTGCAATGGAACAGAAGCGTTTCAACGTCGTGTGCGGATATCTTGGTCGGCGCCGAGTTACGTAGACAGTCGTGATAAGGGGCGTGCGTTCATCCATGGTGGTCGCATCCTATCAAAGGCGTCAAAGGAGACTTCGCGCTGAACAAATCTCCCTATTGACCCTCTACACGCCTCAACGATGGGACTGGGGACTGAACCGAAGCTCGCATGGGAAGAGTAGAGGTCATGTCCGCCTCGCCGCAATTGCCCTTTGCTCTAGTCCCACACCAACCCTTTCGGGCAAGTCCGCCGATAATAAAGGCCATCGCGCCAGCTCTTGTCTCCGTTCTCCGACCCATCGACTCAGTTACCATAAGTGGGGAGGGCCCACTGTTTTGCAGAGCAAAACGCCTTCGCGAGAAGGGTCTGAGCTCCAATACGTAGTTTTGGGGTAGAAAAGCGTTCGTGGTCTTGGTAAAATGCGCGAAGAGTCCATATATCAGATTAACATTCACTCCGTTCTTTCTATATATAAATTATTTTAAATTTAATTCTTTATAAATCTATTTATTTAGATTTTTAATATCTTTAATAATTACTAAGATATTTAGAAAAAATTACTTTTTAAGCTCTAATTCTGTTAGGGATTCCTTGGTAAGTAGGCAGAATCTAGCGATAAGCGTATATATAAGGTACCCCTATAGTATATGGTCGATACTGTACACGACTCAAAGCATAAGAGAGGGAAGAGTGCGCCTCCTATGCGGGGAGTGTGCTAGTAATAAGGATGCATAACCTCGTTTAACCGAATCCATAATAAATTCTCTATCTTTAAAGTTTAATAACTTTACGAAAAAAAATTATATACTTACTATACTAAATTAAATATAGATTAATAAAGAATCTTTAGTTCTATATGTATAGTGTTAGAGATCCTACTGGGGCCTAACTGGGTTAGGGTTCCTAGTAACAATCTGAATAGTATGAACTGGTTTGGAATAACACAAGGTATGAGAAGTCACTTGTCACTAAGAACTATCAGTCCAATAGTTAACATGAGTTGGCTACGAAGAGAGTGTAAGCTATCTGGGGGTAATGAGGGTGTA